>NC_133657.1:187477290-188077290 GCF_009905375.1 Apium graveolens
TTCCTGTGTTTCATTATAATCTCATCAAGTAAATGAAATTTATTGGGTTGATTACTGTCACCTGATGATGTACTGATTTCATCAGTATTTGAGCTTAATAGACTGATACTTGATGGACTGTTACTCATTGTTGCACCACTTTCACCGTTCCCCTCCGTTTCATTACTAGAGATGCTGGCACCATTCCCTACTCTTCCATTACCAGAGAAGTTTGAGCCTTCATCTATTCTTCGGTAACCCCTGTTACATTTTCAACAGCCACCGAAAAGGTTCCACCCAGTTGTTCACCTTCTTTTCCTTTATTTTCCTACTGCCAAACTCTATTTTCTTCGAACACAACATCACGACTCACTAGTATTTTTCCACTAATTGGATCATACAACCGTGAAGCCTTAGTACCGGGTTCTCTACCAAGGTAAATAACCATTTTACTTCGGTCCTCTAATTTCGTTGTATGCCCACTTTGTACTTTCATATGAGCGACACTCCCAAAAACTCGAATGTATGACACATCAGGCTTCGCTCCTGTCCATGCTTCGCGAGGAGTTTCCCTGTCAGAGCTCTTGTAGGTAATCTGTGCAGCACATATATCGTGTGCGTTACAGCTTCCCCCCACAACGTTAAAGGCAGTCTCATCTCCTTCAAAAAACTGCGTGCCATAGCTACAACGGTACAATTTCTGCGCTCTACAACCCCATTTTGTTGGGGTGTGTAGGGTGCATTAAAATATTATATAATGCCCATGTCCTCACAAAATTATTTGAATTGGTTAGAGCAAAACTCCCCTCCTCTATCGGTTCTTAGCACCTTGATCTTGTTTTCCTTTTCTTTCTCAATCATCACTCTAAATTTTTTGAATGCTTTTAAGACTTTGTCTTTGCTTCTTAGCATATAGGTCTACATCATTCTACTAAAATCATCAACAAGAAGTAGAAAATATTTGTTACCTCCCAAAGTGGCTGGAGTAATTGGTCTACAAAGATCTCCATGGATCAATTCCAATGGTTTCTTTTCATGAAAAGTTTTCCTTGCTCAGAAACAATCCCCTTGCCTGCTTCGACATCAAACAGCCGTACACATCTCCTTTGGATTCAACAATTTATGTATCCCATATGCCATGTTATTTTTAGACATTAGTTTGATTGCCTGAAAATTCACATGGCCAAGACGTAAGTGCCATAACCACTCTGGATCTTTCAATTTTGACAGCATGCAACTACCTTTGCTTGATTCCATTATGATCTTGTAAAGCCGATTTGCAGATCTTATAACCTTCATGAGCAGCCTTTCCTTTTCATATGAACCAACGAACCATCCCCAAATTTCACTTGACCTGTGATACTTTCATCCAACTCCTTGAATTTCGATCGTAACCCCGTCATATGGTTACTAGCTCCGTTATCCAAATATAACAAGTTGGATTCAGTTTGCATCTCAGAATCTTTGCTTAACTTTGGTCGAACATCTTTCTCATTCAACAAGAGTGTTCGTTCTTCCACTTTTTCTTGTTTTACCATAACAAAGCAGGTTCATTATCATGGATTTATGATAAGTTCACCTCTTGATTTGTCTCCCTACCTCGTCGTGGTTTACGACAAGTTGCAGCAAAATGTCCATAGTTGTGACAATTAAAACATTTTACCTTACTTGTTTCTCTCACACCATGAAATCCCTGAGACCCTCCTCGAAATTTCTGGTTTTGTGAACTGTCAGTTCCTCATGTACTTGTTCTCTTTAACCATTCCTCCTTGGTTAACAATAGTTGCCCTCCATTTGTTTTTCGCTTTTCCCACTCATCCTCAGTCAAGAGTAATTGATTTCCAAGCTTCTCTATTTGGCCATGAGTTTTTTCCTCATGCGCCTTTAATGATCCCACGGCCTCTTCTATTGACATCTCATTCAACTTTCCAAATTGCTCCATTACAGAGCTTATTTGCAGAAACCTAGAAGGTACAGCCCTCAACAGCTTCTTCACCACATAACATTTTTCAACAATTTCACCCAACGCTCGTATGTTGGTTACTAGGTCGTTTAACATCACCGATAGTTTATGTCTCCTTCATGCTAAGCACCTCAAACTCTGACTTTAAGGTCTGCATCTTGGCCTGTCTTACGCGATCGGAACCTAGGCACATCGTTTTGATGGCATCCCATGTTTCTTTTGTCGTATTCTTAACAGCCACTGACAATAAGATGTCCTCCAGAATGGATTGATAGATGGCTGCCAAAGCCAACCTATCTTTCTTTTCCTCAGCTGCAACCTTTGGATCTGCAAGCTCCACTGCCTTCCAGATGTCGTGTGCTTGCATATTCACCTTCATTTTAAGAGACCACGTTGTGTAGTTACTCTTGCTCAACATTGGATAGCTCAACGCCACCATCCCATCTTTTGTTTTATCTCCCTCCGTCATAACTGGTCTTGGCATACACTTTGGCATACAACGCTCGAGAGCTCTGATAGCAAATGAAGTTTAACAGTATGAACACATACATTATGCACACACTATTACGAGAAATCTGAACAATACACACGAGTATTTGCTGAGATAAACTTGCTGCTGAACTTTGATAATAATAAAAGTTAAGTTATTACTACAGACTCGATGCATACATATAATGAAAAAAGAACTACTACTCCTATAAAACAGGAACAACTCCTATCAGTACTCCACCATCTACACTTACTCAACTGCTCCTACAAAATAGCTAAACAAACTGGGACTTATTCAAAACACAGACAAATACGTTTTCCAGACACCAATGCAAATAAACAAATAAACCATATAGAGTTTAGATTATTTCCAACAGAAGAAAGCAAGCAAGCCAGATACAAAATTACATTCACACAATAAACCCAATCGAACAAATACAAAAAAAACAAAAATTAACACATAACATATAAACATATAAAAGCATAAACCTAGTGAAATATGTTTACCTTAATGAAAGCTTTAAACCCCTGAAACACTTCAATCCGCTGAAACACTTTAATCCCCTCAAAACTCCAGTCCGGTGAAATAGAAGATATAAACTATTACTAAAACAGTTTATACAAGATATACAACTAAATGCAAGAGTAAAAAATGAAAATGCAAGATGTATTACCACTTAATCGAAGAAGCCCCAAATCGAAGAACCCTAATAACCTGTAAGAGAAAATTGATATGTTAGTAACTGAATCCAAAGAAAGTGTGTGTGTTTGTGTATTCAAGTACCTAATCCATACTTGAATCCACGTTTGAATCGAAGAAGAGAGTGGGTCGAGAGAGAAAGAGAGATGTGCCCGTAGAGAGCGAAAGAGAGATGTGTGGGTCGAGAGAGAAAGAGAGATGTGTGGGTCGAGAGAGAAAGAGATATGTGTAGCCGTTTGTGTTTGTGTGTTTTTGACGGTCAATTTTCAATTGGGGGAAAACTACCGCCCAAACATTTTCACCTTGGGAACTATAATTTCATTTTATTTTTTATTCAAAAATTAAGTGTTTATTTATTTATATAAGCAGAAAATGTTTTTTTATTATTTATATATTTTATTATTTATTTTTTAAATTAAATATTAAAATTTTAAAAATATATATAATATTAAATATAATATTTTATAGTAATGATTGATCCAGAATAGAATTTACAATGTAAATTTATGATAATATATTTACTTTAATTTTTAAAAATTACAATAATACCTATTATAACACCACATACTATTGTTAAATGTCGTGTAACACTGTCGCATTCATGTAACACTAGGTTAATGGCTATTATAACACCAATTTCATGGTGTTACAATAGACCTCAGATTTCTGAGTTACCGCAATGAAATGTTTGTAACGCTTTTTAAAAAATATTGCAGTAGCCCACTTATGGCGTAGTAAAAGGTAAATTTTAATGTAATCAAAGTACATTAATTCTCGTATAAAAATATAACTATTTCAAGTCTAAGGACCATTACATCATTATCACAGTGATGTAAATCGGAGCCTTATTGGACTATATATAAATAAACTAATTAATATTTTAAAATTATTTCGAGCTTTTAAAATTATATAAAGATATTGGATAATAAATTAATATTATTAATTGATTTATTCTTATTTAATTCATAATAAATAAAACATTTGTACAAATGTTCAGATTCTAAATTATACAAATGTTCTATATTCTAAATTCAGAATAGATAAATGAATAGGGGAATAGAATTAGTAAGGGTGTCAATTATTATGGCTCCTTTCAATAAAAAGTTTTAAGATTGGATAAATGCGTAAGAGGCCGTGGCGGCGAAGCAATATGAGCTATGTATTATATTTATCATAAATTGTTGTTGCGTAGTTTATATCAAAAAGTGATATTGATATTTAATTTTTTGTTAATATCAAAAATTGGTATTAACTCAGGTTCATGGGTATTGCCAGTCCCCAACTCCAAAATTCACCATATTGACCCGGGGTTACAGAACTGGATTAATAATTTCAATTTTCCAACTTTTGATCTCAGTAAAGAGGATAAAATTCTCTGGAACAATATTGTTATTCAAAGAGTGAAATCATGGCATATTTGGGATGCAACCAGATTCAGACTTCTAGAGGTCCCTTATTGTATTTTGGTTTGGAAAAAACTCAGAATTGATAGATATGCATATCATATTTGGCTCATTTGCCCTGGTAGAATATCCACATTGCACAAATTGGACAATTTCGGAATTGATATCATACCTAGCTTGTTCACTTCAGTATGGGATGTTGTTAGTATCAAAATTTGTATTGATATCTAAGTTGACATTGACATCAAAATGAATATTAATATTATGATTGGAGTTTTGAACAAAGTTAATATAAAGTTTATAATTCACTCTGTTATCACTATTTCATATTGTTATTTACTATATTTCCGTAAACACTTTTTACAAGTTCTGATCCTTGAGATTCAAATTATTTCTTAAGCATATATATATATATATATTTCAAAATATATTCTTGTTCGAAATTTTTGAAAACAGCTTTATAAAACTTCTAAAATTGCATAGTATTTATGGTATTAATTTTGTGATTTATGAAGCTATATTTTATTTACTAAAATTCATTATTTTTAATCATAATTTTATTAATTATTGAATTACTAGTATACCCTTGCATGCATCTAAGCTTATAAGAGAGTCCAAGGCTAGTATTTTCCATTCCAAACCCACTAACATGCAAAATTACCTCTTTAACCTTGCATGCATTTTTGTCACTATTAGTAAGAAGGACATTATTGTACATTCCTCATTCCATTACCTTTATAGTCAAATTAAAGAGATAAAAACCAAGTGAGTGCCCTTATTTTCATCAACACACCCACTCAAACACCCTCTCCTCTCCTCTCTTTACTCCCTCTTGGCCGAAGCCCATCCCCACCCTCATTCTTGCCATTTTCTTCATTTTTCTTCATCTTCTTTCACTTTTCAAGTTAGTCAAGCCAAGAACTTTATCATTTAGTGGAGTAGCATCATTTTGAGGTGAGTTTTATGTATCCATGTTGAAGAAGCCGAGGTTGAGACCTTGGTTCTTATGAACTTAAGGTTGCAACCTTGGTGGCTTATAGAATGAACAAGATATGATCTTGGGGGGTGTTACACTTCTATTTTACCAAGTTATACTCATTGTTCATAAACATTTGGCAATGATTTCTTAGGAGCCGAATGTAAAGTGTCGATTTTGGGAAGTTTTTATGAAAAATGACCATGCATATTGATTTTTAAAGTCTTACTCCTTATAAATGTTGTTTTGTTAAGATTAAACCCTTGCATGCTATTTTTTCATCAAGATACCTTAAGTTTGGTACTTGCATATTGATTTTAGCACTTGCATGTTGGATATAGTACTTGCATGTTGATTTACAAGTGATTTTCTAAGTAAAAACTATACTTGTTGATTTTATGTTTTGGTGTTTGACTTGTATGAGATGCATGTTGTGGTTTTTGGTTATGAAATGCTAGTTTAAGTTAATATAATGAAATGAGCTTATGGTCAGTAGCTATCATGAAGTTACCATGCATGCATACTTCGAATTCTTGCTTAAAATGCTAAGTGATGGCTTGTCTTGTGATGTGTTATCTTGTTTTTATAAGAGATCTTCATGCTAAATAGAATTGCAAATGAGACTTAAATGTTGTTAGTCAGTAGGTATTAGTGTATGTTAGGGCTTGCCTTGGTCTGTTGTTGATTATTATTTGGTTTTTGTGTAATGAAAGGAGTTAAGGTGGAAGGAGTCGCATTGATTAGTTGGGAAGATTTTTGTACTACAAGTTTAGGTCATTTTAGGTGAGTTTTAGCAAGGACTTGGTAGGCCTGAGCTCAAGGGAGTTTAGACTTGGTTCATACTTGAGTCCAGTAGTTTTAGATTGCATAAAAGCTTGTATTTGGTTAGGCACACACAAACCTGAGAACAACTCAAAATGGGGCAGATTTGGGTAAACTTGACTTTTGGTTGATTATCAGCATGTCATAGGTTAGTCCTTCATGGGACCTTGGTCTAAATAGATGTAAGAAGTCTTAGAAAGCTTAACAAGTCATTAAAACCTATAATTGAACTAAATAGGTGAGTTTTAAGTTGGTAAAATTAGGGAAGTTTGGAAATCAGGGAAGGCAGTTTTATGTCAACTTCCACTTAAGGCCTAGGGAGGCCTGAGTAAGGCCTTTGAGTCATTCCAACTTTGAGAGTCAGTTTAGAGTCTTAATGACCTTTAAAAGTTTGTTTGGTGTGAAGACCCAAGGTGGATATACCTTATTTCCACCAAAATACCCGAGAGTCACCATTAGAGTTTCCTTTAGAAGCTTTAGAGAGGTGCGTTGCATTTGTGTGTATTTTAAGTGAGGCTTTGATGTCAAACCAACTGCTAAAGTTAGCTTAAAGTCATAAGAAGTCATAGGAGTCAAAATATAGCAAAGGCCTAAGGTAGAACTTCATATTTTTGCCAAGGTACACCATTGGTGCCAAGGTGTGCATTTGATAAGTCAAATAGTGTATTGCATTTGTGAGTCATTTATAGTGAGGCATAAGTGTGCCTTACTGAATTTAGGTTAAGTTAAGGTCTTGTAAGGAGGATTAGGAGTATTGGTCATGATAATTGTATGTATGAGATTAAATGCATAAGTGACTAAGGCCGTAAATAGAATCAAAATGTGTACTATTAACTAAGTAATAAATTGCCATGTCATTTCTTGCTATGTGTTATGTGATTTATATTGTTCATTATTATTTGTAATTAGTAGAATTTAAGTGTAATATATGTGTGTATATGTGTATATGCATATTCATAGTATACGTGAAAGGGTAGTAGCAAGAATTGTAATGAGGATACTATTTATCATAGGTTCAAGTAGAAGGCCAGGAAAGGAGCCCATAGACGATTCAATTCAAGTACTCAGTAATCATAGTCCAGGAAAGTGAACTCTCAACATACCTCTATAATTTTGTTGCTTGTGGTTAAAAACCCCGTGAATGCATGACTACGGTTTCAATAAGATTAATTAGTCCCTGACATCACCCAATGATTAAATTTTGAATCTAGTTAATCTCTTTCATACTTGAATTGATTCCTTTTCCTCACATATTACATAATATCCATGTGAATACCCTACAATAGTTCCTTAATAAATCATGTGAATCCTAATACCCTCAAAACCTAGAATCATTTCCTTTGGAAACCCAAACACTAGTATCATTTCCTTCATTTGAACTTTGACAATACCAACCCTTGTTATCTTGTCCTTGATCAAGAATCCTTTTTAAATTAAAAGGAATTGGATGGTATGTTTTGATAATACTGAGGCACCAGTCACCGTTAAAACCTCAGTAGCAGGGTGCCTGATGGCTTTTATATGGCCAATGTGTGCCGAGGATCCTCAATGGTTGTGAATCACTTGTAATGTGGTTCGGAGCTTTGATGTGGGCTGATCACCCCTCATTGGTCATAGCGATGTGTGATTTCCAATTTCATTCACTCATTATAACTTGATCTTCTATTTGAGATTTCATATTGCTGATTTATCTTCTGTTATCATTTTATCACGGTTATGATGCATTGTTATATACTGTTATTCACTTGATGAGCATTTTTCTCATTGATATTGTTATTGATGTTATCCCTTCAATGAAACCCGAAGATGGTTCGTTTCAAGCAAACCGCGCGTAAGACTTCTGGGGACTCGAGGTATGCCTACCATCAGATATTGGAGCAGGTAGGGAACTAGTAGTTCCCTAAGGGTTGTAAACTTTGGGTTTAAAATTTAGTAGTAATTTGACTTAAGATATTTTTGATTTGTAATAATGAATATGTTAGATATTTTTCAAACTCATTCTTGTGTATTCGGGGATTGTGGATAAGGGTTGTAGCCTTAATATTCTATCTTTTGTAGTACTTTAATGTTTAATTATTATGCATATTTCTGCTAGTTAGTAGTGTGGGTTCGTCACAGGTTGGTATCAGAGCCACAGGTTTGAGTCACTGAACAACATGGGATAAATGAAGATAAGATAGGAATTTAGATAATCGGATGAACTTAGATCATTTGGGTTTTGGGACGTTAGAATCTATAGGTTTTCTAACCCTTTTATTTATAACCACGTATATATATATAACTGTTTGACAGGTATCATTCTCAGTGACTCCCGGATTCCCTTCTACTATGCCATTCCCTCTTTACGCGCAGATGGTATTGATGGTTGATCGACTGGAGGGCGAGAACGTGAATCTTCGACGTAGGGTGGACCAGCTGTATTGCGAGAACTCGAACGACGAGGTCGACCGACCCCGACTGATACCTAGGCTTTAGGAGATCATCCAGATGGCTGAGGACCGATTATCATTAATGATTCCACACTGTGAGAGAGAGAGTCAGATCACTCTTACCGCCATTGCCAACGAGCTCCGCCGAGTGATTAGCCGTCTCTGTGCCCCTGTTCCCCCACCATCATCCTCTTAGACTATCATATAGTCCACTTGTTTCCAGCATCGTTGTTGATTAGTACTTTCATTTCCATTTGTACCTTGTACCCGGATTGTTTCAGAAAGACTTTATTTGCACTTTATTTCCTGTTCGTACTTTATTCGCACTTTTCATTCGAACTAATGTTAAATTCGCACCTTGATTATCTCTATAATATTGTCATCTCATTACCATGCTATATACTTGCTTAAATAGAACTTGTTGTTTAAATTCTGTCGATTTTGATGAAACATTTGCTCCTGTTGCAAGACTTGAAGCCATCAGAATCTTCTTAGCCTATGCAGCCCATGCCAATTTCAAGGTCTATCAAATGGATGTCAAAAGTGTCTTTCTGAATGGAGATTTGGAGGAAGAAGTATATGTCAGTCAACCTCCTGTTTTTAAAGATCCAAATTTTCCAGAACATGTATATTATCTTTTGAAAGCACTTTATGGACTGAAGCAAGCACCTAGAGCCTGGTATGACACTTTATCAAAGTTCCTTTTGGAAAATCACTTCACAAGAGGTACTGTAGATAAAACTTTATTTTTCAAGAATGTTAATGGCTCTAGTATACTTGTTCAAATTTATGTAGATGATGTTATTTTTGGCTCTACAGATGAGAAACTTTGCAAAAAGTTTGCCAAATTGATGCAAAGTAAGTATGAAATGAGCATGGGAGAACTAACTTACTTTCTTGGTTTACAAGTTAAGCAAGTTAGTGATGGAATATTCATTAGTCAAACTAAATATATTTTTGATCGTTTAAAGAAGTTTGATCAATGATTGCACATCTACAAAAACTCCCATGGCCACTGCAACTAAGCTTGAATTAAACACTACTGAAAAGTCTGTGGATATTTCAAGTTATAGAGGCATGGTTGGCTCACTTCTGTACTTAACAGCTAGTAGGCCAGATATAATGTTTGCTACTTCATATGTGCTAGATTTCAGGCTGATCCTAGAGAATCTCACTTAATAGCTATTAAGAGAATTTTCAGATATCTCAAGGGAACACCAAACCTTGGCATTTGGTACCCTAGAGATTCTGGTTTTGATCTAACTGGTTATTCAGATGCAGATTATGCAGGTTGTAGAATTGATAGAAAGAGTACAACAGGAACCTGTCAATTTCTAGGAAACAAGCTTGTGTCCTGGTTCAGTAAAAAGCAAAATTCAGTTTCTACTTCTACAACTGAAGCTGAATATATTGCTGTTGGAAGTTGCTGTGCACAGATTTTATGGATGAGAAATCAATTGCTGGACTATGGTTTGTAAGTTGAGAGGATTCCAATTTTCTGTGATAATACAAGTGCAATTGCCATCACTGAAAATCCAGTGCAACATTCAAGGACAAAGCACATAGATATCAAGTACCATTTCATAAGGGAACATGTAATGAATGGTACTGAGGAGCTACATTTTGTTCCAAGTGAGAAGCAACTTGCAGATATCTTTACCAAGCCACTGGATGAATCCACCTTTTAAGGTTGGTAAGTGAGTTAGGTATGCTTAATTACTCTTAAATCTATCTGAGTTATTTTGCAAGTTGATATGCAGCCAGAAATTTAATTGATTTTTCAGTCTTGGATGAAATTTTGGCTAAGTCAAAATTTACATCTCGACGGATGACCCTTATCCATCGAGTTTGGTCATCCGTCGACATACAGTTTGCTAATAAAAATCAATTACTTTTCTAGAATATTTTATGTCTCGACGGATAACAGTTTATCCTCATCCATCGAGTTGTCTTAATCTCAGCCATTAATTCCCTGTACATTATCCATCGAGTGTACTTACAGTTTGTAAGCATTACACGACGGATAATGGGTGGAATTTTTACAGTTTATTTTAAACGGCTATTTTAGGCCATTTCTATTGGTTAATTTATTTTACTTTATTATTTTTATCAGTTATTTTTGAGATAGTATAAAAGCTTATTTCATTGCAATTTTTCTTTTATCATTCTCAAATTCAACTGCTCTAATTTCATTCTCTCTCAAGCACTTACTCTCCTTCTCTTCAAGCTTTTATTCTCTAAACAGTGGCACCTGTTGTAAGATTATTTCTCAAACTGGGTTCATTTATGAGAAGAACAATTTCACTGCATTAGTTAACAAGGGTATTCAGCAATCAGATGACTATCACAAGATGATGGACTTTGTGAAGAATTGCAAGCTCAATTATGCCATGCTGGAATCACCCACAATCTTCTGTGAAGTTGTTGAAGAGATGTGGACCACTGCTACCTACAACTCTACTGAGAAGACCATCACTCTAACCATCAAAGGTAAAGAATTATGTATCAATAGTGATGTGATAAAAGCATGTTTCAAAATTCCTGATAACAATGTGACTTCACCACACAATGACACTGATATTATCAATATGCTTAATTCCATGCACTATGCACTTCATACTTCTAAACTGAGTGATATTAGGAGAATGGGTCTTAGGAAGGAGTGGAGTTTCTTGTGTGATGTAGTTACAAAGATTTTCTCAGGAAAGATCAGTAATTTTGATTCAGTGAATATTTCCATGCTTAACATGCTATATATGCTAGTTACAGATAAATTTTATAATTTCAGTGACCTTGTCTTGTTTGAGTTAGGTTTTAAATTAGGTGAGTTAGCTAAAAGAGGTAAGAATGTGTATTATGCTAGATTTCTTATGTTATTGGCTAACCACCTCTGTGAAGAGATTGTGCTTGAGAACCCTAACAACAAACTGGATTGTTGGGTTCAAGAGAGAAGGCTCATTGCAGATTTGAATAGGGCCAATCATCACAAGGATGTGCCAATGTTCTAGTTTCCTGTAATGCAGGCACCTCAGGTAACTGAGGTAAGTTCATCCATCCCTACAACTATTCCAACCTCCAAATTTCTTTGAGTTCAGGAGTAGCTATGGCAACTGTGCCAATAACCAAACAGTTGCCTACCAAAGCTGCCAAACCTACTACTATTTCCAAATCGAAATCAAAGAAAACCCCCTCTGGTATCTCTCAAAAGATGCCAGTTGAAAAATCCACAAAAGCCAAGGAGGGGAGTGTGAAGGAGGGAAAGTCAGGTGAGGGAATGGGTGAACATCAAAGAAACCCCAAAATAAGGTTGGAGAGTTGAGTGAATCCCAGCCTAGCCACACTGCAGTTTCCCAACAAACTGCAGTGCTTAAAAAGGATAAAAGCTCACTTCTAGATGCATCCTCCCAAAAGGATATAGTTATTGAACAAACTCTCAACCAAGAGCACAGGCCAAGATGCTTAGGGACACAAGCTCACCCCAAACTTATACAAGAAAGAAGAAATCTAAAACCTCTTGGGATGCACAGGATACACACATAGTGCAAACTGGTGCTAAAACACAGTCACTGCACCTTCTCAAGTTCAGTTTGATGTGGCTCCAATAAATATGGAGTCACAGCCAAAATCTCTAGTTATAAGAGCACCTCAAACACCATACTCACCAACAAATTCTCTGGATGTGGATATGATAAACACATAAATTCCTGATTCCCCTTCTTTAACTCTGTTGGGGAAGCCAAAATCCAGTGCAAGTGAGCATCATCTTTTAGATGATTTGTTGGCTCACTTGCCAATTCTTTCAGAAACTGTTGTGTCATCTGTGCCTAAAATTTTCAATCAGCACAGAGTCAACAATAGTTTCTCTTCCCACCTCATTCATTTCTACTCTCTCGACGGATATTGCTCATCCATCGAGTAGTGATTGTATCCCGACGGATAAGCCTAGCAGTTATCCGTCGGACAGCAAAACCACTCACTCGATGGATATCACTCATCCGTCGAGTATCTCTGCACAACTTCAAACTTCAATTATTTCAAGTGCAGAAATTTAGTGGTTGTACAGTCACTCTTAGGATTGAGAGAGCAGAGTGTCTTGAGTGAGAGGCTGGGTTGCTCCCAGGCAAAAGGAGAGGAAATGAGTGAAAATCTGCAATCCATTTCTTCAGGATTGGCAAAAGGGAGTGAGAGGAGTCCCACCTTAGTAGGTGATGGTGAGGGGTGAGGGTAGGAAGCAAGGGTGAGACCCTGATGCAACAAAAGAGAGAACATGAGAGAAAAGCAGGTACAGAGGATATAAGGGTGGATCCAGCCATTGCTCATGAGTCAATGATTGTGGATGATGCAGAAAAGGAAAGACAATTTCAGCAACATTACAAAGCTGTAATTGATAACATTTCCTTGGATGCTGACACTTTTACTCATCCTGTGTCAGCCTATCAACTGTTGGCTGCTCAGGGCAATGAGGAGGCAGAGAAGACTTTAAATCTAATACATACTTCAGAATCTCTACAAAGGGATAAAGCTGTTGTTAATTTAATGCCTTCTACAGCAGGTGAGCCATCTGAAGAATTTGGAGTAAATTCTAATGATGATGACTCTGTTTCATTTGATGGAAGCATGAACTTAGGGGGAGATGAAGGCCCAAGTTCTATTCCAGATCTACCTGAATGGGCATTGACAAAGGAGTCTACACCAGGACAATTCAATGTATCCTTAGTCAAACAAATCATGTCTATCCAAAAGGCCATTCAAACACCTCAAATGCTGGTACCAAGGCTATTCTTCAAGCCCACCTAGATTCTCTACATCTCATGGAGCTACAGCAATTAAGACAGAATCTGAGTGTGGATGAACTTAAAAAGGATATAGCTGACTTGAAGACCTACAATTCTGATAAGCTGGATTAATAATGCCCTATGGTACCATGCAGGATCTGCTCCTGAGACTGAGAAGAGAATCAGATGCTGAAAAGAAGCTGGCCAAATTGGAGGACAGAGTTCAAGTTATTGAAAACTCCGTGGTCACCATTCTTCAAAATCAACAGTCTCAGACCAGTCTTCTAATGCAACTGGCTAAAGCACAAGGCTTGACTCCTCAACTTGATGATAACAAAAAGGGGGAGAAAGGACCAAGTGAGGGGGAGAAACTTCAGATACAAATCAGTAAAGTAATTGTGCCTTCAATTACTGTCTCAAAGCCACCAGTTGTAGATGGTATAGATCTGATTCAAGCAGCAGCAGCTAACTTGAAAGTTGCTGAGAAGGAAAAGTGAGGTTGGTCAACTGGAAGAAAATTGATAAGGAGATACAGAAAAGTTCTTTGAACTTGTCAAGGAGCCAGTTAATTCAGCCATCCATCACTCTCAAGTCAAGCAAATTAGTGTGCATGCGATGCGCATGAATTATCTGAAAAGAGGACAATCCTCCTGCATCAAGTCTCCAAGGCTGAAATGATTCTTAAACCAAGGGCAAATACTCAAAATCATCTTTTGAAGAACCCCTTGGACTTGTGTATGAGACACCCAAGCCTGATGAAAAGAAGCTTCTGTCAAGATCAATTATCTTCTATACAGATCCAGCTGATTCAATTTCTAAAAGAAGGGTTGCTAAAATTGTCAGAAATGGGAAAGAAATTTGTGTGGTGGCTGGCCACCCTCAATTTGCTCAAGCAAAGAGAGAAGAAAAATCTAGATTGAAGCAGGAAAAGAAGCAGGCTGCTCTAGATGCTAAAAAGGCTAAACAAAAGAGAGATCAGATTGCTATCTTGGCCAAGCTACATGTTGTAAACACATCACAACAAATTCTCTCTCAACCATCTGAAGCTACTGAATCAAGGAAGCAAGTTGAAGAACAAAAGAAATCTCCAAGAAAGAAAGAATTGGCTAAAAGAACTAAAAGAAAACTGGATATTGTTGACAAGGAATTGGAAGATCAATTTCCTAAGATATCCACACCAATTACAACTCAAGCAACAAAGCCTTTTGTGGTATTTGAAGACATAAAGGTGGTGGATCCCTACAGGAATATTCATGGTGAACCTATTGTGCCCAAGGATGAGCCAATAGATTGGGATAACATACCAATTCCAGACTTCAATCTACCAATCCTTAGCAAGCCAAAAAGGACAAAGTCAAGAGCAGTCAAGAAAGTGAAGTTGTCACCTCCAAATCCGAGTCTGTAGTTAAAACTCAGCCCAAAGTCAATAAGGGAGACTACATGTACTTGTGTGACATCAAAGAATTTTCTGATCTAAACCTCTATCTGGATGAACTAGATGAGGTGAGAGGAATTGATGCATCAGAAACCTACGTGAAAGGTTAGTGTTCAAGTACAAAGGAGGAAAGGAGATTCAGTGGCCACTTCATAGGATTCTTCAAGAGAGCCAAGCTGTACTGATTAAAGTTTATTCATCTTTCAAGAAGAACTTTGGGTTTAATATCACTGCAAGAAGACTAGTATTGAAGAAGATTGAAGAACTAAGGAGTGTTAGAGCAAAAGATGCACTCCCAAAGACTCTAATTATCCATACACTGGGAGAAGAGTGCATCTAAGGCCTACTGGCTGATGGAGTTCATAGATGACAAAGGTGTGAGAAGATTCTTCAGATTAGAAGACCAATTGAGCATCTCCAGCAATGAGACTCTCTTGGAAATGCAAGGAAAGCTAAATCTCTCAGAATCTGATGAATTGGAATTCCACAGGCAGCTCCAAAATCAGATTGATGAAAACAACAGAAAGCTTGGAAGAAGATCCAGACCTTCAAGAAACTAGAAAAATCTGCTCAGGCTAGAGGAGCATCTTGAAAATGATTGTGCGCTAAACTTTGTACATTTTGTTATTTGAAGCACTTTTCAGTATTATCTACTTTTCTTTAAAGCTGTATGTTTAGGGTGTTTTGTTATCATCAAGTATGTCTTAATTTATGGCTACAATTCCAGTAGACATAAATTGGGGGAGATTGTTGTGCATATGTTGTGTACTTGATGATTTCATGAACAAAACACATAAGTAGATTTTACTTAGTGAAATAATGTAGCACTCGACGGATAAGAATTATAGTCCCGACGGATAACTCATTATAGTCCCGACGGATGATGACTTATTATCCATCGAGTGAGGCTTATGTAATAATAAGTCTGTAGCTCATTTCTACATACACCTTTGTATAGATTCTGTAGTAGCATATAAGTCATGTTGACTTTAACTATATATGCAGAATAGGTTGATTAATTGTACATAGATGATGTCTTGTAATTCTGTATAAATGAATTGAAGTCAAGTGCCAAAATAGCTACCAACGGATGATTAACAAAGCCATCGACGGATGATCAAATGCCTATCAACGGATGTTTAATATAGCAGTCGACGGATGATCAATGAAGCCATCAACGAATGATCATAAAGTCGACGGATGATCATGTACTCAACGGATAAAGAATTCAAATATCAGTTGACAGTGACAACTGGTCACATGCGTCGAAGTGTATGCAAATGGAATGAGGAAGCCTATTAACTGGGTAATAGAGAACAAAGTAGCAAAGCATTAGACCCGATAGTTTTTATAATGATCCTCTTTGACTTTGTAATCTTGGTAATATATAAACCAAGAAGTAGCAAATAGAAAACAAGAACTGAGATACAAAAAGTGAGAAACATTTGTAAGCAGAATTATTAGCATTTCTCTGTATTCTGAGTAGTTCATATTTGTAAGCAGTTGTAAGCATTCTTGCACACAGAGTTCTCTCGATATAATATATATCTCTAGTGGAATTGTTTAAAGCCACCAGAAAGTTTTTAAAGACTCTTGTTTTTAATTACTCGTGTTTTGGTTCACTTAAGTTTTTATTCCGCATTGTGCTAATCAATACACTTATATATATTCGAGTTTGAACATTTTTATTTTAAGAAAAAGGTTCAAGAATTCCATTTAACCCCCCTTCTGTAATTCTTGCTATATTGTTAAAGGACTAACAAATACAAAGCAAAAAACTTATAACAACCATTTCCCTGGTTGAAATTAATCTAATTCGGTTCAATAGCAAGGTAAATACTATTTGGACAGTAGTAAGTCAAATTTAAAATCCAACAGAGATATGTGAGATACGGTGGGTACAATTTTGAAAGTTTACCTTGTCATCTTCGGGTTTACCAACAATATTAAGATCCGCAGAATACATCTCAGATGAGAAGCATTGTGGGGTATCCAAATGTATAGACAAGCTTCAAAGTCGGGCATCCACAGTAAACCATGCACGAATACTAACCTAAAAGTCAACATTAACAAATTTCTTCCTTTTAAAAAAACACAACATAACAACCAGCTCTCGCCATCTCAAAAAGCTCTTCGTTTTTCTTTTCAAAAGAGACCTGAAATGGACATAATAAAAATTATATATCAGGCATCTGAAAAAGTATTGACCTTGGAAAAAAGAATATGCAATCAGAAGAATAAAGTAATATTTACAAATCACAACCACATGTAAACAGAACATATCGGACTAAAAAACATTGTTTCCATACATAAGACTATATCAAGTGAGGGCATATTAAAAACCTCCATAGTCTTCAATAACAACCTCCCTGGTGATTTCCCATAGCTTCATTGAACCAACAGTATCCTACAAAAAATATTTCAGACTGAAGTCGCTAAATAACATCGACAATGCAGATGTAACCCTCTGGACAGAGCCTACAACGAAGTCAAGAAATAATATACAATAATTATACAAGGTGCAAGTTAGATAGCATCTAAATAGACACTAATTCATTATACATTTAAAATTAAGCAATAACTTTAACTTAAAAGAAGTCACAAAAGACAACTAAACTTGACCCAATAAGTGTGATTGCAAGAAATTTAGTGAATATGTTAAAGTTGAAAACGGTTAAACTGATGCACGAACAATTGCTCAGAAAATAAGAAATAATTAATTTTTGGTAGCTGAGATATAGATAGAGAAAGTAAATGTCATCTAAGTATGGAGATATAAATACTTCGTGATACTGAGTATGAAGTGGAAGAGAGGAGATTCTTTTGTAGCAAAAGAAAATGTTCATCAAAGGTTAGGCCCTCAAACTTGGCTAACTTGAGTTAGGTTAACCACGAGAATTAATTTGTTCAATGTAAATACTGAATTTGGAAAAATAACTAATCTATATTTTTACAGATATATTGTACATTCACTCATCTCTCAGGATTATTTAAGCATAGTCTTTAATTGTTTATAAGACATTTTGGTACTGTAGTTCACCATCACTGGTATTGTATCTGAAAAAGTGGCCGACTCCAGTGGTTTTAACCCCCAAGAAAAGTAAAGTAAAACAAAAGAAGAAATTGTAAAAGCAACTGAAATTGTGAATGATACATGTTCCTGGTCAGACTTGTAAGATCATCAAAATGAATCTATAAGTATGACATATTGACACCCCTCACATGGTCCAGGAAGTAAAGAAATTGATAGACAAATTTTAATGCAAAACATTCGGTGTCAAGTGTTTATAAATAGATTATATGGAAACACACACACATCCCCAAGAGTGTAATCTGAGTTTTACAGCTTTAGCTTTTTAACTCTGATTCAAGTTTTTTGGTTATTGCTGTTATTAGTGTAACATGTCTTGTTTTACTAAATAAATTGATTCTCTACTATTTTACTAAATAAATACAAATGTTAGTTCTAATTTGAGATGACCATGCTAACACTGTACTCACCAATTAATTAGATAGAAATTATACAGTGGAAAACCACCTACAACTAATCTAGCAGTGTCTTAAGTTTTGAGTTACAAGTTGAACATAAAGAGATTAATAGCCAACTTTTATCTTTGTGAAATATATGATGAAGCTGTACAATGCTTAAGTCACTTGCTTTCTCATAGGTTTCTGGACTCCTGGAATTATTTCCTTTCTGAATAATTTATTATAAAACTGTCTAAATGTAGGGGTCATGCAAAAGAAAGGACATTTTACAATTTTTTTACTTTTTGACAATTTGTACTTATTTATATATTGTGTCTTCAAACATATTAGATTAATTTAGCCATTATCATACTGTAATTATAAAACTTGCCATTATCATATTGTAATTATAATGCATAAACTTAGCCATTATTTCTTTTTCTTGATCCTTGATTCAAAAAAAAACAATAAATACCCTGTAGTAAACTATAATCCACATATACAGCTAACACATTTAATTTATAATTATTATTTTTCCATGTGTTTTTTTTAAAATAGTAGCAATTTTTAAAATTGTAATGGTCGGCTTTGCTTGTTGATATGTTGTTCTAGCTTTCTGGATTTTTTCCTTAACATTTAGTTGCAATGAAATGCTTTTATTTGGGACTGTTTTCATGCATGTGTTATATGTTTATGGTCATCAATTGCTAAATTCTCCTGCTATATAGAAAACAAGGAAGTGGTTCATGATTACAGTGTTAGTTTCCGTGTTTCCATTGCCTGATTGCTTCTTTTCTTTTGTGTGTGTGTTAAAGGTGTATTTAATAATTTTAAGGACAGAGATAGATACTACAGATTAAAGTTTCTAGTACATTTATAGTGCAAAGTGATTATGTTTGAACACACATTTGTCCAGGCATGAACATGATAATAGTTTAGTAGTTTAATCACCTATAGTCATTTACCCCTGCAAAGAGAAACTTATAACTTTATGAATCATATATTATTTATATTAATTTTAAACTCAATATGGTTTGTAGGTATGGACAAAGCTAGTGAAACCCAAACTCAAGTTAGTGAGAGTCAAAGTCAAGGTAGCGAAACTCAAAAAAAGAAAAAAGTATTGTGGAGGTGTGAACTTATAACTAAAACATTTCTGGAAGCATGCATTGAGGAAGTTATAGCTAGTGGCACGCTAGGTAGTAACCTTAAGCCGCATTCATGGATAAAAGCGGGAAAAATTCTTAAGAAAACCCACAACTTTGAGGTTGACGCTAGACAGATGAGAAACCGATATGATTACCTAAGATCCCGATATGTTGCTTGGTGTCGACTCAAATCCAAAACTGGGAATCATTATGATCCGACAACTAATACATTCAACTTCTCAGAAGAAGAATGGGATCAACTTAAAAAGGTGACTTTTTAATTCATATTCAATCAAATTAAAAACCACATCATAAATGAAATTTACCTATTTTGTTGTCCACAGGGAAATAAGATCGTGGACACATTAAAAACCACATTTGAGCTATCCTGAACTTTGCACTCAACTTTATGATGGAACTGCTGCCACGGGAGTTAGTGGATGGGGGCCTAGCTCTAAGAAGAACATGACTATTGATCTAAATGATGACATAGAGATTCCAATAATCGAAGAAAGTCAGTCAAATACTCTGAATCCAATTATCCACGAAAATCAAAGAAAAAAGCTAAAATATCACCAAAACTTGCAAAAACTACAAAGTTTGAAGATGAGATGACCAATGCACTAAAATTGATGGTTCAGACCAATAGTGGACCATCACTTAAAGAATGTAAAGAGAAATTGAATAGTCTTGGCTGGGGAGCAACAAATCCCTTGCATCGAAAGGCTCTTGGGATTTTTTGTGAGAGTGCAAAGTATAGAGAACAATGGATGCTTCTTGATGCAGAGGAGAATGAGCATTGGGTTAAAATGGTTTCAACTAAATTAGGATTTGATATTTAGTTTTTCATCTAGTTCTATTCATTTCCTACTTTTTTAAGTTTCGTATTTGATTTGGCTTAGGACTTGATCTTTCTTCAGCTTTGTTGAACTTAGAAATTGGTTTGGTTTCAAATTTTGTACTTTTCAATTATAATGCATATTTAATGGTTTTACTAACGCTTTTTTAGTTGTTATGATTTTTTATTAGTTTATTTCTATCTGTTTATAATTTGAAAGTACTTTACAGGGTGATAATGGAAATTCAGGATCAGTTACTATGCTTGATGATTATGTATTGTTATCTGAGAAAACTTCGTCCAAAAAATGTGCCAAGAATAAGAGAATAATTCAGCATTGCCCGGATTTGCTTATACATTAGAGTTGTTGGAAGGTTCTAACACTCAATGTCAAGAAATGATGCGTCTTTCTCGTGTTGCATATATTCAACTTTATAAACACTTTAAACAACGTGGTTGGCTGGAAGATAGTCGATATTCAACAGTTGAAGAAAAAATGGCTATATTTTTACATGTTATAAGCCATAACGATCGTTTTATAAAGGTGAAACGTAGGTTCCAGCATTCTACACAAACAATATACAAATATTTTCATGAGGTCTTGGATGGGATGATGGAGTTTGCAAAAGAAATGATAGTTCCTACAACATCCATTCAAAACTCAAATATTTCAAGGAGACACAAAGAGCTGCTAAAAATATTTCCTGTAAGTAATGAAATTTTTTTGCAGTATAATTTCTTATTAATTAACATGTCGATGTAATACTACCATTCTTTAATATGTTTTCACATTTTTTATTATTGGGCTACAGGGAGCAATTGGTGCACTTGATGGTACACTTGTTCATGTTGTTATTCCAGTTGGCCAACAAGCTCGATATAGAAGACGAGGAAGAGGCGAGTGTTACCAAAATGTTTTAGGTATATGTAATTTTAAATTGATATTTACATTTGGGCTGGATGGGAGGGAGTAGCACATGATTCAAGAATATTGACAGAGGTCGCCCTCGATCCTGATTCCGGATTTCCGGTTCCTCCACCAAGTATGTATCTCTTACTTTTTAAACGAGAATACTTTAATAGGGTAAAGTAAAGAATAATTTTTCTAATTTTGTATTGTAGATATATATTATCTTTGTGATGCAGCATATACGAACACCCGTGGTTATTTAACCCCGTACCGTAACACAAGATATTGGTTAGCAGATTTTGATCGTCAACGTGCCTTAACTAAGGAGGAAAAATTTAATCATGCCCACGCAAAATTAAGAAATGTTATCGAGCGTGCTTATGGTGTGCTAAAAGAAAGATTTCCAATCTTGAAACAGATGGCTCCTTATTCATTTTCTACGAATGAGATATTGTGATTTCTTATATTGATGTTCATAATTTCATAAGAAAAAAGAAATTAGCAGATGAATTGTTTGATTATTGCGATCAAACCAGTGATGGAAAAAAAATGACGAAGATTTGGAGGGACCAATAAATGAAACACAATGGGAATCTCAAGCCACTCAATACATGAATGATCTTCGAGATCATATTGCTTTGAATTTGTGAAAGTATTCTTAATAATTTTATAATTCTCTATTGATTGTGTTTTGTAATAAAATTTATTAATGACATAAACATTCTCTTCTATTATTATTATCAAAAATATCTTGCTAAAATAATTGTTAAACAAAATTATACAAATAGCAAGTTAATATAGAAAATTATCATCATCCAGATAATTTAGAAATTTTTTAACAAACAGCATCATCCGTTCAGATTAAGATCAGATTTTCTTATTATCTCTTCGTCCAGATCATCCAGAAATTTCTGTCATTCAGAAAATGTCATTCAGATTTAACAAATGACCCCTAAGATCAAAAACTAAATGACTTATAGCCCAACCCATATCCTAAAAGTCAAAAATTTACAAATAGCGCGGAAGGCAGTTTCCATATCCAGTATTAGTGCATGATGCATAAAATAGTGTATGTTGCTTAATGCATAATATATAAAATAGTATGCGTGATAGTTTCGAGAAGACACCTTAGCTCATTTTATTCATATCGTACTTACCTTTAAATAAATATTTGATCGTATACAATGATACATAAAAATACTAAAAACTTAGCTAACATAGATTTGATCATACAATTTGAAATTGTACATTGGCCAATGATTTTATTCACTTAGAGCCTTAAATTTTCCATAAAATCTACATTATTCGAAATATTAGTTGTGCACAATAATTGCCCGCATAGTATACGTCTGATGGCTATGGATCTCTTTGTACATTCCATTACATTATTTTGGTTAAAAATGTTCAAAGGCTTCCTCTGCCAATTGCAAATACCAAAGGCATCCATAGATCCTTCTCAATCCAAGACACCTAGAAACCTATTTCTTGGATTGGATTAAAATCTCCCCATCAGTATCCTTCGGCACTTGGACCAATCTATCGTCCAATGCTTCACTAGTATGTTCATTTAGTAATTTTTGGTGCAGGCAAGCAGTAAATCCAATTCTTTTCACAGTAATTGGTGGCGAACAAAGGAACCTTGTTCATTTAAAAATAATAATTGTGCAGTATAGTTGTCAAATGACTTATCTTACTATATTGTACCAAAATTATAAATTTGAAATTTACTCAACGGAAACGGTAAGATATATTTCAATTCACAATTGTATGACGAGCTACTACTATAATTATTGCCACTTTTTAATGATATCTTTTACGAAGACAACTTATACCCAAAATTATCATCCTCTTTACACGAAAAACCAGCCAACGCAATTCTTGTGTCTAAAATTTTTAATTCAATAATAAGGAACAGATTACATAAGACAAACAGTAGTCAGGTCCCAATGAAACCCAGACTGAAAAGGAAACCGACCAAACATATTGAACACAACCCCAGAGAAATCCAAGAAAAATTGAAGTGAATTCGGTTTGGTATTTGCAACAATCTCATCTTCCATCATGACTTCAACTGTTATCAATTTGTCTTACTTATTAAAATATCTGATACACTTACTGGTTGTTAATTTCTTGTTCTCCTAAATTCCTCTCCACGTCCTAATTCTTACAATTGTGATGTTAGTAATGATCTTCATACAGAAGCTACGATTGTATATTTGTTGTGTGCATCTGTTGTTTTGGTCGTTAACTTATCCAGAGTTAGTTAGCTAAAAAATTACCATAATATAGCATCTCAAACTATAGATCTTTTGTTCTATATTTTAACTATTATCATAAAATCAATGCACCAATGTCTTGTTATATGACCTAATTAAAATTACATAAATCATCATTTATTAACCCAATCCATGTCATATAGTTTAAATCACGATTGTGATTTTCAATTTGTTCCTCGTTCCTAAACATTAAAAAAATTGATTTTGGTTGGGGTTTTTATGTTGGTTTAACTTTGTTTAATAGAGACTCTCTCACACGCTTTATGTTTCTCTGATGTGATGGTATTGGATTGTCAAGTAAAATTCTTATTTGGTTTTATTGGTATTATCATCCTTTTTTATTTCTTGTGTTTACAATGGGATAGGCATAGGTAGATGTGTACCTTTTTTCATGTGTCTATGATAGAGTAGTCTTAAGTAAATATGTACACCTTTTCAGTATTTCTCATCTCTGTATTACACCCCAATCCATATCATATAATCAAATTCTCATAAATTCAACAATTACTGAATCATTACTAAAAAATTGAACATATAATTCGAACAAGGGCATAAATAGGGTATGTGTAATGTATGCCCACATTATTGTGGAGTTTTTTTTTGTATATGCAGGGGGTTCATTGTAATTAATAAGTAGAAGCCAATGAAAATTTACCAACTCATATTTTATCTTGTGTCATATGAAACCGCAAAAAATAGGCCGTCAAGGTCAAGACGTATGAACACATATAATTCTAATAAAATTCGAATATTTAGGAATTTGTACCATTTACTAGATGAAAATCTACAGTATACACACAAATAACCAACAACTGAAATATTGAATTGTATAGTACTTGTTGACTTCCTCAAAGTATCACAACTCTAGAATCCTTCCATAGAGACAGTCGCGTAATTTCCGGTCAAAAGTTGAATATATTGGCTAAAGCAGATATTTTATACATCATATTGGACATTTCCGATCCGTAATGAAAAAATGGTTTCATTATTAACCGTTAATAAACTTAAAAACTCATTGTAAGGCTGTAACATGTAGGTTCATTGGTCTTCACTATATCACTTCATCCAATTTGAACCAACTTACACTCAAACTTTTTGGAAAAATTCAATTTATACAAAGAAAATTCATCTACAAATTTATTGGGAAATATCAGGAGGTTAGATAGTGTAATGTACAAATCTCGTTGTGTGTCCTCAATAAATTTGACAATTGGATATTTCTGATTTGCAAGAGCTTTAATGACAAATGTAGTATTTTTGTTTTTGTCGCATGCCTTTTGAACGAAAATGAATTGGTCAACGTTAAAACAAGGTGATCAAGTACACTTAGTAAATCATTACAACCAATCTAAACACCAAATACAAACATGTACAAAAATTAAGTAGTCAAGATCAAGATGCACAAATACACAAATAATAGTAAAAAATAAAATTTAATATATATATATAGATATATGTATGTGGGTGTGTTCTATGAATATGCACACACAAATAATCTACAATTGTATTGGATATATCTATACACGCACACACTCAAATAACGACAACTATCTTAAAATTTTATTAGTTTTCATGGGAGCTCCTAAGTCCACAATTTATTCCATCATTCCAAGTTCGGACACAACCATATTATTTTCAAAATTTAATATCGAGAGCATCTTTATTATTTATTATTTTGAATAAAATATCTTTATAGATTATCACTTTTGGGTGAGTTAGGGTAGGTGGCCCAGTAATAGGTAAAATAAATATTTTTATCATGACTATTATATTATTGTGATATTTGTGCAGAATTAGTAAAATTACTTGTACAAGAAAGGATGAATATAAGAATTAATGTTCATGTTTGTTTTTTCTTCTTAATTCTTCAAATTGTAATTAACACAAAACAAAGATGTCTTAACCTATTTGTATTATAAAATTAGGATTAGAAACTCTATGAAGGATGGAACAAACATCCTAGCTACTCTATGTAAACTAAATAAATCAGAATTTAGAATAAGTTTGGAAAATAATATAATGAAAAACAGAGAGTGTAAACTAACAATATATATTATAACTTTTTTCTATTAAACAATAAGTTCAATAAATTACTTAAAATACCCGACTATTTCCAACTTATATTGATAGCTACTATACATAGACTCTAGTTGCTCATCACGGGTCTAGATTATGATTTTAAAATATACTTATTAAGTAAAAACTTTGATTATGTGGATAATATGTTGTGGACATCTTCCTTATGTTTGTTAACGGTTAGTGTGTATCTTTAAATTAGAATTCATAGTAGGAAAAAGAGTCCTAGTATTATACTAATTTATAATATTAATCAAAATTTTCTATATATTATTCTGGTTATAAATATTACTTATCATATCTCATTTTATATATATGGGTTGATTTATTACGAGTAACTATGTACTTTAAACATGAGACTGATATTTCAATTTATTTCATATAAAAAATTATTAAGATAATAGACTTGAACAACTTGATTTATATGCTTGAAAAATACAGGTTTCATTATTAAACAGTGGTGAAACATTACCACATGTTACCAAAATTTTAGGGCTTTTGTGTAGGGTTTTCTTCCAAACGATGTTCCTTGGCAAATTTCTGATGTACTGAAGTGCATTGCAAGAATATTCTGAAATTGATTGGAATGATAAAATGCATTTATAGTTTTCTTTTTCATGAAAAAATTATAAAATTTATGAAGAATAAATACATGTTAATATTTTTAAATTATTTTGTTTATATAAAGATTTGGTTGATAATTATTCTACAAGACAAACTTAAATGTAAAGCAGAGAATATATCTTTATCTTTTACCTTACTAAAAAAAATTCGTGTAATTCTCTTTTTTCTCAAAGAGTCATTCAATTATAAATTCTAAAATAAACATTTTTCATGATTTAAAAAATGGTACGTATAATGTGTTCCCAGATTAGTCACTATTTCAATTATTTAGATACATGTTAATATTTTCAAATATTGTTTTTTTCGGATATTTGTTACGTGTAAAATGCGCTTAATTGCTATCGGAAATTAATTATGTTAACATGGATCTGCATCATTTTGCGTGCACTAGCATATTTTAAAAAAAATTCGGAGTTTATTTTAAATTCATAAAATATTTTGAGTTCTTAAAAGTTATACGGAACCGAACCGACACGTCAAATCCCACAAAATTTGTAGTTTTATGTTTTTAAAATCATGGGAATTCCAAATTTATATTATTGCATTTTGAAAGTTCTTAATTTTTGAGGAACTTTGACATAATTTTTATGATTATTTGAGAAATAATTATTCCCCTAGTTAATTTTGGGCTAAATATTTTTATTAAGTGGTATAGTTAGACCCCAAATATTTTTAGGACTATTATTATGTAAATATAAATAGATTTTAATTAATTAAAATTCATATATATTTTCGGAAAATAGGAAAAAAAATTGTTTTAAAAATAAGAAAATCCCCTAAAATCAGTTTCTATTGTTCTTGAGTTATTTTCATCACAATGGGAGCCTCGCGAGCCTCGCCAAAATCTGTAGTTTTACAGAGTGTCTAATGTTCTTGGTGACCCAGAATTGTTCCGATTTTCTAACTAGAGTCGACCTTGTTTTGATCCACAAGAACCAAAGACTATTTCCTAAAAATTGTTTTTGATTTCTGATTTATTAAAAATTCAAGAAATTTGTTTTAAATCTAATATTTTATTTAATAGTTTAATTTTTAATAATTAAACTGAATTGTTTTTAAAATTATTCTAGAAAATTGTTTGCTTTATTAATTTCAAATGTAATTTGATAAATTATTTATAATTTGGTTTTAATTATATATTTATTAATCTAAATGCTTTGATAAAATCTTTAATTAAATGAATTTATTAAAAAATAGTTATACAAAATATATTTATTTTCCTCTTCTTAAGTTGTATAGCATTTAAACTTCTACCATTTTCTTTACCTAAACAAGTGCCTTTATTTAAAAGGATTGTTAAATCACTTCTAATAGAATGTACAAATGTAACACTAGCATAAATGATATTGAGCAATTTTTAATACTGTACTGGAAAGCACCAGGTGAGATTACAATAATGTGAGATCAGATAAACCATTACTGATGAAAATGATTTCCAAGTTTCAACAGGACACTCCTAATAGAAGTTCACCACACAAACAATAATGTGTTTCTCCAAAAGTCTCAACTTTTAGAGCAATCATCTAATAGTAGAAGAAATTAATACCCAAAATCCATTCAATCTATGCGATCACTATAATTAGCGTGGTGATTGAATAATACATCAAAAAGATAGAAGAAAATAATTATCAAAATAGTGGAACAAGCAATAGTAAGGCATTAGGATAAGGTAAACTATAATTTAGAAAAAATAGGAAGAAGATGTAGATTAACAGTATAAACACACACACTATGCACACACTATACCCAGATATCTGAACAATACACACGAGTATTTGCAGAGATAAACTTGTTGTTGAACTTTGATAATAATAAAGTTAAGTTAATACTACAGACTCGATGCATATATATAATGAAAAAGAACTACTACTCCTATAAAACAGGAACAACTCCTATCAGTACTCCACCACCTACACTTACTCAACTGCTCCTACAAAATAGCTAAATAAACTGTGACTTATTCAAAACACGAAAAATACGTTTGCCAGACACCAATGCAAATAAACAAATAAACCATATAGGTTTAGATTATTTCGAACAATCTCCCCGTAATCTAAACTCATTTCTGTAAGTTTCTGATTCCAAGTAATTCACGCATCCTTTCGCACTTTATCGTTGTCATAGGTTTAGTTAGCACATATGCTCATTGCTCCTCACTTCGAACATGCTTCACAATAATTTCACCACGCTCTACGCATTCCCGAATAAAATGATATCGTATATCAATGTGTTTACTACATCCGTGAAACACAGGATTTTTAGCTAAGTCTATTGCTGATCGGTTGTCAATGTAGATCACCACAGCTCCAGGCTTCATGTCAGTTATTTGTGTTAATAGATTTCGTAACCACACTCCTTGACATGTTGCTGCAGTAGCAGCCATGAATTCGGCTTCACAGGAGGACAAAGCAACACATCTTTGCTTTGGGATACCCATGTAATCAGACTTTTATTTAAAAGAAAGCCATCCCACCTGTACTCCTTCGATCCACCACATTGTTACCCATGTCACTGTCTAAGTATCCAGAAAAAAAGTACTTACCTGTCCCCTTTGCATAAATCAGACCATACTCCAGTGTACCTGTGAGATATCTTAGGATGCATTTAGCTGCATTGAGATCAAGAATAGTCGGCCTCTCCATAAAGCAACTTACAACACCTATGAAAAAGCTATATCGGGCGCAGTATGAACCAGATACCTCAAACCTCCTACCATGATTTTCAATTCGTAGAATTAACTGGCTTTCCTTCTCATCATTATCAATCTATACCTTTGGTTCCATAGGAAATTTAGCAGAATTGCAATCCTTCAGTCCAAATTTCTCGAGCAATCTCTGAGCATATGATATTTGCTTTAGCTTCGTGAATCCCTCCTATTGAATTACTTCTATGCCCAAGTAATGAGATAGACTTCCAAGATCACTCATATCAAATATCTCACCCATCTGCTGTTTAACTTGTTTACATCTCGATGCTAGTTCCCGTGACCATGATATCATACGTATACACCAATAAGTAGCACCTCCTCTCCTTCATTTTGTATAAACAGCGTGCTCTTATGGGCATTTAACAAAACCCATTCTCTCGAGAACCTTGCTGAGTTTTGAGTACCATGCTCTCGCGCTGTCTTAAGCCGTACAGAGCTTTCACCGGTCTATACACCATCTGCTCTTTTCCTTCTTTAATGAACCCTTCTGGTTGTGTCACATACACCGTCTCCTCCAATTCGCCATTGAGGAAAGCAGACTTGACATCTAAATGATCTACTACCCAACCATTCTTTGATGTTAAAGCTAGTAGAAGCCTTACTGTTTCCAGCCTAGTTACTGGTGCGAAAACTTCGTCAAAATCTACTCCCTGCCGTTGAGCATACCCCTTTGCGACCACCCTCGCTTTGTACTTCACGATTTCACCCTTTGTGTTAATTTTATACACCCACTTCAAACAATTGGCTTTTGTCCTGGTGAAAATTCCACTAGCTCCCACGTCTTATTTTTCAATAGCATCAATCTCGTACTTCATTGCCAACTCCCACTTTATCTTTCGCTTTGTTTGTAATCTGTAGGTTCTTCAATTCCCAGCAACAATAGATCATCTTCGAGGTCAATTTCATGTGTTTCATTATAAATCATCAAGTAAATGAAATTTAATGGGTTGATTGCTGTCACCTGATGGTGTACTAATTTCATCAGTATTTGAGTTTAATGGACTGATACTTGATGGATTGTTACTCATGTTGCACCACTTTCACCGTTCCCCTCCGTTTCGTTACTAGAGATGCTGGCACCATTCCCTACTGTGCCATTACCAGAGAAGCTTGAGACTTCACTTAATTCTTCGGTAACCCCTGTTACATTTCAACAGCCACCGAAAAGGTTCCACCCAGTTGTTCACCTTCTTTTCCTTTATTTTCCCACTGCCAACTCTATTTTCTTCGAACACAACATCACGTCTCACTAGTATTTTTCCACTAATTGGATCATACAACCGTGAAGCCTTAGTCCTGGGTTCTCTACCAAGGTAAATAACCATTTTACTTCGGTCCTCTAATTTCGTTGTATGCCCATTTGTACTTTCATATGAGCGACACACCCAAAAACTCGAATGTATGACACATCAGGCTTCTCTCTGTCCATGCTTCGCGAGGAGTTTTCCCTGTCAGAGCTCTTGTAGGTAATTGTTCAGCACATATATCGTGTGCCTTACAGCTTCCCCCACAATGTTAAAGGCAGTCTCATCTCCTTTAAAAAACTGCGTGCCATAGCTACAACGGTTCGATTTCTGCGCTCTACAACCCCGTTTTGTTGGGGTGTGTAGGGTGCAGTAAAATATCGTATAATGCCCATGTCCTCACAAAATTATTTGAATTGGTTAGAGCAAAATTGCGCTCCTCTATCGGTTCTTAGCACCTTGATCTTGTTTTCCTTTTCTTTCTCAATCATCACTCTAAATTTTTGAACGCTTCTAAGACTTTGTCTTTGCTTCTTAGCATATAGGTCCACATCATTCTACTAAAATCATTAACAAGAAGTAGAAAATATTTGTTACCCCCAATGTGGCTGGAGTAATTGGTCCACAAAGATCTCCATGGATCAATTCCAATGGTTTCTTTTCATGAAAAGTTTTCCTTGCTCGGAAACAATCCCCTTGCCTGCTTCGACATCAAACAGCCGGTACACATCTCCTTTGGATTCAATAATTTAGGATCCCATAAGCCATGTTATTTTTAGACATTAGTTTGATTGCCTGAAAATTCATATGGCCAAGACGTAAGTGCCATAACCACTGTGGATCTTTCAATTTGACAGCATGCAACTATTTGCTTGATTCCATTATAATCGTGTAAAGCCGATTTGCAGATCTTCTAACCTTCATGAGCAGCCTTTCCTTTAATATGAACCACAACCAACGAACCATCCAACTCCTTGAATTTCGATGTAACCCCGTCATATGGTTACTAGCTCCGTTATCCAAATAAACAAGTTAGATTCAGTTTGCATCTCAGAATCTTTGCTTAACTTTGGTCGAACATTTCTCATTCAACAAGAGTGTTCGCTTTCCACTTTTTCTTGTTTCACCATAAGCAAAGCAGGTTCATTATCATGGATTTGTGATAAGTTCACCTCTTGATATGTCTCCCAACCTCGTCGTGGTTTACGACAATTGCAGCAAAATGTCCATAGTTGTGACAATTAAAACATTTTACCTTACTTGTTTCTCTCACACCATGAATCCCTGAGACCCTCCTCGAAATTTCTGGTTTTGTGAACTGTCAGTTCCTCCTGTACTTGTTCTCTTTAACCATTCCTCCTTAGTTAACAATAGTTGCCCTCCATTTGTTTCTCGCTTTGCCCACTCATCCTCAGTCAAGAGTAATTGATTTCCAAGCTTCTCTGTTTGGCCACGAGTTTTTCCTCATGCGCCTTTAATGATCCCACAGCCTCCTCTATTGACATCTCATTCAACTTTCCAAATTGCTCCATTGCAGAGGTTATTATAGAAACCTAGAAGGTACAGCCCTCAACAGCTTCTTCACCACATAACCTTTTCAACAATTTCACCCAACGCTCGTATGTTGGTTACCAGGTCGTTTAACATCATACAGAACTCACCGATAGTTTCTGTCTCCTTCATGCTAAGCACCTCAAACTCTGACTTGAAGGTCTGCACCTTGGCCTGTCTTACGCGATCGGAACCTAGGCACATCGTTTTGATGGCATCCCATGTTTCTTTCGTCGTATTCTTAAAGCCACTGACAGTAAGATGTCCTCCGGAATGGATTGATAGATGGCTGCCAAAGCCAACCTATATTTCTTTTCCTCAGCTGCAACCTTTGGATCTGCAAGCTCCACTGCCTTCCAGATGTCATGTGCTTGCATATTAACCTTCATTTTCGTCAAGGTTGGTTCAGATTTTCCGTCGTCGAGTTTGGCCGAAAATCGAACGTGATGTTCAAATTTTTGATCGAAAATTACGATCGGTTGATCGTTTAGTGATGTTATGAATTAATACGAGTTTTTTCAGTTTAGAATGAAACCCAACTGAAAAATCATAGAATTCGAGTTATTTTCGTCCCAATTGGGGCCTCGCCGGATTATCGACCTTCGTCAGAATCTGTTGTTTTACCTGCGGGTCTTGTGTTCTCGGTGACTCGGAGTTGACAATGTTTCGATCCATAAGAAACAAACACTTTTCCTAAAAACTGGTTATGGTTTATGATTTATTAAAAATTCTAGAAAGTCATTTTTAAATCTATATTTTATTCAATTAATTTTATTAATAATTAAACTGAATTGTTTTTAAATTCCAAAAATTGTTTGCTTTATTAATTTGATTAAATAATTTCTAATTTATTCTAGTTAATTATTTATTAATCTAAATGGGTTGATTGGATTTTTAAATAATTGATTTTATTAATAAATAGGTAAACGAATTATTTATAATTAAATCAAATAATATTTTGAAAAATATTTGAGTTTTTAAAAATATATAAAGGTATTAAATAATCAATTAATAGTATTATTATTTGAATTATTCTTATGTTATTCATAATAAATAGATGTTTGTCGTTTAGTACAAAACGAACGCATCTAGACTCTGAAAAATATTCGGCTTCCATTAAAAATACTTTCGAGACCTAAATCCTGTTGTGTCGAATGGTCGCTTATTTTGTAAACATTTCTATGTGGCGTATTTACCAAAAGTCGTATTTTGGCTTGATTTCAGTTTTAAACATACCAAACTGAATCGATTGAAAAATTGAATTACATGTTGCTTGAATTATGTGTTTATGTGTTATTTGAATTATGTGCCTACATGATTTAAGATTCTTATGCTTAAATATTTTAATTATGTGTGGACTATCGTATGGATAGAAGATAGAATGTTAGAAAAGGAGTTTGTCGAGTAATTATCGTGTAGATGATTAAAGATGTATCTTATAATTATAGATGCGGATCGTTCTAGACTATCATGACCAAACGTTGAAGTCAAAAGAAAATATTTGAATGGTAATGCATGATGGGTTTGTAGCAACGACATGAGCGGCAGTTAAAGAGACTTGAGGGAATAAAATATGATGATGTCATGAGATGTCAGAATGATATTGTTGTGTTAAATGCGAGTGCGCATAATTTTTAAGGACCAAAGGCAAGTGTTTTACCCTCATTATAATATCATAATAGTAAAAATATTTTGCATGTTAATATGTTTAGCTTTACGCATGTATTCCTCGTCAATTCTACTTTCAAAATAGTTAAATGTTTTACGTATCAAACTCATTACTTATAATTATACAAGTACTTCTTTCACTATTCTATGTTCAGAATAGCTAGATGTTTTAACCTGTCCGTATGTGCAGATTTTTAAAATAGACAAGTTTTCTCAATTCTAAATTCAGAAGCGATAAATGTTTTTATGTATTAATAAGACTAAAGTTATTTGTTAAAGTTGTGTTTGAGTGTTCCTGCCCAAATGAATTTGGGGAATAGAATCAATAAGGGTATCAATTATAGGCTCCTTTCAATAAAATGTTTTAAGATTGGGAAATATCGGGGGGTTAGATAGTGTAATGTACAAATCGCGTTGTGTGTCCTCAACAAAACAAATTTGACAATTGGATATTTCTGATTTGCAGGAGCTTCAATGACATCATAGTTTTTGTTGTTTTGTCTCAGGCTTCTTAAAAGAAAATGAACTAGTCAAGATTAAAACAAGGTGATTAGGTACACCTAGTAAATCGTTACAACCATACTAAACACGGTATACAAACATATACAAAAATTAAGTAGTCAAGATGCATAAGCACAAATACACAATAATAGTAAAAAATAAAATTTGAAAATTTAATATATATATATATGTGTGTGTCTGTGTGTGTTCGTATGAATATGCACACACACAAATAATCGACAATTGCATCGGATATATCTATACACGCACATAATCAAATAACGGACAACTAAAATAAAATTTTACTAGTTTTTCATCGGAGCTCCTAAGTCCACACATTATTCCATCATTCCAAGTTTGGACACAACCATCTTATTTTCAAAATTTGTTATCGGTAGTCAAGAGCATCTTCGTTTTTTTATTTTTAATAAAATGTTTTGTAGATTATCATAATTCTGGGTGAGTTAGAGGTGTGTGGCGGAGTAATAGTAAGATAACTGATTTTCATCTTGACTTGTATATTATTGGGATATTTGTGTAGCATTAGTAGAATTACTTGTACAAGAACTGATGGACATAAGTTAACTAACTTTCATGCCTTTTTTTCTTTTTAAGTCTTCTAATATTATGTAAAAAACATAAAAAAAAATGTCTAACCTTGTTTGTATTATATAAATTAGGATTAAAAAACTATCAAAGGTGGCAAAAACATCAATAGCTATTCTATTTAAACTAAATCAGAATTTAGAATAAATTTGAAAAATATTACAATGAATGACAGAAAGTATTAACTAACAATATTTATTATAGCTTATTTTCTATTAAACCATAAGTTCGATAAATTACATGAAATCACGCACTATTTCTGACTTCTATTAAAAGCTCTCTCGGATGTATTTCTTTCAACTTTATCTGATTTTTTTTCCGTTTACATAAAATAATTCGAGGATATCTCTAAGATTTGCCTTCAAAATATCTAATTTCTTAATTTTATCGTTAGATGATATATATAGACTTAGGATGATCTGGCGACTCGGATAATTTACTCTCATACATAGACTCTGACAATGTTCTAGACTAGGATATGATACATAGACTCTGGTTGTTTGTCAGTTGTCTAGATTATGATTTAAAATCTATTTATTAAGTAAAAATTTTGATTATGTATAGAATATGTTGTGGCCATCTTTTTTATGATTGTTAACCTTTCATGTGCATCTTTAAATTAGAATTCATGGTCGGAAAAAGAGTCGTAGTATGGTGCAATATTATATTAATTAATAATATTAATAAATATTTCTATATGTTATTGTAGTTATAAATATTTGTAGGAAAAAAAAATTGTTTAAAAAATAAGGAAATCCCCTAAAATCAGTTTCTATTGTTCTTGAGCTTAAGTGAGAATCAAAATCAAATTTGAAGGTGATGTAGAACTCCAATTTCAGTATTTGAGTACACAAATCGAATCCTAATCATACTTTGTTTAGCCCATCAAATTTGATGGATTCATTTTTATCAATTGTTCATTTGTTTTTATGTTATATTTAGATTGATTTAGTAATTTCCAGTTCAATTATGTGTTTAATTTCATTGTTTAATTACGGGTTATGTTGATCATAGTCGAGGGCTATATCATGATTTTTATTTGATTTTTGTTGTCATTTTTTATAGTACGTTCATGTTGATTGCTATGTAGGATTGAGTAATTTATAAGCTTAGATTTGAGCTATGATTCGTCAAGGTTGGTTCAGTTTTTTCGTCGCGTTGAGTTTAGCCGAAAATCAAACGTGATGTTCGAATTTTTGATCGGAAATTACGATCGGTTGATTGTTTAGTGATGTTATAAATTAATATTATGTTTTAATTTTGAACGAAACCCAACTGAAAAATCATTCAAACAGAGTTATTTTCATCACAATGGGAGCCTCGCCAAAATCTGTAGTTTTACCAGAGTGTCTTATGTTCTTCGTGACCCAGAGTTGTTCCGATTTTCTAACCTAGAGTCGACCTCGTTTTGATCCACAAGAACCAAAGACTTTTTCCTAAAAATTGTTTTGATTTCTGATTTATTAAAAATTCAAGAAATTTATTTTTAAATCTAATATTTTATTTAATAGTTTAATTTTTTAATAATTAAACTGAATTGTTTTTAAATTCTAGAAATTGTTTGCTTTATTAATTTCAAATTCTAATTTGATTAAATTATTTATAATTCATTTTAATTATATTTATTAATCTAAATGCTTTGATAAAATCTTTAATTAAATGAATTTATTAAAAAGTAGTTATACAAAATATATTTATTTTCCTCTTCATAAGTTGTATAACATTTAAACTTCTACCACTTTCTTTACGTGAACAAGTGCCCTTATTTAAAAGGATTGTTAAATCACTTCTAATAGAATCGTACAAATGTAAAACTAGCATAAATGATATTGAGCAATTTTTAATACTGTACTGGAAAGCACCGGGTGAGATTACAATAATGTGAGCTCAACCAGAAATTCACCGGAGAAACAGGGATAAACCATTACTGATGAAAATGATTTCCAAGTTTCAACAGGACACTCCTAATAGAAGTTCATCACAGAAACAATAATGTGTTTCTCCAAAAGTTTCAACTTTTAGAGCAATCATCTAATAGTAGAAGAAATTAATACCCCAAAATCCATTTAATCTATGCGATCACTATAATTAGCGTGGTGATTGAATAATACATCAAAAAGATTGAAGAAAATAATTATCAAAATAGTGGAACAAGTAATAGTAAGGCACTAGGATAAGGTAAACTATAATTTAGAAAAAATAGGAAGAAGATGTAGTTTAACAGTATAAACACACACACTATGCACACACTATTCCCAGATATCTGAACAATACACATGAGTATTTGCATAGATAAACTTGTTGTTGAACTTTGATAATAATAAAAGTTAAGTTATTACTACAGACTCGATGCATACATATAATGAAAAAAGAACTACTACTTCTATAAAACAGGAACAACTCCTATCAGTATTCCACCACCTACACTTACTCAACTGCTCCTACAAAATAGCTAAATAAACTAAGACTTATTCAAAACACAGAAAAATACGTTTTCCAGACACCAATGCAAATAAACAAATAAACCATATAGAGTTTAGATTATTTCCAACAAATCTCCCCGTAATCTAAACTCCTTTCTACAAGTTTCTGATTCCAAGTAATTCAAGAATCCTTTTGAACTTAATCGTTGTCATAGGCTTAGTTAGCACATCTGCTCATTGCTCCTCACTTCGAATATGCTTCACAATAATTTCACCACGCTCTACGCATTCCCGAATAAAATGATATTGTATATCAATGTGTTTACTACATCCGTGAAACACAGGATTTTTAGCTAGTTCTATTGCTAATCGGTTGTCAATGTAGATCACCACGGCTCCAGGCTTCATGTCAGTTATTTGTGTTAATAGATTTCGTAACCACACTCCTTGGCATGCTGCTGCAGTAGCAGCCATGAATTCGGCTTCACAGGAGGACAAAGCAACACATCTTTGCTTCTGGGATACCCATATAATCAGACTTTCATTTAAATAGAAGACATCCCACCTGTACTCCTTCGATCCACCACATTGTTACCCATGTCACTGTCTAAGTATCCATAAAATAAGTAGTTACCTGTCCCCTTTGCATAAATCAGACCATACTCCAGTGTACCTGTGATATATCTTAGGATGCGTTTAGCTGCATTGAGATAAAGAATAGTCGGCCTCTCCATAAAGCAACTTACAACACCTACTGAAAAAGCTATATCGGGGCGAGTATGAACCAGATACCTTAAGCCTCCTACCCTGATTTTGAATTCCGTAGAATTAATTGGCTTTCCCTTCTCATCTTTATCAATCTGCACCTTTGGTTCCATGGGAAATTTAGCAGAATTGCAGTCCTTCAGTCCAAATTTCTCGAGCAATATCTGAGCATATGATGTTTGCTTTAGCTTCATGAATCCCTCATCTTGAATTACTTCGATGCCCAAGTAATGAGACAGCCTTCCAAGATCACTCATATCAAATATCTCACCCATCTGATGTTTAAACTTGTTTACATTTTCGATGCTAGTTCCCGTGACCATGATATCATCTACATATACACCAATAAGTAGCACCTCCGATCCTTCATGTTTTGTATAAACAGCGTGCTCATATGGGCATTTAAAAAAACCCATTCTCTCGAGAACCTTGCTGAGTTTTGAGTACCATGCTCTCGGTGCTTGTCTTAAGCGGTACAGAGCTTTCACCAGTCTATACACCATCTGCTATTTTCCTTCTTTAATGAACCCTTCTGCTTGTGTCACATACACCGTCTCCTCCAATTCGCCATTGAGGAAAGCAGACTTGACATCTAAATGATCTACTACCCAACCATTCTTTGATGCTAAAGCCAGTAGAAGCCTTACTGTTTCCAGCCTAGTTAATGGTGCGAAAACATCGTCAAAATCTACTCCCTGCCGATAAGCATAACCCTTTTGCGACCACCCTCGCTTTGTACTTCACGATTTCACCCTTTGTGTTCCGCTTAATTTTATACACCCACTTCAAACCAATTGGCTTTTGTCCTGGTGGAAATTCCACTAGCTCCCACGTCTTATTTTTTCAATAGCATAAATCTTGTACTTCATTTCCAACTCCCATTCTTTATCTTTCGCTGCTTGTTTGTAATCTGTAGGTTCTTCAATTCCCAGCAACAATAGATCATCTTCGAGTTCAATTTCCTGTGTTTCATTATAAATCTCATCAAGTAAATGAAATTTATTGGGTTGATTACTGTCACCTGATGATGTACTGATTTCATCAGTATTTGAGCTTAATAGACTGATACTTGATGGACTGTTACTCATTGTTGCACCACTTTCACCGTTCCCCTCCGTTTCATTACTAGAGATGCTGGCACCATTCCCTACTCTTCCATTACCAGAGAAGTTTGAGCCTTCACTATTCTTCGGTAACCCCTGTTACATTTTCAACAGCCACCGAAAAGGTTCCACCCAGTTGTTCACCTTCTTTTCCTTTATTTTCCTACTGCCAAACTCTATTTTCTTCGAACACAACATCACGACTCACTAGTATTTTTCCACTAATTGGATCATACAACCGTGAAGCCTTAGTACCGGGTTCTCTACCAAGGTAAATAACCATTTTACTTCGGTCCTCTAATTTCGTTGTATGCCCACTTTGTACTTTCATATGAGCGACACTCCCAAAAACTCGAATGTATGACACATCAGGCTTCGCTCCTGTCCATGCTTCGCGAGGAGTTTTCCCTGTCAGAGCTCTTGTAGGTAATCTGTGCAGCACATATATCGTGTGCGTTACAGCTTCCCCCCACAACGTTAAAGGCAGTCTATCTCCTTCAAAAAACTGCGTGCCATAGCTACAACGGTACAATTTCTGCGCTCTACAACCCCATTTTGTTGGGGTGTGTAGGGTGCATTAAAATATTATATAATGCCCATGTCCTCACAAAATTATTTGAATTGGTTAGAGCAAAACTCCCCTCCTCTATCGGTTCTTAGCACCTTGATCTTGTTTTCCTTTTCTTTCTCAATCATCACTCTAAATTTTTGAATGCTTTTAAGACTTTGTCTTTGCTTCTTAGCATATAGGTCTACATCATTCTACTAAAATCATCAACAAGAAGTAGAAAATATTTGTTACCTCCCAAAGTGGCTGGAGTAATTGGTCTACAAAGATCTCCATGGATCAATTCCAATGGTTTCTTTTCATGAAAAGTTTTCCTTGCTCAGAAACAATCCCCTTGCCTGCTTCGACATCAAACAGCCGGTACACATCTCCTTTGGATTCAACAATTTATGTATCCCATATGCCATGTTATTTTTAGACATTAGTTTGATTGCCTGAAAATTCACATGGCCAAGACGTAAGTGCCATAACCACTCTGGATCTTTCAATTTTGACAGCATGCAACTACCTTTGCTTGATTCCATTATGATCTTGTAAAGCCGATTTGCAGATCTTATAACCTTCATGAGCAGCCTTTCCTTTTCATATGAACCAACGAACCATCCCCAAATTTCACTTGACCTGTGATACTTTCATCCAACTCCTTGAATTTCGATCGTAACCCCGTCATATGGTTACTAGCTCCGTTATCCAAATATAACAAGTTGGATTCAGTTTGCATCTCAGAATCTTTGCTTAACTTTGGTCGAACATCTTTCTCATTCAACAAGAGTGTTCGTTCTTCCACTTTTTCTTGTTTTACCATAAGCAAAGCAGGTTCATTATCATGGATTTATGATAAGTTCACCTCTTGATTTGTCTCCCTACCTCGTCGTGGTTTACGACAAGTTGCAGCAAAATGTCCATAGTTGTGACAATTAAAACATTTTACCTTACTTGTTTCTCTCACACCATGAAATCCCTGAGACCCTCCTCGAAATTTCTGGTTTTGTGAACTGTCAGTTCCTCATGTACTTGTTCTCTTTAACCATTCCTCCTTGGTTAACAATAGTTGCCCTCCATTTGTTTTTCGCTTTTCCCACTCATCCTCAGTCAAGAGTAATTGATTTCCAAGCTTCTCTATTTGGCCATGAGTTTTTTCCTCATGCCTTTAATGATCCCACGGCCTCTTCTATTGACATCTCATTCAACTTTCCAAATTGCTCCATTACAGAGCTTATTTGCAGAAACCTAGAAGGTACAGCCCTCAACAGCTTCTTCACCACATAACATTTTTCAACAATTTCACCCAACGCTCGTATGTTGGTTACTAGGTCGTTTAAAATCACCGATAGTTTATGTCTCCTTCATGCTAAGCACCTCAAACTCTGACTTTAAGGTCTGCATCTTGGCCTGTCTTACGCGATCGGAACCTAGGCACATCGTTTTGATGGCATCCCATGTTTCTTTTGTCGTATTCTTAACAGCCACTGACAATAAGATGTCCTCCGGAATGGATTGATAGATGGCTGCCAAAGCCAACCTATCTTTCTTTTCCTCAGCTGCAACCTTTGGATCTGCAAGCTCCACTGCCTTCCAGATGTCGTGTGCTTGCATATTCACCTTCATTTTAAGAGACCACGTTGTGTAGTTACTCTTGCTCAACATTGGATAGCTCAACGCCACCATCCCATCTTTTGTTTTATCTCCCTCCGTCATAACTGGTCTTGGCATACACTTTGGCATACAACGCTCGAGAGCTCTGATAGCAAATGAAGTTTAACAGTATGAACACATACATTATGCACACACTATTCCGAGAAATCTGAACAATACACACGAGTATTTGCTGAGATAAACTTGCTGCTGAACTTTGATAATAATAAAAGTTAAGTTATTACTACAGACTCGATGCATACATATAATGAAAAAAGAACTACTACTCCTATAAAACAGGAACAACTCCTATCAGTACTCCACCATCTACACTTACTCAACTGCTCCTACAAAATAGCTAAACAAACTGGGACTTATTCAAAACACAGACAAATACGTTTTCCAGACACCAATGCAAAATAAACAAATAAACCATATAGAGTTTAGATTATTTCCAACAGAAGAAAGCAAGCAAGCCAGATACAAAATTACATTCACACAATAAACCCAATCGAACAAATACAAAAAAAACAAAAATTAACACATAAACATATAAACATATAAAAGCATAAACCTAGTGAAATATGTTTACCTTAATGAAAGCTTTAAACCCCTGAAACACTTCAATCCGCTGAAACACTTTAATCCCCTCAAAAACTCCAGTCCGGTGAAATAGAAGATATAAACTATTACTAAAACAGTTTATACAAGATATACAACTAAATGCAAGAGTAAAAAATGAAAATGCAAGATGTATTACCACTTAATCGAAGAAGCCCCAAATCGAAGAACCCTAATAACCTGTAAGAGAAAATTGATATGTTAGTAACTGAATCCAAAGAAAGTGTGTGTGTTTGTGTATTCAAGTACCTAATCCATACTTGAATCCACGTTTGAATCGAAGAAGAGAGTGGGTCGAGAGAGAAAGAGAGATGTGCCCGTAGAGAGCGAAAGAGAGATGTGGGTCGAGAGAGAAAGAGAGATGTGGGTCGAGAGAGAAAGAGATATGTGTAGCCGTTTGTGTTTGTGTGTTTTTGACGGTCAATTTTCAATTGGGGGAAAACTACCGCCCAAACATTTTCACCTTGGGAACTATAATTTCATTTTATTTTTTATTCAAAAATTAAGTGTTTATTTATTTATATAAGCAGAAAATGTTTTTTTATTATTTATATATTTTATTATTTTTTTTAAATTAAATATTAAAATTTTAAAAATATATATAATATTAAATATAATATTTTATAGTAATGATTGATCCAGAATAGAATTTACAATGTAAATTTATGATAAATATTTACTTTAATTTTTAAAAATTACAATAATACCTATTATAACACCACATACTATTGTTAAATGTCGTGTAACACTGTCGCATTCATGTAACACTAGGTTAATGGCTATTATAACACCAATTTCATGGTGTTACAATAGACCTCAGATTTCTGAGTTACCGCAATGAAATGTTTGTAACGCTTTTTAAAAAATATTGCAGTAGCCCACTTATGGCGTAGTAAAAGGTAAATTTTAATGTAATCAAAGTACATTAATTCTCGTATAAAAATATAACTATTTCAAGTCTAAGGACCATTACATCATTATCACAGTGATGTAAATCGGAGCCTTATTGGACTATATATAAATAAACTAATTAATATTTTAAAATTATTTCGAGCTTTTAAAATTATATAAAGATATTGGATAATAAATTAATATTATTATTAATTGATTTATTCTTATTTAATTCATAATAAATAAAACATTTGTACAAATGTTCAGATTCTAAATTATACAAATGTTCTATATTCTAAATTCAGAATAGATAAATGAATAGGGGAATAGAATTAGTAAGGGTGTCAATTATTATGGCTCCTTTCAATAAAAAGTTTTAAGATTGGATAAATGCGTAAGAGGCCGTGGCGGCGAAGCAATATGAGCTATGTTATATTTATCATAAATTGTTGTTGCGTAGTTTATATCAAAAAGTGATATTGATATTTAATTTTTTGTTAATATCAAAAATTGGTATTAACTCAGGTTCATGGGTATTGCCAGTCCCCAACTCCAAAATTCACCATATTGACCCGGGGTTACAGAACTGGATTAATAATTTCAATTTTCCAACTTTTGATCTCAGTAAAGAGGATAAAATTCTCTGGAACAATATTGTTATTCAAAGAGTGAAATCATGGCATATTTGGGATGCAACCAGATTCAGACTTCTAGAGGTCCCTTATTGTATTTTGGTTTGGAAAAAACTCAGAATTGATAGATATGCATATCATATTTGGCTCATTTGCCCTGGTAGAATATCCACATTGCACAAATTGGACAATTTCGGAATTGATATCATACCTAGCTTGTTCACTTCAGTATGGGATGTTGTTAGTATCAAAATTTTATATCTAAGTTGACATTGACATCAAAATGAATATTAATATTATGATTGGAGTTTTGAACAAAGTTAATATAAAGTTTATAATTCAGTCTGTTATCACTATTTCATATTGTTATTTACTATATTTCCGTAAACACTTTTTACAAGTTCTGATCCTTGAGATTCAAATTATTGCTTAAGCATATATATATATATATATTTCAAAATATATTCTTGTTCGAAATTTTTGAAAACAGCTTTATAAAACTTCTAAAATTGCATAGTATTTATGGTATTAATTTTGTGATTTATGAAGCTATATTTTATTTACTAAAATTCATTTTTTTAATCATAATTTTATTAATTATTGAATTACTAGTATACCCTTGCATGCATCTAAGCTTATAAGAGAGTCCAAGGCTAGTATTTTCCATTCCAAACCCACTAACATGCAAAATTACCTCTTTAACCTTGCATGCATTTTTGTCACTATTAGTAAGAAGGACATTATTGTACATTCCTCATTCCATTACCTTTATAGTCAAATTAAAGAGATAAAAACCAAGTGAGTGCCCTTATTTTCATCAACACACCCACTCAAACACCCTCTCCTCTCCTCTTTACTCCCTCTTGGCCGAAGCCCATCCCCACCCTCATTCTTGCCATTTTCTTCATTTTTCTTCATCTTCTTTCACTTTTCAAGTTAGTCAAGCCAAGAACTTTATCATTTAGTGGAGTAGCATCATTTTGAGGTGAGTTTTATGTATCCATGTTGAAGAAGCCGAGGTTGAGACCTTGGTTCTTATGAACTTAAGGTTGCAACCTTGGTGGCTTATAGAATGAACAAGATATGATCTTGGGGGGTGTTACACTTCTATTTTACCAAGTATACTCATTGTTCATAAACATTTGGCAATGATTTCTTAGGAGCCGAATGTAAAGTGTCGATTTTGGGAAGTTTTTATGAAAAATGACCATGCATATTGATTTTTAAAGTCTTACTCCTTATAAATGTTGTTTTGTTAAGATTAAACCCTTGCATGCTATTTTTTCATCAAGATACCTTAAGTTTGGTACTTGCATATTGATTTTAGCACTTGCATGTTGGATATAGTACTTGCATGTTGATTTACAAGTGATTTTCTAAGTAAAAACTATACTTGTTGATTTTATGTTTTGGTGTTTGACTTGTATGAGATGCATGTTGTGGTTTTTGGTTATGAAATGCTAGTTTAAGTTATATATAATGAAATGAGCTTAAGGTCAGTAGCTATCATGAAGTTACCATGCATGCATACTTCGAATTCTTGCTTAAAATGCTAAGTGATGGCTTGTCTTGTGATGTGTTATCTTGTTTTTATAAGAGATCTTCATGCTAAATAGAATTGCAAATGAGACTTAAATGTTGTTAGTCAGTAGGTATTAGTGTATGTTAGGGCTTGCCTTGGTCTGTTGTTGATTATTATTTGGTTTTTGTGTAATGAAAGGAGTTAAGGTGGAAGGAGTCGCATTGATATTAGTTGGGAAGATTTTTGTACTACAAGTTTAGGTCATTTTAGGTGAGTTTTAGCAAGGACTTGGTAGGCCTGAGCTCAAGGGAGTTTAGACTTGGTTCATACTTGAGTCCAGTAGTTTTAGATTGCATAAAAGCTTGTATTTGGTTAGGCACACACACAAACCTGAGAACAACTCAAAATGGGGCAGATTTGGGTAAACTTGACTTTTGGTTGATTATCAGCATGTCATAGGTTAGTCCTTCATGGGACCTTGGTCTAAATAGATGTAAGAAGTCTTAGAAAGCTTAACAAGTCATTAAAACCTATAATTGAACTAAATAGGTGAGTTTTAAGTTGGTAAAATTAGGGAAGTTTGGAAATCAGGGAAGGCAGTTTTATGTCAACTTCCACTTAAGGCCTAGGGAGGCCTGAGTAAGGCCTTTGAGTCATTCCAACTTTGAGAGTCAGTTTAGAGTCTTAATGACCTTTAAAAGTTTGTTTGGTGTGAAGACCCAAGGTGGATATACCTTATTTCCACCAAAATACCCGAGAGTCACCATTAGAGTTTCCTTTAGAAGCTTTAGAGAGGTGCGTTGCATTTGTGTGTATTTTAAGTGAGGCTTTGATGTCAAACCAACTGCTAAAGTTAGCTTAAAGTCATAAGAAGTCATAGGAGTCAAAATATAGCAAAGGCCTAAGGTAGAACTTCATATTTTTGCCAAGGTACACCATTGGTGCCAAGGTGTGCATTTGATAAGTCAAATAGTGTGCATTGCATTTGTGAGTCATTTATAGTGAGGCATAAGTGTGCCTTACTGAATTTAGGTTAAGTTAAGGTCTTGTAAGGAGGATTAGGAGTATTGGTCATGATAATTGTATGTATGAGATTAAATGCATAAGTGACTAAGGCCGTAAATAGAATCAAAATGTGTACTATTAACTAAGTAATAAATTGCCATGTCATTTCTTGCTATGTGTTATGTGATTTATATTGTTCATATATTATTTGTAATTAGTAGAATTTAAGTGTATATATGTGTGTGTATATGTGTATATGCATATTCATAGTATACGTGAAAGGGTAGTAGCAAGAATTGTAATGAGGATACTATTTATCATAGGTTCAAGTAGAAGGCCAGGAAAGGAGCCCATAGACGATTCAATTCAAGTACTCAGTAATCATAGTCCAGGAAAGTGAACTCTCAACATACCTCTATAATTTTGTTGCTTGTGGTTAAAAACCCCGTGAATGCATGACTACGGTTTCAATAAGATTAATTAGTCCCTGACATCACCCAATGATTAAATTTTGAATCTAGTTAATCTCTTTCATACTTGAATTGATTCCTTTTCCTCACATATTACTAAATCCATGTGAATACCCTACAATAGTTCCTTAATAAATCATGTGAATCCTAATACCCTCAAAACCTAGAATCATTTCCTTTGGAAACCCAAACACTAGTATCATTTCCTTCATTTGAACTTTGACAATACCAACCCTTGTTATCTTGTCCTTGATCAAGAATCCTTTTTAAATTAAAAGGAATTGGATGGTATGTTTTGATAATACTGAGGCACCAGTCACCGTTAAAACCTCAGTAGCAGGGTGCCTGATGGCTTTTATATGGCCAATGTGTGCCGAGGATCCTCAATGGTTGTGAATCACTTGTAATGTGGTTCGGAGCTTTGATGTGGGCTGATCACCCCTCATTGGTCATAGCGATGTGTGATTTCCAATTTCATTCACTCATTATAACTTGATCTTCTATTTGAGATTTCATATTGCTGATTTATCTTCTGTTATCATTTTATCACGGTTATGATGCATTGTTATATACTGTTATTCACTTGATGAGCATTTTTCTCATTGATATTGTTATTGATGTTATCCCTTCAATGAAACCCGAAGATGGTTCGTTTCAAGCAAACCGCGCGTAAGACTTCTGGGGACTCGAGGTATGCCTACCATCAGATATTGGAGCAGGTAGGGAACTAGTAGTTCCCTAAGGGTTGTAAACTTTGGGTTTAAAATTTAGTAGTAATTTGACTTAAGATATTTTGATTTGTAATAATGAATATGTTAGATGTTTTTCAAACTCATTTCCTGTGTATTCGGGGATTGTGGATAAGGGTTGTAGCCTTAATATTCTATCTTTTGTAGTACTTTAATGTTTAATTATTATTATGCATATTTCTGCTAGTTAGTAGTGTGGGTTCGTCACAGGTTGGTATCAGAGCCACAGGTTTGAGTCACTGAACAACATAGGATAAATGAAGATAAGATAGGAATTTAGAGAATCGGATGAACTTAGATCATTTGGGTTTTAGGACGTTAGAATCTATAGGTTTTCTAACCCTTTTATTTATAACCACGTATATATATAAATGTTGACAGGTATCATTCTCAGTGACTCTCGGATTCCCTTCTACTATGCCATTCCCTCTTTACGCGCAGATGGTATTGATGGTTGATCGACTGGAGGGCGAGAACGTGAATCTTCGACGTAGGGTGGACCAGCTGTATCGCGAGAACTCGAACGACGAGGCCGACCGACCCCGACTGATACCTAGGCTTTAGGAGATCATCCAGATGGCTGAGGACCGATTATCATTAATGATTCCACACTATGAGAGAGAGAGTCAGATCACTCTTACCGCCATTGCCAACGAGCTCCGCCGAGTGATTAGCCGTCTCTGTGCCCCTGTTCCCCCACCATCATCCTCTTAGACTATCATATAGTGCACTTGTTTCCAGCATCATTGTGATTAGTACTTTCATTTCCATTTGTACCTTGTACCCGGATTGTTTCAGAAAGACTTTATTTGCACTTTATTTCCTGTTCGTACTTTATTCGCACTTTTCATTCGAACTAATGTTAAATTCGCACCTGATTATCTCTATAATATTGTCATCTCATTACCATGCTATATACTTGCTTAAATAGAACTTGTTGTTTAAATTCTGTCGATTTTGATGAAACATTTGCTCCTGTTGCAAGACTTGAAGCCATCAGAATCTTCTTAGCCTATGCAGCCCATGCTAATTTCAAGGTCTATCAAATGGATGTCAAAAGTGTCTTTCTGAATGGAGATTTGGAGGAAGAAGTATATGTCAGTCAACCTCCTGTTTTTAAAGATCCAAATTTTCCAGAACATGTATATTATCTTTTGAAAGCACTTTATGGACTGAAGCAAGCACCTAGAGCCTGGTATGACACTTTATCAAAGTTCCTTTTGGAAAATCACTTCACAAGAGGTACTGTAGATAAAACTTTATTTTTCAAGAATGTTAATGGCTCTAGTATACTTGTTCAAATTTATGTAGATGATGTTATTTTTGGCTCTACAGATGAGAACTTTGCAAAAAGTTTGCCAAATTGATGCAAAGTAAGTATGAAATGAGCATGATGGGAGAACTAACTTACTTTCTTGGTTTACAAGTTAAGCAAGTTAGTGATGGAATATTCATTAGTCAAACTAAATATATTTTGATCGTTTTAAAGAAGTTTGATCTAATGGATTGAACATCTACAAAAACTCCCATGGCCACTGCAACTAAGCTTGAATTAAACACTACTGAAAAGTCTGTGGATATTTCAAGTTATAGAGGCATGGTTAGCTCACTTCTGTACTTAACAGCTAGTAGGCCAGATATAATGTTTGCTACTTCTTTAAGTGCTAGATTTCAGGCTGATCCTAGAGAATCTCACTTAATAGCTATTAAGAGAATTTTCATATATCTCAAGGGAACACCAAACCTTGGCATTTGGTACCCTAGAGATTCTGGTTTTGATCTAACTGGTTATTCAGATGCAGATTATACAGGTTGTAGAATTGATAGAAAGAGTACAACAGGAACCTGTCAATTTCTAGGAAACAAGCTTGTGTCCTGGTTCAGTAAAAAGCAAAATTCAGTTTCTACTTCTACAACTGAAGCTGAATATATTGCTGTTGGAAGTTGCTGTGCACAGATTTTATGGATGAGAAATCAATTGCTGGACTATGGTTTGCAAGTTGAGAGGATTCCAATTTTCTGTGATAATACAAGTTCAATTACCATCACTGAAAATCCAGTGCAACATTCAAGGACAAAGCACATAGATATCAAGTACCATTTTATAAGGGAACATGTAATGAATGGTACTGAGGAGCTACATTTTGTTCCAAGTGAGAAGCAACTTGCAGATATCTTTACCAAGCCACTGGATGAATCCACCTTTTCAAGGTTGGTAAGTGAGTTAGGTATGCTTAATTACTCTTAAATCTATCTGAGTTATTTTGCAAGTTGATATGCAGCCAGAAATTTAATTGATTTTTCAGTCTTGGATGAAATTTTGGCTAAGTCAAAATTTACATCTCGACGGATGACCCTTATCCATCGAGTTTGGTCATCCGTCGACATACAGTTTGCTAATAAAAATCAATTACTTTTCTGGAATATTTTATGTCTCGACGGATAACAGTTTATCCTCATCCGTCGAGTTGTCTTAATCTCAGCCGTTAATTCCCTGTACATTATCCATCGAGTGTACTTACAGTTTGTAAGCATTACACGACGGATAATGGGTGGAATTTTTACAGTTTATTTTTAACGGCTATTTTAGGCCATTTCTATTGGTTAATTTATTTTACTTTATTATTTTTATCAGTTATTTTTGAGATAGTATAAAAGCTTATTTCATTGCAATTGTTTCTTTTATCATTCTCAAATTCAACTGCTCTAATTTCATTCTCTTCAAGCACTTACTCTCCTTCTCTTCAAGCTTTTATTCTCTAAACAGTGGCACCTGTTGTAAAGATTATTTCTCAAACTGGGTTCATTTATGAGAAGAACAATTTCATTGCATTAGTTAACAAGGGTATTCAGCAATCGGATGACTATCACAAGATGATGGACTTTGTGAAGAATTGCAAGCTCAATTATGCCATGCTGGAATCACCCACAATCTTCTGTGAAGTTGTTGAAGAGATGTGGACCACTGCTACCTACAACTCTACTGAGAAGACCATCACTCTAACCATCAAAGGTAAAGAATTATGTATCAATAGTGATGTGATAAAAGCATGTTTCAAAATTCCTGATAACAATGTGACTTCACCACCCAATGACACTGATATTATCAATATGCTTAATTCCATGAACTATGCACTTCATACTTCTAAACTGAGTGATATTAGGAGAATGGGTCTTAGGAAGGAGTGGAGTTTCTTGTGTGATGTAGTTACAAAGATTTTCTCAGGAAAGATCAGTAATTTTGATTCAGTGAATATTTCCATGCTTAACATGCTATATATGCTAGTTACAGATAAATTTATAATTTCAGTGACCTTGTCTTGTTTGAGTTAGGTTTTAAATTAGGTGAGTTAGCTAAAAGAGGTAAGAATGTATATTATGCTAGATTCTTATGTTATTGGCTAACAACCTCTGTGAAGAGATTGTGCTTGAGAACCCTAACAACAAACTGGATTGTTGGGTTCAAGAGAGAAGGCTCATTGTAGATTTGAACAGGGCCAATCATCACAAGGATGTGCCAATGTTCTACTTTCCTGTAATGCAGGCACCTCAGGTAAGTGAGGTAAGTTCATCCATCCCTACAACTATTCCAACCTCCATAATTTCTTTGAGTTCAGGAGTAGCTATGGCAACTGTGCCAATAACCAAACAGTTGCCTACCAAAGCTGTCAAACCTACTACTATTTCCAAATCCAAATCAAAGAAAACCCCCTCTGGTATCTCTCAAAAGATACCAGTTGAAAAATCCACAAAAGCCAAGGAGGGGAGTGTGAAGGAGGGAAAGTCAGGTGAGGGAATGGGTGAACATCAAAGAAACCCCAAAAATAAGGTTGGAGAGTTGAGTGAATCCCAGCCTAGCCACACTGCAGTTTCCCAACAAACTGCAGTGCTTAAAAAAGGATAAAAGCTCACTTCTAGATGCATCCTCCCAAAAGGATATAGTTATTGAACAAAGCTCTCAACCAAGAGCACAGGCCAAGATGCTTAGGGACACAAGCTCACCCCAAACTTATACAAGAAAGAAGAAATCTAAAACCTCTTGGGATGCACAGGATACACACATAGTGCAAACTGGTGCTAAAGACACAGTCATTGCACCTTCTCAAGTTCAGTTTGATGTGGCTCCAATAAATATGGAGTCACAGCCAAAATCTCTAGTTATAAGAGCACCTCAAACACCATACTCACCAACAAATTCTCTGGATGTGGATATGATAAACACATAAATTCCTGATTCCCCTTCTTTAACTCTGTTGGGGAAGCCAAAATCCAGTGCAAGTGAGCATCATCTTTTAGATGATTTGTTGGCTCACTTGCCAGTTCTTTCAGAAACTGTTGTGTCATTTGTGCCTAAAATTTCTTCAATCAGCACAGAGTCAACAATAGTTTCTCTTCCCACCTCATTCATTTCTACTCTCTCGACGGATATTGCTCATCCATCGAGTAGTGATTGTATCCCGACGGATAAGCCTAGCAGTTATCCGTCGGACAGCAAAACCACTCACTCGATGGATATCACTCATCCGTCGAGTATCTCTGCACAACTTCAAACTTCAATTATTTCAAGTGCAGAAAATTTAGTGGTTGTACAGTCACTCTTAGGATTGAGAGAGCAGAGTGTCTTGAGTGAGAGGCTGGGTTGCTCCCAGGAAAAAGGAGAGGAAATGAGTGAAAATCTGCAATCCATTTCTTCAGGATTGGCAAAAGGGAGTGAGAGGAGTCCCACCTTAGTAGGTGATGGTGAGGGTGTGAGGGTAGGAAGCAAGGGTGAGACCCTGATGCAACAAAAGAGAGAACATGAGAGAAAAGCAGGTACAGAGGATATAAGGGTGGATCCAGCCATTGCTCATGAGTCAATGATTGTGGATGATGCAGAAAAGGAAAGACAATTTCAGCAACATTACAAAGCTGTAATTGATAACATTTCCTTGGATGCTGACACTTTTACGCATCCTGTGTCAGCCTATCAACTGTTGGCTGCTCAGGGCAATGAGGAAGCAGAGAAGACTTTAAATCTAATACATACTTCAGAATCTCTACAAAGGGATAAAGCTTGTTGTTAATTTAATGCCTTCTACAGCAGGTGAGCCATCTGAAGAATTTGGAGTAAATTCTAATGATGATGACTCTGTTTCATTTGATGGAATCATGAACTTAGGGGGAGATGAAGGCCCAAGTTCTATTCCAGATCTACCTGAATGGGCTTTGACAAAGGAGTCTACACCAGGACAATTCAATGTATCCTTAGTCAAACAAATCATGTCTATCCAAAAGGCCATTCAGAACACCTCAAATGCTGGTACCAAGGCTATTCTTCAAGCCGACCTAGATTCTCTACATCTCATGGAGCTACAGCAATTAAGACAGAATCTGAGTGTGGATGAACTCAAAAAGGATATAGCTGACTTGAAGACCTACAATTCTGATAAGCTGGATTTAATAATGCCCTATGGTACCATGCAGGATCTGCTCCTGAGACTGAGAAGAGAATCAGATGCTGAAAAGAAGCTGGCCAAATTGGAGGACAGAGTTCAAGTTATTGAAAACTCTGTGGTCACCATTCTTCAAAATCAACAGTCTCAGACCAGTCTTCTAATGCAACTGGCTAAAGCACAAGGCTTGACTCCTCAACTTGATGATAACAAAAAGGGGGAGAAAGGACCAAGTGAGGGGGAGAAACTTCAGATACAAATCAGTAAAGTAATTGTGCCTTCAATTACTGTCTCAAAGCCACCAGTTGTAGATGGTATAGATCTGATTCAAGCAGCAGCAGCTAACTTGAAAGTTGCTGAGAAGGAAAAGTTGAGTTTGGTCAACTGGAAGAAAATTGATAAGGAGATACAGAAAAAGTTTGAACTTGTCAAGGAGCCAGTTAATTCAGCCATCCATCACTCTCAAGTCAAGCAAATTAGTGTGCATGAGATGAGCATGAATTATCTGAAAAGAGGATAATCCTCCTGCATCAAGTCTCCAAAGGCTGAAATGATTCTTAAACCAAGGGCAAACTACTCAAAATCATCTTTGAAGAACCCCTTGGACTTTGTGTATGAGACACCCAAGCCTGATGAAAAGAAGCTTCTGTCAAGATCAATTGTCTTCTATACAGATCCAGCTGATTCAATTTCTAAAAGAAGGATTGCTAAAATTGTCAGAAATGGGAAAGAAATTTGTGTGGTGGCTGGCCACCCTCAATTTGCTCAAGCAAATAGAGAAGAAAAATCTAGATTGAAGCAGGAAAAGAAGCAGGCTGCTCTAGATGCTAAAAAGGCTAAACAAAAGAGAAATCAGATTGCTATCTTGGCCAAGCTACATGCTGTAAACACATCACAACAAATTCTCTCTCAACCATCTGAAGCTACTGAATCAAGGAAGCAAGTTGAAGAACAAAAGAAATCTCCAAGAAAGAAAGAATTGGCTAAAAGAACTAAAAGAAAACTGGATATTGTTGACAAGGAATTGGAAGATCAATTTCCTAAGATATCCACACCAATTACAACTCAAGCAACAAAGCCTTTTGTGGTATTTGAAGACATAAAGGTGGTGGATCCCTACAGGAATATTCATGGTGAACCTATTGTGCCCAAGGATGAGCCAATAGATTGGGATAACATACCAATTCCAGACTTCAATCTACCAATCCTTAGCAAGCCAAAAAGGACAAAGTCAAGAGCAGTCAAGAAAGTGAAGTTGTCACCTCTCAAATCCAAGTCTGTAGTTAAAACTCAGCCCAAAGTCAATAAGGGAGACTACATGTACTTGTGTGACATCAAAGAATTTTCTGATCTAAACCTCTATCTGGATGAACTAGATGAGGTGAGAGGAATTGATGCATATAGAAACCTACCTGAAAGGTTAGTGTTCAAGTACAAAGGAGGAAAGGAGATTCAGTGGCCACTTCATAGGATTCTTCAAGAGAGCCAAGCTGTACTGATTAAAGTTTATTCATCTTTCAAGAAGAACTTTGGGTTTAATATCACTGCAAGAAGACTAGTATTGAAGAAGATTGAAGAACTAAGGAGTGTTAGAGCAAAAGATGCACTCTCAAAGACTCTAATTATCCTATACACTGGGAGAAGAGTGCATCTAAGGCCATACTGGCTGATGGAGTTCATAGATGACAAAGGTGTGAGAAGATTCTTCAGATTTGTTAGGTCCCAATGTGTTTGTAGAAGGGGGGGTTGAATACAAACAGTACCAAATAATCGAATAAATGCGGAATAAAAAATGTGAAACAAAATTCAAGTTAAATAAAAATATTATTAAACTTGAAAGGTGTTACAACAACTGTATCGATTATAAGGTATTAATCTCAAATCAATTATCACAAATCTAGAATAAATTCGACATGAACTTTTTCTATTTTTGCAATAATTAGAATCAAATGCTAAACGCGATTTGAGATTAAGTTCTAGGGATTTTGATCCGCTAGATTGTTACACAAGAACAAGAGAATGATTTCTAGTTGATTGGATTTAACTTTGGAATCTAGAAATTGATCTTGAATTAAGCAGATAAAAAAATTGAATGTTTCAGAGGCGGCTGCTTTTTCTTTCTGTTTGTTCTTGGCTTCTATTTTTCTGAATTATTGAGTTGCTGCTTCTCTGCTTCTTTTTAATCAACAGCTGAATAGAATTGAACTGGCATGACAATCCTATAGCTGGCAAGACTTTCGGTAGGACAATGGATTGAACTAGCAAGACAATCTGATTGAACTAGCAAGACACTCAGAATGAACTAGCAAGACAATCCTCCTCCTAGTGTAACTTTCGGTGAGACTATTGAAAATGGCCTAGCATGACAATCGGTATGACAATCCTGATTGTCATGCTAGTTCATTTTCAATTGTCTTGCTGATTTAATGCAGATTTTAATCCAATTAAAATTCTGAAAATCCTTAATATTAATTCAGAATTAATTAATCAATTAATTCAATTAATCAATAAATTAATCTTTACAGATATAATTTATTTTCTTAATTAAATTATATGACTTAATTAATTAATAGAGAATTAATACTACTCTTAAGCAGCAACCAATCTTCTGAATATCTTCTGAAAATCACTGAAATTATGAATCAATTCCACCACTTCAATGTTGACACTCGATGTACTGTCTGGTTCATGAGTGACTAACTTCCGTGACGTTTCTTCATGTCTTGACTTTGACACTTTGATTTTCTTCAGATTAAATCCTTGTAATTAATGATACTCTGACGAGATCTCTGTCACTTGATTAAATCCACGATCTTGATTTATATCACTGAGGCATGATCAACTTCTTGAACTTCTTCCAGTGAATTAACTCCTCAAGTCTGTAGATGAACCTTGTTTCTGAATCCTTTGACAGATATTACTTTGCGAGATCTCTTTGACGGTAGATCCACTATTTACTTATTACATTCTTATTTGAGTTGAGTTGAATCCTCGAATATACAAATAGGCTATGACATATGACTTACAATCTCCCCCTATTTGTTTGTTAGACAATAACACACAAATACCTAGAGGATAACTCAACTAACAAAAAAGAAAAAGATATAAAAAGCAATGCAAAGTAAATAGTAGAAAAGTTCTGGATTTAACATTTTCCAGATTCCAAGTAGATGTTCCTCTAGACTGAACATATCTTCAAGTAGTTCCATCTTCATTTGTACAACCACATTTCCTGTTGAGAAGCCCATATCTCTCTTGCTTCTCCCCCTATGAGAATCAACTGATTAAAGAAGATCACCTTCGTTTACCACCTCTCCCGTACAATAGGATCCGCAGATAAAAACCAATGGTACTCCCCTTTTGAAAACAGCTTCTTCCCTTACTAGAAAATCACCTTGTGTTTACCACCTCTCCTGTACAATAGGATCCGTAGTTACAAACAACAGTGGTGTGGTGTAGTGTACATTTTTAGGATCTTTTTCTTCCTCCCTACTATTTCTCCCCCTTAGTTGAGGAATCCTCCAAACTATTACTTAAGCTTTTATCTCCCCCTTAAAGAAGGAATGTATGCCGTCGTCTGAAGGAGTTCTCATATTTCACTTGGTTGGAAAAGAAATAACAAGAAGTTTCTCTTTCTTCCTCACTGTGAGTGTGTGATTCTGTTTAGTGTACCTCACATGTGTTTCACTCTTCTCTCCACTCGTGTTTACACTCATTCTCACAAGTGTATCACTCTTCTCTCATAGCTCCATAATCCAGCTGTACCTGCAAGGAAAATCACCTTAACCATCCTTAAGGAGGTCACAGGTGGTGCAATGGGAGTTCACAAATCCCCATCCTTGTTAAACTCGTCAGATGAATCTGAGTCATAATTTACAAGTTGCTAGTTTCCCTTTTAGGGTTCCAGATTTGAATTCTGGGAAGGTAAACAATGATCCAACGAATTTAGCATAAAGATCAAAGTTCCCTTCTAATGTCTGTGAAGACATTTCCTTGTGACTCATCAGGTAATATCTGAATCATTGTCAACAAGTTGCCGATCTGCACCTATGTCAGATCCACTATCCGCAGATGCATCCAGGGGATTTAAGCCTGGGGAGGTAGACACTGACCACTGACATATGGCTTTTGGATCAGTATCCTCTCCTAACACCTGTAAAGGCAATTGGTCCACTAACGAACCTTGAACAATCGAATCTGACCTTAAAATCGTCGAAACTCTTGTTTCCGTCAACTCATCCTTTGTGTGTGTAACCTCTCCTTGTGCATCAAGAATTGATTATGTTTGAAGTGGTGACACTACATCGGATACCTTGGCCGACAGGCAAAATTCAATAGACGCACCCTGTTGAGAGAATGAATCTAGTAACTGTTTTTGTGCCTTTGTCAGCCATTACATCTTTTTGAGAAGATGTATGGGGGCTAGCAGTTGTCTCGGTTTAAATACTACTCATCTATGTAGGAGACAGAGCTACTGGGTTCACTACAGAACCTTCCTTATGTGGTGCACTAAGGCACTATCTCCCTCACGCTCATTCATACTACATTTAGTGGTAAGAGAGTGTTGGTTGGTTCTGTTTTTGTGTTTGTCTTTACAGTCTGGGATAGATGTTGTGGGTTTTCAACCTCATGACTGTCAATGAAAGAAAGCCATTGGAGACTGAACCTGTAACACAGAATATATGGTAATAGAGAGAAAATGATTTACAATAGTGATTTCAAAAGATTTTACATGAAATAAGAAATCACTAATGTAGAAAGAAGTTTGATTTTGTTTTTCAATATGAATGAGTTTTTGATAAAACATTGATCACTTAGGGTAAGGTCTAAGTAATTCTCATTCATGTCAAAAGCTTACAAATATCTGCAACATAATGTTAACAAGATATCATTGACCGATACTTGTCAAGTACTTTAGATACTAATTGTTATGTTGCATAATCAATATACCACTGCACATATAAAACAATATGATTGTGCCTAGTGATAAGATAGTTACTAATATGACGACTCTACTTATTCATATAAAATTATAACTTCTGTTAGAGTGCCATACCATGTCCTTGACGATTGCTTGAGCAGTATACTAGTTCATACCAACCTGAAGTGAGATTGTGAAGAAGAGATTGCATAGTCCAATAGATCTGCAGCTGCAAAGTCCATGAATTGTGGTGCACTGACTTCCTCTTTTAACTCACCAATCAGGAGTACACTTGTACACATCTTACTAGAGTCCAATTCCAAGTGTAATGTGCATCAGGTGCCTGATATGTCGTAATATTCTCAAGTCTCGTCACTTGTGCTATATGTTAGATACTGCTTCCTGATAATAACCTAGCACAATATACAAAATTTCACTGATAACATATCCAGCTTGCAAACAGCCATATCCCTTAGATAAACCTTTGCTGTTATCTCCAAAGGTAACCAGGGGGCCAGCTTTCTCAATCACATTTGATAGCAGGGCTCTATCTCCGGTCATATGTCTTGATGATCCACTTGTCAAGAATCCACACTACCGGTTACACCTGTATACTGCCCTGCACTTCAAATGGATTAGACCTTCTTCGGAACCCAAACTTGGTTGGGCCCGACATACTTGTAGAATTGTCCTTTGTCAGGCAAAACAACATTTTTAATTTTAATGGTCTCAACTTTCTCAATGACTGAACATTTGACCTTGTAAACAGCCTTAACAAATTTCTGTTTAAGCTTAGGCACAAATGTCTCCTTTCTAGCCTTAGAAGGACTAGCAGTCTTAGACCTATCATTCTTCTTATTATTCACATGCTGACGAGGAGTAGTCTTATCATTAGACACATGCTTACCATTAAAATAAGCATACATCATATTAAAAGCACAAGACATACAATTAGCAACACCACATGCTTTATGAGAGTGATTAACAGCAGGTAATTTATGCATGGTAGACATGGCATTATTGTTATCCAACTCATGTGTGCCTGAGTTAGTCTCAGTTGCTTTCACAACTTTGACTGGAACTTTCGACTCACTTGACTTGGAAACAATCTTCTCATAAGCATGATCCTCAGCACGTATTTCTTCTTGAATAACAGAAGAGGTCGCATCAAATGGTTCAGCAATTGATGCTTTATAGAGGGGTTCATCAACACCCTTAAGCACATGTGGTACTTCCCTCCCTTTAGCACAGACATGAGGAGGGGAGTTTATGCCTAATTCTCCAATAGCAGCATTATAATCATAACCTATTCCAGATGTTTGATTAACAGCTTGCTTACTGTAGAACTCTTTAGCCTTCGAACAAGAATTGAAGTAGGCTCTAACCTTAGTCTCAAGACCGGTGATCTTGTCTTTGAGAATAGTTTCGAGTTTTCTATAACAGTCAACTCTATTCTCTAGAAAAGATACATGTTCTTTCAATTTGTCTTGATTAATATGCACAAGTCTTAATTCATTGACCTCTTTCTCAAGGTCTGTGATCTGTAAACTTAACAGTTCATTATCACGACGTGCACAATCTAAGTTACCTCTTAGATGATAAACCATTTCAGCATCAGAAAGTTTTACCTCTATTCTTGATGATGAAGCTTTTCCATCAACAGCCATAAGAGCAAGATTTCCTTCTTCTTCATCTTCACTGTCAGTATCATCCCAGCTTCTTCCCTTTGCCAGATAAGCCCTTTCAGAGTTCTTTCTTACTTGCTTTGGCTTTCTACATTCTGTGGCAAAGTGTCCCAACTCATTGCAGTTATAGCATCTAATGGTGCCCCGATCAACCATCCCTGTTTGGTATCCACCACTGCTGGTGTTAGAGGATGAAGATCCACCTTTCTGGAATTTGTTGTAGTTGGACTTGTACTTAAGCTTGGGATTCCTCTTGAATCTGACATGGGAGAATCTCTTGACAATTTGGGCCATTAACTCGTCTTCCAATTGCTCCAGCTCTTCCAAGGAATAAAAATCATCACTTGATTGATTTGTAGTAGGAGGATCATATTCTGCTACTAACATATTTTCCTCAGCCTTGGAAAACTGTACCATTCTCTCCAATTGTTGAGATTGCTGTTGTTGTTGACCTTCAGCTACAAGTGCAGTAGATGTGCTGACCATTCTATCCTTCCCGTAGACTTCCTTCTGTTGAATCTGCTCCAACTCATAGGTTTTTAACACTCCATAGAGCCTGTCCAAAGAAATCTCACTCAGATCTCTAGCTTCTCTAATGGCAGTGATTTTATGTTCAAGATGAGCTGGTAGTGTTAAAAGGAACTTTTTGTTGACCTCCCTGATTGAATAATACTTTCCATTGATGTTCAGGTTGTTGATCAACGCATTGTACCTCTCAAACACTTCAGTAATTCCTTCTCCTGGATTTGATTTGAAATGTTCATATTCAGAGGTTAGGATTTCCAACTTGTTCTCCCTAACTTCCTCTGTGACTTCATTAATTACCTCAATAGTTTCCCACATGTGTTTAGAATTTTTACAGTTCATCACATGTCTGTTCATCAAAGGATCAAGGGAATCAATTAATATTAATTGAAGGCTGGCATCCAAGGAGGCTTCTTCCTTCTCAGCAGGAGTAAAATCTTCGGGTTCTTTTGGATAGGTTCTAGCTTTAGTAGTCACCACACCATCTATTATTACCTCCGGTTCAATAACCATCGGAGTTTTTATACCCTTCTATAACAAGTTTGAATATTTGGGATTTGCAACTTGTAAAAATAATAGCATCTTCTTCTTCCACATGATATAATTCTCTTTATCAAATTGTGGAATTTTAACGGTTCCAACTTTATGTGAAGTCATTATGAATTTTTGAATAAATAAAAATTCAAGGAGTTGAAAAATCACAAAAGTCTAGGATCTTGATTTGTTCGTTAATCAGAAGGCTCTGATACCAATTGTTAGGTCCCAATGTGTTTGTAGAAGGGGGGGTTGAATACAAACAGTACCAAATAATTGAATAAATGCGGAATAAAAAATGTGAAACAAAATTCAAGTTAAATAAAAATATTATTAAACTTGAAAGGTGTTACAACAACTGTATCGATTACAAGGTATTAATCTCAAATCAATTATCACAAATCTAGAATAAATTCGACATGAACTTTTTCTATTTTTGCAATAATTAGAATCAAATGCTAAACGCGATTTGAGATTAAGTTCTAGGGATTTTGATCCGCTAGATTGTTACACAAGAACAAGAGAATGATTTCTAGTTGATTGGATTTAACTTTGCAATCTAGAAATTGATCTTGAATTAAGCAGATAAAAAAATTGAATGTTTCAGAGGCGGCTGCTTTTTCTTTCTGTTTGTTCTTGGCTTCTATTTTTCTGAATTATTGAGTTGCTGCTTCTCTGCTTCTTTTTAATCAACAGCTGAATAGAATTGAACTGGCATGACAATCCTATAGCTGGCAAGACTTTCGGTAGGACAATGGATTGAACTAGCAAGACAATCTGATTGAACTAGCAAGACACTCAGAATGAACTAGCAAGACAATCCTCCTCCTAGTGTAACTTTCGGTGAGACTATTGAAAATGGCCTAGCATGACAATCGGTATGACAATCCTGATTGTCATGCTAGTTCATTTTCAATTGTCTTGCTGATTTAATGCAGATTTTAATCCAATTAAAATTCTGAAAATCCTTAATATTAATTCAGAATTAATTAATCAATTAATTCAATTAATCAATAAATTAATCTTTACAGATATAATTTATTTTCTTAATTAAATTATATGACTTAATTAATTAATAGAGAATTAATACTACTCTTAAGCAGCAACCAATCTTCTGAATATCTTCTGAAAATCACTGAAATTATGAATCAATTCCACCACTTCAATGTTGACACTCGATGTACTGTCTGGTTCATGAGTGACTAACTTTCGTGACGTTTCTTCATGTCTTGACTTTGACACTTTGATTTTCTTCAGATTAAATCCTTGTAATTAATGATACTCTGACGAGATCTCTGTCACTTGATTAAATCCACGATCTTGATTTATATCACTGAGGCATGATCAACTTCTTGAACTTCTTCCAGTGAATTAACTCCTCAAGTCTGTAGATGAACCTTGTTTCTGAATCCTTTGACAGATATTACTTTGCGAGATCTCTTTGACGGTAGATCCACTATTTACTTATTACATTCTTATTTGAGTTGAGTTGAATCCTCGAATATACAAATAGGCTATGACATATGACTTACAAGATTAGAAGACCAATTGAGCATCTCCAGCAATGAGACTCTCTTGGAAATGCAAGGAAAGCTAAATCTCTCAGAATCTGATGAATTGGAATTCCACTGGCAGCTCCAAAATCAGATTGATGAAAACAACAAAAAGCTTGGAAGAAGATCCAGACCTTCAAGAAACTAAAAAAATCTGCTCAGGCTAGAGGAGCATCTTGAAAATGATTGTGCGCTAAACTTTGTACATTTTGTTATTTGAAGCACTTTTCAGTATTATCTACTTTTCTTTAAAGCTGTATGTTTAGGGTATTTTGTTATCATCAAGTATGTCTTAATTTATGGCTACAATTCCAGTAGACATAAATTGGGGGAGATTGTTGTGCATATGTTATGTACTTGATGATTTCATGAACAAAACACATAAGTAGATTTTACTTAGTGAAATAATGTAGCACTCGACGGATAAGAATTATAGTCCCGACGGATAACTCATTATAGTCCCGACGGATGATGACTTATTATCCATCGAGTGAGTAGTTTATGTAATAATAATTCTGTAGCTCATTTCTACATACACCTTTGTATAGATTCTGTAGTAGCATATAAGTCATGTTGACTTTAACTATGTATGCAGAATAGGTTGATTAATTGTACATAGATGATGTCTTGTAATTCTGTATAAATGAATTGAAGTCAAGTGCCAAAATAGCTACCAACGGATGATTAACAAAGCCATCGACGGATGATCAAATGCCTATCAACGGATGTTTAATATAGCAGTCGACGGATGATCAATGAAGCCATCAACGAATGATCATAAAGTCGACGGATGATCATGTACTCAACGGATAAAGAATTCAAATATCAGTTGACAGTGACAACTGGTCACATGCGTCGAAGTGTATGCAAATGGAATGAGGAAGCCTATTAACTGGGTAATAGAGAACAAAGTAGCAAAGCATTAGACCTGATAGTTTTTATAATGATCCTCTCTTTTGACTTTGTAATCTTGGTAATATATAAACCAAGAAGTAGCAAATAGAAAACAAGAACTGAGATACAAAAAGTGAGAAACATTTGTAAGCAGAATTATTAGCATTTCTCTGTATTCTCAGTAGTTCATATTTGTAAGCAGTTGTAAGCATTCTTGCACACAGAGTTCTCTCGATATAATATATATCTCTAGTGGAATTGTTTAAAGCCACCAGAAAGTTTTTAAAGACTCTTGTTTTTAATTACTCGTGTTTTGGTTCACTTAAGTTTTTATTCCGCATTGTGCTAATCAATACACTTATATATATTCGAGTTTGAACATTTTTATTTTAAGAAAAAGGTTCAAGAATTCCATTTAACCCCCCTTTTGTAATTCTTGCTATATTGTTAAAGGACTAACAAATACAAAGCAAAAAACTTATAACAACCATTTCCCTGGTTGAAATTATTCTAATTCGGTTCAATAGCAAGGTAAATACTATTTGGACAGTAGTAAGTCAAATTTAAAGTCCAACAGAGATATGTGAGATACGGTGAGTACAATTTTGAAAGTTTACCTTGTCATCTTCGGGTTTACCAACAATATTAAGATCCGCAGAATACATCTCAGATGAGAAGCATTGTGGGGTATCCAAATGTATAGACAAGCTTCAAAGTCGGGCATCCACAGTAAACCATGCACGAATACTAACCTAAAAGTCAACATTAACAAATTTCTTCCTTTAAAAAAAACACAACATAACAACCAGCTCTCGCCATCTCAAAAAGCTCTTCGTTTTTCTTTTCAAAAGAGACCTGAAATGGACATAATAAAAATTATATATCAGGCATCTGAAAAAGTATTGACCTTGGAAAAAAGAATATGCAATCAGAAGAATAAAGTAATATTTACAAATCACAACCACATGTAAACAGAACATATCGGACTAAAAAACATTTTTTCCATACATAAGACTATATCAAGTGAGGGCATATTAAAAACCTCTCCATAGTCTTCAATAACAACCTCCCTGGTGATTTCCCATAGCTTCATTGAACCAACAATATCCTACAAAAAATATTTCAGACTAAAGTCGCTAAATAACATCGACAATGCAGATGTAACCCTCTGGACAGAGCCTACAACGAAGTCAAGAAATAATATACAATAATTATACAAGGTGCAAGTTAGATAGCATCTAAATAGACACTAATTCATTATACATTTAAAATTAAGCAATAACTTTAACTTAAAAGAAGTCACAAAAGACAACTAAACTTGACCCAATAAGTGTACTTACAAAAAGTTTAGCGAAAGCACCCCATCATGATTATCTAAAAAAGAATTATATATCAGCCTGACAATCAATAATTTAGAAATTTAATTGAAAGTTAAACTAAACTACTGAAATCTTACCTTCTCCTACTACCAAAACAAACCGAGCCATGGTCCTGAATTCAAATGCAACGCCTTCCCGGAAGTTGAGGAGCCAAACTAGTATAAGGGTAATCACTACAATGGTCAACAAATGAGCAGATATAATTACTTGAGTTGCAGAAAAACAGAATCTTGAACAAATCCCTAACTAAGAGTAAAAAAAAAAACAAATCATAAAATTAAAAAACAATTAGGGTTCACAAAATTGAAGGAGCGCGTCTTCATTTTTTTTTGTAATTTTAGACATTGTCTTCAAATAACATAGACATCAGAAAAATACGGGATGATGTTATTGCTTCTTTTAACATAAGTGACAATATCAACCGATATCTAATGTATGATGTCTATTCAACTTTTTCTTGTAGTGATTCTAACGAAGAAATTGCTCTACTCGACAAGAAATTTCATATAATTATCACTAAGTGCAATGCATCAAGACTTCCTATGAAACGGAAGGATTTCAACTATAATTCTAGTAAATAGAATACTGCTAGAAAAAGGTAATAGACATCATCCTTTTAACATCGATTTAAAAAATCAATGATATAAAAAATACCTTTTACATCGGTTATTTTTAAACCGATGTTAAATATATGTTTTTACATCAGATATCTAAATAACCGTTGTCTCATAGTATTTTTTTTAAAAATTAAAAATATCATTCGCATCGGTTAATTCTAAATCAATGTTAAAAATATTATTTTATATCGATCGTTACATGACTGATTCCCCCTCTTTTGTACTTTGGAAAAATTTCAACCTCCAAATATTCCCCCTTCTATTTTCCCCTCTTCTCTGGACCGAACCCAACACTTCCATCCCATACTCTCTCTCTCTATTTCTATCTCTCTCCCCGCTCTCTCTCCATCTCTCTTCTTTCATATGTATTCTATTATCTTTCTAAATTACACACACACTCCCGCTAAAAGTTGAATATAAGCTCTAGAAGCCCTAGTTCTAATGAATCGATATGTACTAGAGTATACATGAAGCCCTGATTTGAGCTCTAAAAGCTGTAATCGAATCCGTATGACAACAACCAGTTCTATACAAGTTGTAATCGAGTCATATAACGTGAATCGAGCCCTAATTTGTAAGTATATTTCACTTTTATTTTTCAATTTCAGTTTTGTAATATATTTCACTTTTTATTAATTCATGCATTTTTACAAGTTCTGTGGTGAATTTTTACAAGTTCTGTGGTGAATTTTATTCCTCGATCTTCCCCATCAATATTAAGGTAATATATGCTCATTTTCAAAAACCCCAATTAATTTTTTTCAGAAAGATTTGATTTTTAACATTTTTTGTTGAATTTCAGGCCACTAGCTCAAATGGGTGCTCTTCAGTCTCTGTTGCCACTTCATTCAGCTGTTTCTTCTGCTCGATTGACCTCGTGTATTGGAATCTATTTGAAGGTATCAATATCGTTGTGTCAGGGTATGCTATACAATGCAAACCCCGGAGTTTGATATAATTTATTTATCTTCATGTAAGCACATTACTTTGTTTCAGTTTGTGTTATCTTGCGTGTTTAGTAATCTTAATTCTATGCTTTAAAATTGCTAATTTTATCTTTTTTGTTTCGTTTGTGTTGTGCTTACATTTTGATTTACGGTTGCTTTCTGTTCTCTTTGCCCATGTTCTCTTGGATTTGTATCTGAATATATTTATTCAGAGTAGATAGTACATGTGGGTATGTGCTCTGCGGTCATGTTGGAATTTGAGTAAGCAGATAGTGTCCTATTTTATTAAGCCTTTTTAGTTAATTGTTGGATTGGTGGTTAAGTCGTTTACATCGAACATCTCATTCCTTTTTAATTGATACCGGAACTGATGCTTAAAACTGGTTTTTGGTTTTTTTCGCAAATTAATTTTTTTTTCCAATTGGATCATGATGGACATCCCCTTGCTATCACAGCTGATGCTATTGCAGCTAATGGAGTTTCTCCGTGGGACTGGAGAGGAACTCCTGAAAATGGTCAGTTTTGATTTTATAAATATCGCAGCCTGTAAAGTTTAGTTGGCCATAAGGAATGATGTTTGTTTTAGTTACCACCTTAGATAAAGCTAAGTTGTTTGCCTCTCTTTCTTTTAGGTGGGCAGAGAAGCCTATATGAAGGGAGACTTATTGTTGTCAAGCTGGGGGACTATACAAATAGAATTGGTTTTGATGCTACTGCACATGCCATTAAAGAAGTGATTAAAACTGCTTTTAGGTTGAGAACAAAACGCGCCTTTTGGCTGGAAGATGAAAATAATGTTATGCTAAGTCTTGATAGGGATATGCCTTTAAGAAACTATGTTCTTCGTCTTGATGAAGATAAATTAATCGTGTTTCTTAATTATAATAAACAAGACCAAAAAATTCTGTAGCATTTAATTTAGTAATTCTGATTGTGTATGATGTTTAGACCTGCACAATGGAACCTCCTGTTATAAACTTGGTAACTTGATTCCGCAGCACCTGGAAACTACCAGTATGTAATGATGCCAAGAAAATATATAGATTTGTATTAATGCAGGTGTTTGTTTTCAGGATTAACAATAAAAGTATGCTTGTATGAAGAGCATACTTGATGACTGCCTGGTGAAACCCAGGCAGTGGATGATCTGGGTGCTGAAGATTTGTGCACTCAGTTGCTTGATGACTGTGATACAGAAGTTGTGGTGGATACTGACAATGACAGAACTAAGCAAATTGAAGTTTTAAGTGACACTGAGGCATTGCCTGATGTTGTCTCTGCGAAAAGAGTTGATAGTCATACTGTGGAAGAGGAGATGATGCTGCAATCCTGTGGTGAATACAAAGAAGTCCAGATTATTGAAAAGCGCAATACAGGTCTGAAGAATCTTGTAAATTCAAATGTTTGTCTTTAATTATATATTATGTTCTTCAGCTTAACCCCAACATCAATATGATGCATAAAGTATGTAGTTGAATGTTGGAAAGAAAATTATATAATATATATTAGTCCGTTGATAAGAATCGAATGATGATTTATTTGAGTGAAAGGCTGATAGTCTTTTATCTTTGTGGATGTGTGTTGTTTATCATGTAACCCTAAGAAATTTTATCTACAAATTTCTAAAAATGTTAACATCTTGGTTTAATGACAGCAAATAATTTTTTAAGTGGATGTTTCTGAAGAATAAGTATAATTTTTATAGATGAGTAACTGCTTGTTTCGCTGCAGGAATCATTTGCACAAAAATGTTTTCACTTTAATTGACAAATATGCCCCTGGATTCAGTTAATTGGTGATTGGCTATGACATGTTGACTTCACCAGACCTTGAAAGGGATATAGGCTTGACAGGTATACTAATTCTACTTCCTGAGCATGAACACTTGATTTGATCTGTATCTTATATCGTACTAACTACTGTTTTATCACATAATATAGCTAAGAAACCATTATAATTATATTTTTTAACTAACTAGATATGATAATATTGATCACGCAACATACTACCAGAAATGGTGTTCCTTATTAAACTTTTTAAATCATCTTTATACGTCTATTCACTTGTAAGCATATATGTGGGCTCATGACGAGTATTGTTTTGCCCTTTATACTATATAGTAAATATAGCATCTATTGTTGGTCTTGTTGACAATGCCGCGCAAGCAAATTACAGTGCTACAAAAGCAGAGCTGATTGGTTTCACAAAGGCTGCGGGGAAGGAATATTCAAGCAGGAACATTAAATGTGAATTGTCGACGAGTATTCTTATACAAGGAAGAAACAATAAGATAAATTAGTACTATCTGTAATAGACATGAACATGTAATATTTTTGAAAATTATGTTTTTGATTTTCTTGTTGTATAGCAAAATCTTTTGGATTGGTTTGGTAATGATAACTAATGTTTGGGTTATTTAAATACTATATCATTAGTTGGTTTGTGTTTTTGGCATTTTTTGGTAAGTGTATGATTAGATCAACTAAATTTTAACATCAGTTTATATAACTATAAACAATCCACAATGTTTATTTACATCACCAACTTTTTATAAACTGATGTAAAAAGCTCATTCTCTACTCCTACGAAGACATCAGTTTTAAAGTAACTAGACATCAGTTTAAAAATGATGTATATTAACCAGACATTGTCTAAAATTGATGCATATGCATATATTATAGTATACATCAGTTGTGATTTGTGAATAATTAACTGATGTCTCGGGTGACATATTACAACGGTTCTAGACCGATGTGAAAAACAAAGAAACCGATGTCTATGGTCACATTTCACAACGGTTGTGAACCATGTGGAAAAAAACACCTTTCTCTACACCCACGAAGACATCGGTTTCTAATGAAATAGACATCAGTCCAGAACCGATGTCTAATGCCCTTTTTCTAGTACTCGAATACGGGAAACGGGGAATCTCAAGATGATGAAGTTGCTCAAATTTATTTTGTTGGACTCGAGGACAGCTCCAGTGATAATGATAAGGCACAAACTGTTCAATATAATAAATATTCTGATGTATCTCATAATGTACTAACCTTGCAGGCTCAAAATAGAAAGTTAAAAGAAAAGAATGCTTATTTAAAATAAGTATTAAGCGAGGTACTCCATGTAATGGATGATCCTATAAAAGACGAAACTTTGGTTGCTAAAAATAAGTCATTAATCGAGAAGGTTTCTAAACTCAAAGAAGAGAATGAGTATCTAAATAATGAGATTGAGATGAAAGATGTTTATCATGATTCATTCAATAAAGAGTTGGTCTTATTTGAACCAGTAGGAGTAAAAAAGAATAGTGTACCAGGCCCTTTGGTTCCAGAACTAAAACAGAAATTCAGTCAGCTAGAAAAGGATCTAGCTGGGTATTTTCATGGTGAAGGAACTCTGAATTCTCTACTTGGTTAAAAAAAATGCATGATAAAGAAGGTTTAGGTTGTGAATCTGTCAAGAAGAGTGCTTTCCAAAATGGTTACAAGAGAACACCGATAATATACAAGATGCCTTATAAAAAGTGTCGAGATTGTGGCAAACCTTGTCACAATACATCTGAATCACGATTATATGGTATCAAGGGACCACCTTTCTAACTCATCTACTAGACATAAATCTATGCATACTCTAATGAATGTTGTTCAAATATGGATTAAGAAGGCTGATAGACATTTGCATAAGATTTATGAAGCTAACAAATAAGGACCCAAAGTTATGTGGGTACCTAAGAGACAAAAAAATCTTTTGCAACTATGCTTGAAAGTCCATGTTCCTCGCAATTAATGGATTATTGATAGTGGATTTTCTCAGCACATGATTGGTGATAAATCCAAGTTTCTATCAGTAGTAGCTAAAGAGGTAGGTCTAGTTAAATTTGGCGATTCCAACAGTGTGTGTATCATTGGTAAAGAAACCATAGGTAATGATAAATTTGTTATTAATAATGTTCATTTAGTTGATGGTTTGAAATATAATCTTATTAGTCTGAGTCAACTAACTGATGTGGGTCATAAAGCTAAGTTTGAAAAGAACGTTTATTTTATTGGTGCTAAAGCTAATGAGTTTGCTTCAAAGAGAAAGGGAAATATTTTGTCTTAAATTTTGATGAGCAGCATGAGAAATCTATCTTGCTACTATTTAAGAATAACAAAATCTTTAGTATAGGCATCTTGGTCATGTACACCTGAAATTGCTTCGCAAAATTTTATCTCATGATCTTGTTTGAGGTCTATCAAAGCTAAAGTACAAGAAAGTGGAACCTTACACTGCTTGTCCGCTTGGTAAACATGTGAAAACTTCCTTTCTTACTAAGAATATAGTTTCAACTACTGATTCTTTGCAGCTACTTTATCTAGACCTATTTGGTCTCGAACGATATGTAAGTATTGTAGGTAAGAATTATGTATTTGTTATTTTCAATGAATATTCGCGGTTTACTTGGGTATTATTTTTATGAACTAAAGATGAAGTTTTTATTGACTTCAAAGGTCTTATTACTAATCTTGAGACCAAGTATTATATCAAACTCAAGATAATTTGTAGTGATCATGGTGAAGAATTCGAGAAGGATTTCATAACTTATTGCAAATTCAGAGGGACCACTCATGAATTTTCAACTCCACAGACTCCTCAACATAATGGAGAAGTTAAAACAAAAAAAGAACACTACATGAAGTTTTTCGAACTCTACTTCATAAAAGTAATCTGCCACCTAAATTCTTGACAGAAGCGGTAACACTGCATGGTATGTTTTAATAAAATACATATTCGTCTTATCTTACTTAAAACTCCTTATGAACTGCTTAAGACAACGACTCCTAACATCAATTCTTTTCAAGTATTTGATTCAGGATGTTTTATTTTACATACTCATAATAACAGAGGTAAGTTCGATGCACGATCAATGGAAGGTTTTTTCTTAGGCTATTCTATAACCAGCAAGTCTTATCGAGTCTACAATTCTCTCAGGCATAAAGTGGAAGAATCTATTAGAGTTGCATTCAATGAGTCTATTATTAATCTTTACAGGCCTCAAATTATTTTTAAGGTTCTCCTACTTCTAGAAAGATACTCCTGGTTCATCTCTTACTTCTAGGAATTCTCCAGACTCTCTAAAGGCCTAGGATTATTCTTCTAGTTCTCCTAAGACTCCTGAACAATGCTCAAGTGATTTCAGTTTTTCTCAACTGGACAATTCTTTTCAAGTGGAAATGAGACAGTCTTATTCAAATAAGACAAATGCTATTCATTTCAAAGTATATAACTTTAGTGAAAAAGAAATTAGCAATATTCATCTTCCTAAATCCTCTATAAATATGAGAAATCATCCTCATGATACTCTCATGTTTGAATTAGGTCAAAGAATCATTGCTCAAAGCAGGCTTCAGAATTTATGTGCTGTCTGTGCTTTTGTTGCTGAGTTCGAACCAAAGAATGCTCAAGAAGTTATTGCATATAAATACTGGTCAGTTGTTATGCAGGAATAATTTAATCAATTCGAAAGATATCAAGTATGGGAACTTAACCCACCTCCTAAAGATGCCAAAATCATCGGTACTCGTTGGGTCTTCAAGAACAAAAAGGATGAAGATGGCAATATCATTCAGAATTAAGCTTCTTTAGTAGCTCAAGGCTACAATCAACAAAAAGGAATCGATTACAACAAGACTTATGACCATGTAGCTCGTTTAGAAGTTATTTGAATTTTAATGGCATTTGTAGCTCATAAAAAGTTCAAGCTTTCTCAAATGGACGTCAAAAGCGCCTTTCTCAATGGCTATCTCAAGGAAGAATTCTACGTGAAATAGCCTCCAAGTTTTGTTCATGAAAAATATCTGCATTATGTATACAAGCTCAAGAAGTCAGTTTACGTACAGATATAGTCCCCTCGATATTGGTATGAACGTCTCAGTATATTCTTAGTAGATAGTGGCATCACTCGTGGCACACTCGATCCAACTATATTTATATCATAAATGTGTATCTTAGTAGATATATGGGTTTAATTGGTGAACATTAGTATCTTCTAGGTTTGCAAATTTAAATTGTAGGTATTTTTATATGTCAAAGAAAGTATATAAATAATCTACTCAAACGATTTGCACTTGAGAATGTTGGGTTTCATCCCAATAATTGTATGGGCTTGGTGATAAAGATGTATTTGGATTGGATAATAATTGTATGGGTGGAAATTTATTATCATGATTGGGCTGGATAATTAATATATTTGGAAAATTATTATATATGGTATGTTTTGGTCACAAATTTGGAAGATTAGATATCAAGAAAGGAAGGCCTGTATAACAAGTATGGGAAGACATGTAGAACAATTATGGTATGTCTTGGTGGCTATATTTTGTGTGGCTATATATATATATATATATATATATATATTATGTTTGATAGGTATGCTTAAGAGATATAGTCGTCTTAAGTATCATTTGGGAGATACTTGAGCATTGGTTGGCAAGTATCGATTGGAACATCATTAAGATGTTATTGTTTTATTGTATGCTTAAGTATTATTTGGATTAAGTATGGGTTTAGGACTCCATTGAGGTGTTATATATTGATATATTAATAATTGTTTTGATTAATAATACAAGTTGGGACATGATTTTCCGCATTGTACTCCGTATTGTAGAATTGAATCTCGAATGTAGTATGTGTGTGTGTGTGTGTTTGTATTTCCTCCTCGCAGTGAATGTTACTGCTAAAGCTACATATATGAGTACTTCAATTAAGCTCACTAAAGATGAACAAGTTACAACTGTAGACGTCACTAAATTTTGAGCCTCCCATCCAAACTTTATTTACAATGTATGCTTTTGTGCTTGTTTTTAGTCTCAACCTAAAGAATCTCATTTGAATACCATTAAACGCATTTTTAAATATTTGAAGTGGGGTGACTTGGGATTATTTTATCCTAGTTCCTCCTTCTTTGATTTAGTTGGTTTTTCAAATACTGACTATGCAGGGTCACAGGCTGATAGAATAGGCACAAATGATACTTGTGAATTTTTAGGTGATTGTTTGGTTGCATGATACACTCAAAAAAGCAAAATTTTTAGCACTCTCTACTTCTGAAGGAGAATATATAGTAGTTGTTAATTTTTGTGCTTAAGTTTTTTAAATGCAACAAACCTTGCAGGATTTTGGCATTTTTTACTCAAATATTTTTATTTATTGTAATAATATCTCTGCTATAAATATTCCTAAAAAAATTCATGTATTCTCGTACTAAGCATATTGATGTTCGTCACCATTTTGTACGAGATAATGTCTCCAAAGGTAATATTAAGCTTATTTATATTTTACTGAGAAACAGATATTTTTACTAAACCTTTGGCTGAAGATTGATTTTGTGTTATGCGTCGAGAACTTGGTATGTGCGCTTTATTACATTAATTTTCGTGATTATTATTCCTGGCGTGTTTTCCTTACTATTTATTTTTTTATTTTTTTTCATTTATTAGTTTTTCATTTAATATATTTTATTCTTTTAATTTGGTTTCGTGTACGATGCGTGTTCTCCGGCTTCTTAGTTGCACCGCAAACTCTTGGGTTTCGTGAACATAGTTTCTGAATGCAGGTCAAGATTGCAAAATGCAGTTCAAGTATATTATCCAAATGACCCTCCTAATTTTATGTGCAAACACTTGGACACTTAATCATCTTCTTGGTTTTTGTTAATCATCTTCTAGTTTTTTGTGCATACGGATGATTTGAAATGTATACATGTATATATTATAATATTTTAACCGTTAATTCATTTAACTTGTATTTACGGTACAACTAATAATACATTGAACTTATATTTTACACATAATACATTTAACCTGATATAATACACTTTATATGTCGGATTTTTAAGAATGACATATATTATTCTTTTGAAACTACTTTATAAGTTGGTTAACGAAAAAAACAGACGTATATGATTGACATATACATCAGTTCAGTTAAAGCCGATATATAAAAATTTAATTTACGTCGGATTTTTATAACCCGCGTATAAAATTATTACACAAGTTTGACATATACGTCGATTTTATATAACCTGACATATATAAAACTTTATTTATAAAATAGATAACAAAAAACATTTAAATTTAGATTGGAAGTAATAGACTCAAGCCAATTTTTAATGTATTCTCCCCAAATCATAGTCACGAATGTAACCTCTCTCTCGCCCAGCCCAGACCCTAAAATTCTCCAAGAGATTCCAATTACAATATACTCTTAGTAATCTCTTACACCTTCTCTCTCTCCCTCATCTTTTAGTTTTTTTATGTTTTCCTTAATTGCATCATTTTATTGGTTATAGTTTTTGCTACTTAATTTGTTTTGATTTGACAAGCTTTTTTTTCAATTTTATTGTATTTACTCCAACACAATCACAGTAGAATCACTAATGAGATGCTTTATTTCTTTGCCTAATATGGTGTCTACTTTGCAAAGAATGTATTCTTCTCATATCTCCCCCAATTGTGTTAACACAAGGTACAAATTAACTACCGAAGTACTGAAAGATGACCCAACATAATGTATAAAAAAAGCAATAGTAATAGCCCCACTTTGACAAAAAATTCATACATCACCATTCATTTTGTTCACATGACAGCGTCGCCGCTTACTTAACTCATTTAACTACTATAGAATCTATTTCTAATATACGCTTAGGCTTTGCTTATATTTAGTATGAGCTACAATAGTCGAAATGGTACCTAACGCTAATGGCATCAGTGACATGTACGACCATTACTTCATTTTATGGAAAAACAGTTGTAACTGAGAGGAATTAGTTCGTAGAGCTCAGAATTCAGTCATGCGCAATTCTTAGATTCAATGTGCAAGTATGCTTAATTTATTTATCTAGAGACTGATTTTTACTATATATATATATTTTTATAAGTCTAGTTGCATAAGAGGATGATGCTAAATTGTTGATTTGTTTATGCAGTACTTCTCGAAATGCCAAAGGAAAGTTATCAATGGATTCAAAGAAAATATCTTAATAGAAGCATAATCAAAATGCACTAAAGACTTCAGTATGGGAAATTCTAAAATAATTCAATCAAATGATTAATATATACGTGAATGTTGTGATTTGAATGTTTCTCGGAGTAATTATTATTTTGTTTTGATATATGAACAATCAAGATGTGACCATGACTTTATTTGTAGTTCAACTATCTCTAGTCTCACGTACATTCCATTTTCTAAGTCATTTTTCAGGTTGGGTGGTGGGTTGGGGTTTTGGAAGAAGAAAAACATCCTTATGGCCAGCTTATTCATATAAATGCATAGCAGGGAAGATAATTGACATGAAGTTATAGTTCTTGGTAAGGTCAATAGCTTTTTGCGCTAATACTCTATGTCTTCATCCTTTTACCGGTATTCGATTTTGTAAATTAATTTTAGCCCCAGTAATATATAATTTTATTAGAAAAAGTAATATATTTATATGTCTTATTAAAGGCTTTTTGTTGGCAACTGTGTTTTGATTTTCAGGCAGCTTGCAACAGCCAAAAATGGAACATTAGTCTTCGAGATTTGTCACAACTGGTTTACAAGGTGAATACAAGGCCCATGTACTTTCATATACAAGTCGAGCTTACTATTCGATATTTCAGTTGCTAACATCATGGAGCTTCAAGAAGTACAAACCCATGTGCATGCTTTCAGCTGATTATGATCAGTGGGTTGAGACAATGATAATATATGTTGTAGTAAGTAGAAGTTATCTAGACAAAGAAGCAGTTAAAACTATGTAGAAAAATATCTACCAAATCAATATGTTGCTCGTGACATATGAACAGGATATCGGAACTATGTACTTCTCTCATATTCCCTCTCTCTCTCTCATTTTTAAAATTTATTATGTTTACTTTGAGTTGTAGATCATTTTTTCATATTTTCTTTAATTTAATTTAGTGACAAAAATATATATTTGGATACCGGTTAAAATTTGATATCAATTCTGTTTTGAACCCGCTTGGGTACTTTATAAAATATTTAGAATACATATATTTAAAATAGATTCTTAACTTCTTCTATTTATAATTTGTATTGCGTACTTCTATTATCCCTTGTTTTGGGATCTGATAAACACACATATGGCTTATAGGTTGTTTTTATATTACCATCCATCTTAGTTTTTAATACGCTATATCGCATCTTATTTACTTTATGAAGGATCCTGTTTTTTGTCAGAAATAATATATGTATATCATTATTTTGCTTTTGTGAATATACTTTATAATATAACCACATAGCACAAGTGAATGCATAGTGATAGAACTAATAAATTGTATTATATTTTTGTAGGTGGAGTAAGAGGGAACACTCAACTGCTACAACATGATTCTACCTTGCAGATAATTTTTTCAGTAAATTTGTGGTAACAAATTGTAATTATTTTTAAGTTATTTACGTACCAAAGATTATCATTTCTTTCTGCTCATGTGTACATGTTCAGGAAGTGTTGGAAATCAAGCTGCTAATGGTATGACTTGTGATTGTTGCGGAATTATTCATTGATGTGTTGCGAGGGAATGAAGTTTCTTTTTCTTTTAGAACTACGATAGCATGGTGTATATGACATGATGTGTTGAAAGATTTTATTATAGGGTTAGATCAAGAATTTAGAAATATTTTTTTTTTGAATTTTGTAATGATTATTATATATATAAATATCATTGTGTTTGAGAAATTTAGTTACAGAAAGTTTCATTACATCAGGTTGTTTGGCTACCTTAGTTACAACTTACAACAAGATTTTGGAATATACTGAAAAATTGGGAGGAGCATTTCATTTTTTTAATGATAGACATCGGTTTTTTAAACCGAAGGCGATGTATAACGATAAGTATATACATCGGTCCCACACACGATGTGTAATATGTACGATTATACATCGGTCATTAAGGTACCCGATATAAAAGAGCGATAAAATATACGACAAATATTTTAAATTTTACGTCAGATATAGGTGTTTTATACGTCAGCTTTTTGAAATATTATACGTCGGTTCTTTATATTTTACAACGAACATAAACATGACGTATATTCTATAATATACGTCGGCCTTAAACCTGACGTAAAAATGGTTACTTTATATGTCCCCCTCTATACGTCGCTTTTTACCCGTCGTATTTGAGCTATTTAACCGATGTAAAAAGTCAATTTTGTACTAGTGCATGCAAAGACCGGTAGTTCGAAGAAGGTGCCAAACTAGATTTTCAAGGAGAAGATCTGTGATTTGGAGTTGCTTGAATATTGAGTTGGAATTGTTTCGATGCTCAAGACCCTTGGATGTGAATTGTTGCTCAATCCGCCTCGTCATGTGTACCCAAAGCTTGTGTCTGAGTTTTATGCTAATTTGAATGTCTCTGTGGATAATTGGGTCAATTCATTGGTTAAAGGGCATTAGGTAATTTTTTATCCAGACAGTCTCGCACTTATTATCGGTGTTTCTAATTCAGGCCCCTATCCATTCATAAATCATCAAGTCTTCACGGAGGTTCCAAGTTTACAATATGAATAACAGTTGAAAGCTATTCATGGTGAGAATTTCGTGCACATCTCTCAGGTACGCCCCTTATTTACGAATTTACTCATATGGCTCTTTTACTTGTTGATTCATTCAAATGTTATGCCTAGAAAGAGTGGTCGAGATCGTGTTTGTTGGATGTTAATCTAAAACTTGGTTTGAAGTCTGTGATTTGGCGGGCAATTTGTTTGTGGTTTGATTTAGTCGTAAGTACTAGCAGCATGTATGTGGGTGCATGGTTGAATAAATATTAGTGGTAGAGAAGTTTTAGGCAGTAGTTGTAGTAGTTTGTTTCCTCATTTCCTAGTTTGTAGGTGTTAGTTTCTTTTAGGAACTCTTCAATATATTGTACTGTTTTATGGAAATAAAATAACCACCGGACATAACGTGCACAAACATTTGTTTTCTCAGTTTTATCATATCAAACAGCTATATATATATATATAAACAGGTATTTATATATATATAAGAATTTGGTATCAGAGCTTGGGACTTGGTGAATGCCCAAGTATATGCCTCGGTCGACAACAATGGAGACCAGCAAGATTAAGGACGGTGCAATTGGTTTAAGTTATCCCCTGTTAGCAAGAGGAAATTATACATCCTAGGATTTAAAAATGAAATTGTTTATGCAAGTAAATGATGTGTGGAAGGCAATTGAGCCCACTGATCCGAAGGCAACAGTTGAAGAAAGAATTGATAAAATCGCTTTGGTTGCGATTTACCAAGGTCTTCCAGAAGATGTGTTGTTGTCCGTTGCGGATAAAACAACTGCTAAAGAGGCGTGGGAGGCTGTAAAGACCATGTGTCTAGGTGTTGAACGAGTAAAGAAGGCTAGAGTTCTGTTATTCCCAGTGGACTAACAATGAGATTTACAGAAGGGGGGTTGAATGTAAATCTCAAAACTTTTTCAAGTTTTGAGTAGTTTCTAAGGCTAAGTGTTTAAGTGAACAAATGTGTGTGGATTGCTTGAAGCTGATACAGACAGATTTATAGTCAAACACAAATGTAAAGAACACAAAGAACTTAAAAACTTTTCTGGTGGATTTGTTGTTCCACCAGAGATGTGTTATTTCAGAAAATCTGTGATTCAAAGAATTAAATCACAGCTGCTTCCTAGTACAAACTAGATGATTTTCTCTCTGGATATTTCTAAACAGCTCGGGAAAATTCTCGTCTAATTACTAGATGCTACTTGGTTTATATATATCACCAAGTTTACAAGTGAAGACAATTCTGTAAAATACAATTAAAAAGATTCTTCACATGTTTCTTCTTCATTTCTATCAAATGCAATTTAGGCTTGGCTGTAGATCTTTGAATACTTCCTTGTTTGCATCAGAATGGAAATGCTGCATTTTCTTGATTCCTCCTAGAGGCTTCCACATTCCAGTTTGTCTCTGTCAACCCATGTGCCTCTGTCAGCTTGTGAATTGTCACTATCAACTGCTAATGAACTAAGCATCCGTTGAAGCTTTCATCCGTTGATGCCTTATCCGTTGAGGCTTTATCCGTTGAAGCTTTATCCGTTGATGCATTATCTTTATCCGTTGAAGCACTTATCCGTTGATGGATATTATCCGTTGAAGCATTAGAGACATCCGTTGAAGCTTTGTTTCTTATCCGTTGAAGGTCTTCAATATCTGTTTATACTTCTTCACTTATACAAAATTACAAGGCATGAAATATTTACAATTAGCCCTCCTATTTGCATATCCACTAGTAGTCAACATGACTGATAATTTCCTACAACATCTAAGAATTACAACTTGAATCCAGAGAATGAAATGTGCTACAATACTAAACTTATTGCTAAGTAAAGCTACTCCTTCAACGGATAGCCAAGATGGTCTTATCCGTTGAGGCTACAAGCACTAGATTTCTACTTAAGTGTTTTGTTTAACTTATCATCAAACTAATACACATATTCCTAACAATCTCCCCCTATTTATGTCTACTAGAGCTGTAGGCATAAATTTGGGTTTAGCTTGATGATAACAAAACACTTAACAGATATATAAACTGTAATAAAGCAGAAATTCAAAAGTGCTACAAAAATGTGTATGCTGAGATGGAATTGAAGAATTACATTGTTTTCAAGGGTGCTCCTTTAGCCTGAGCAGATCAGTTTCTTTTCCTTTGATTCCTTGTTTTCTTTCCTAGCCTCCTGTCATTCTCCTCTATTTGAAGTTGAAGTTTTCTGTAAAATTCAGCTTCATCTTCTTCATTGATTTCTAACTTAGATTGCATATCCTTGAGAGTTTCATTACTGGCAATCTTGAGCTGATCTTCAATTCTAAAAAATCTTCTGACTCCTTTGTTGTCTCTGAACTCCATCAACCAATGAGGTGATTTGTGAATTGTAATTTCTCTTTCTTGAATGAGTAATGTTCTAGGCAAAGCATTGGGCTCCCTCCAAGTTTTCCTTATGTTGGCAATCTTGTTGAGAATCTCAGTCTTGGCAGTCCTGGTAAATCCAGAATCCCTTTGTATGGCTGAGTAGACTCTAATCAAGGTAGAGTAGCCTTCATTCAGAATTCTGTAAAGAGGCCAGGTTCTTTCCCCATCTCCTTTGTATTTGAACACTAGTCTTTCTGGTAGCTGTCTGTAGGCAGCTATTCCCCTTACTTCCTCCAGCTCATCCAGATAGAGTTCAATGTCTGAAAATTCTTTTATGTCACAGATGTGAACATAATCATCCTTAGAAATTTGAGGCTTAGGCTTAGGCTTCTGTGTGAATTTGATTGAGGCTTTAGAGGGTGTTGATTTGATTCTTCTTTTCTGCTTCTTTGATGGTGGAGAAGAGGTTAGGAAGGTGGGCAATTTGATGGTGTCCCAATCAATTGGTTCCTCCTTGGGAATGATTGTTTCACCATGAATGTTCATGAAGGGGTCAGGCACAATGGGTTCAGGAATAGAGGGTAGTGGTTTGGATATTGATTGGGTTTCTTCAATCTCATCTACCATCTTTCTCTTTGCATTGACCTTCTTTCTGTTCCCTTTCTGCCATTCTTCTCTTCCCTTACTTCTTTCCTCCATATCAGTATCAACCATGTCCCCCATAGCTTCATCTTCACTTTTGTCTTCAATTTCTTTCTGTTCTTCAGCCTGACTTGACTTTAGCTATTTTTCAAGCTTTGCTTGTGCTCTTTTGCCAGCCTTTAGCTGTTTGGCTTCTTCCTTCAACCTTCCGGTTTCTTCCCTTTTGGCTATTGAGAATTTGGGATGTTCTTGCAACACACATATGCTCTTTCCCTCTCTGAAGATAATAGCCATGTTCCTCCTTACAGCCACATCCATGGTCTCTTTGAGCTTTGTGATACTTCTACCCAAAAGCTTGTCCTCATCAGCCTTTGGAAGAGGAAAATCCACTTCTTTCAGAGGATTCTTTGTAGAGTCCTTATTGGATCTGTTGTTGGGCTTGAGAACCATAGGTTTCAGATCCTTGGAAGAAGTCTCTCCAACCTTATTCCTCCCTACTGGCTTGAGCTCCATAATAATTGATTCCACTTTTGTGCTATGCTTCACAGATTGTGATTAAGAAGTTGTAGAACCAAATATTTGTTGCATCTTTTCATCAATCTTCTTCCTTTGCTCTTTGACTTGCAATTCAGCTGCTGCTATCTGGATTAGATCAATTCCATCAAGCTTTCCTTTGATTTGAATAATTGGAGAAGTGGTGATGGCAGGAACTAGCACTTGAGAAATTTGAACTGTTGTTGATGGCTCTCCTTCCCCTTCCCCTTTATTCTCCCCCTTTTTGTTATCATCAAGGGTAGGGGTCAAGCCTTGTGCATTTGCCAGCTGCATGAGTAGATTTGTTTGAGTTTGTTGATTCTGAAGAATGGTGACCATAGAGTCTTCAATGATCTGAACTCTGGTTTCCAATCTGGCCAGTCTCTTGTCAGCATCAGATTCTTTCCTCAGTCTCCCCAACAGATCTTGCATAGTACCATAAGGTATGACTGAATCCAACTTCTCAGCATTGTAGGATTTTAGATCAGCAATATCCTGCTTGAGCTCATCCACACTTAGATTCTGTTTGAAATGCTGCAACTGCAAGAGATGCAGAGATTCCAGATGAGCTTGAAGAATTGCCTTGGTACCAGCATCTGTAGTCTCCTGAAGGGCCTTCTAAATTGTCATGACTTGTCTGACCAAAGTGACACCAAACTCTCCTGGTGTTGATGCTTTTGCCCATGCCCATTCAGGAAGATCTGGAACAGAACTTGGGCCTGCTACTCCCACTAAGTTCATGCTCTCATCCAAAGAATCAGAGTCATCATCATTAGAATTTACTCCAAATTCTTCAGATGGCTCACCAGCTTGAGAAGGCAGCTTGTTAACAGCAGCTTTGTCTCTGAGAAGAGATTCTGAAGTGTGTACAATGTTTAATGTCTGTTCTGCCTCCATATTGCCCTGAGCAGCCAATAATTGATAGCCTGAAACAGGATGAGTAAAAGTGTCAACATCCAAGGAAATGTTATCAATTACAGCTTTGTAATGTTGCTGAAATTGTCTTTCCTTTTCTGCATCATCCACTTTCATTGACTCACTAGCAATGGCTGGATCCACCCTTATAGCTTCTGTACCTGCCTTTCTCTCTTTTTCTCTATTTTCTTGCATCAGGGGCTCCCCCTGGCTCACACACACCCTCACACCCTCACCCTCACCTTCTAAGGTGGCACTCCCCTCAATCACTTTTGCCATGCTGGAAGAAATAGCATGCATATGGTGACTCTCAACCTCTCCTTTTTTCTGGGAGCAACCCAGCCTCTCACTCAAAAGATCACTCCTTTCCCTCAAACCTAAAAGTGATTGTACAGTAGCCATGTCCTCTATAGTTGGAATTGTTTCCGTTATGGGTGTAGAGACCATCAACGGATAGGGAGTATCCATTGAAGTGTAAACTGATGGTATCAACGGATAACTGCTGTTAAGCTTATCCGTTGAAGAACAACCACTTGTCACCGGATGAGAGATATCCGTTGAAGAAGGAAAAGATGTAGATATAGAAAGTGACATAATTGTTGAGTCTGTGTGAATTGATTTTAAGTGAGGTAACACAGATTCTTCAACTACATCTGAAAGAATTGGCTGATGATCCAACAAATCATCTAAAAGATGATGATCATCAGGTTTTGAGTGGGGCTCCTCCCTGAGTTTTAATGAGGGAGAATCAGGAATTGATGTGAATATCATATCCACGTCCAGAGAGGGTGATGGACAGTTTGATGATTGGTGTGTTTCTATTATGAGAGAATGGGGTTGTGACTCCACATTTGCTGGAATCACATCAAGCTGAATTTGAGAAGGCTCAGATACAGGTGGATGTATATGTGCTGTGTGTGCCCCTTGTGTGGAAACTAGGGTCTTGGCCTTCTTCTTCCTTGAAAAGGCTTTAATTGGTGAATGTGTGGCTTCAGTGTCCCTCCCTCTTTTGGTCTGTGTCCCTGGTTGGGAACTATTTTCAATAGTTGCACCCTTTTGGGAGGATGCAACTAGGGATGTGTTAGACTCCTTTTGAACCACCACAGTCTTTTGAGAGACTGTGGCTTGGCTGGCTTGGGTACCACTCACCTCTCCCACCTTATCATGGGGGGTTTCTTGATGTTCACCCCTCCCCTCACCACTCACACCCTGTTCACTCCCTTCAGGGTTTATGGTAGTTGTTACAATTGTTGTCTTTTGAGAAACAACAGAGGTAGTTTTCTTTGACTTGAGTTTTGAAACTTTAGTTTTGGTGGCTTTGGTAGGAACCTGTTTGGGCAAAGACACAGATCCCATTGCCACACTGGAAGACAAAGAAACAATGGGGTTAGAGATAGTAGAAGTTACAGAAGTGTTTACCTCACTTACCTGTGGTGCATTCATGATTGGCAAATATACCAATGGCACCTGGCTGTTGAGGTTCATTCTCAAAAGGTCTGCAAGGACCCTTTTCTCTTGTGCCCAGCATTTGAGTTTATTATTCTCATTTGATATAACCAATCCTTCAGCAACATGGTTAGCCAATAACATAAAGAATCTAGCATAGTAGATGTTATGTGGTCTATTAGCTTTTTTACCTAATCTGGAACCTAATTCTAGCATGACACAGTTGCTAAAATTAAAGTACCTATCAGGAACTAGCATATAAAGCATATTAACAAGAGATGAAGTTATGGCATCAAAATTGCTAATCTTCCCAGAGAAAACCTTAATAAAGGCATCTCCAAGAAAACTCCATTCTTTCCTAAGGCCTTTCCTTCTAATGCTACCTAAACTAGCAGAATCAAAAGCATAGACTATGGAATCTAACATAGCAGATACATCTTCATCAGTGTGTGGTGTTATGGCATTATTCTCAGGCAACTTAAAGCAAGACTGTATATCATCACAGTTAATGCAATAATCCTTACCTTTGAGAGAGAAGGCAATAGTCATATCTGTGGAGTTGAACTCTGCAGTTGTCCAAATCTCCTCAATCACCTCACAGTAGATGGTTGGGGCTTCCAGCATTGCATAGCTCAGTTTGCAGTGTTTGATGAAGTCCATCATCTTGTGATAATCAGAATGGGCTTCATTCTTTTCAACCAAGGCTACGAAATTATTCTTTTCATAAACAAATCCTGTTTGAGACATAATTTTGACTACTGGTGCCATTGTTGTGAGTAGAGGTTGCAGAGAAAAACTTGAGAATTTTGGAAGAGAAGGAGAATGAAAATTGCAAGAAAGCGTAAAGTGAAAAATAAGAGTTCAATGGGCTTTTATACTTTCTTGAATTAAAACGTAAATAAAATGATACTTTTAATTAAATTACAGCCGTTCAAGAATAAATAAAACTGTAGAAATTCTAAACTGCCTTTAAAACAAATATATACAACAGTGTATATCTGTATCAACGGTTAAGTAAAGAAATCAACGGCTGTGACTTACTGAAAGTAACTGATGTGACACTTCAACGGATAAGGTAAATAGTTATCCGTTGATGATCAACACTATTTTATCCATTGAGGGATAAAATTACCAGAAATGTATTTATCTTTCAACGGATAATGAACATCCGTTGATAGAACAATTTTGGCTTTCAACGGATATGGAATATCTGTTGATAAGATATGTTTTACTAAAAAGCCAACTTTGTTCTTGCAGCAAATTCATTTCAGGCTTCAATGCAGATTATATAGAGGACATAAATTTATGAATAATTAAGCATACCTAGCTCACTTACTAATCTTGTGAATGTTGATTCATCAAGTGGCTTGGTAAATATGTCTGCAATCTGCTTTTCACTTGGAACAAAATGAAGTTCCACTGTACATTTCATCACATGTTCCCTAATGAAATGATACTTGATATCAATGTGCTTGGTTCTTGAGTGCTGCACTGGATTCTCAGTAATGGCAATGGCACTTGTGTTGTCATAAAATATTGGAATTTTGTCAACAGTCAAACCATAGTCAAATAGTTGATTCCTCATCCATAGTATCTGTGCACAGCAACTACCAGCAGCAATGTACTCAGCTTCAGCTGTTGATGTAGAAACAGAGTTTTGCTTCTTGCTGAACCATGACACAAGCTTGTTCCCTAGAAATTGACAGGTGCCAGTTGTGCTTTTCCTGTCTATTTTACAGCCTGTATAATGTGCATCTGAGTAGCCAATTAGATCAAAACCAGACTCTCTAGGGTACCAAATTCCTAGATTTGGAGTCCCTTTGAGATATCTGAAGATTCTTTTAATAGCCACTAAGTGAGATTCTTTAGGGTCAGCTTGAAATCTAGCACAGAGACATGTAGAAAACATTATATCAGGTCTACTAGCAGTTAAATATAAAAGTGAGCCAACCATGCCTCTATAACTTGAAATATCCACAGACTTTTCAGCCTTGTTTAATTCAAGCTTGGTGGCAGTGGCCATGGGAGTTTTTGCAGATGAACAATCCATTAAGTCAAACTTCTTTAAAAGATCATAAATGTATTTAGTTTGACTAATGAAAATTCCATCACTAACTTGTTTAACTTGTAAACCAAGAAAATAAGTTAGCTCTCCCATCATGCTCATTTCATATTTACTTTGCATTAACTTAGCAAACTTTTTACAAAGCTTATCATCTGTAGATCCAAATATAATATCATCTACATAAATTTGAACAAGTATTTTAGAGCCATTAACATTTCTAAAGAAGAGAGTTTTGTCAACAGTACCTCTTGTGAAGTGATTATCTAGAAGAAATTTTGACAAAGTCTCATACCAGGCTCTAGGTGCTTGCTTTAGTCCATAGAGTGCTTTCAACAGATAATACACATAGTCTGGAAAGTTTGGATCTTCAAATCCTGGAGGTTGGCTTACATAAACTTCTTCCTCCAATTCCCCATTTAGAAATGCACTCTTGACATCCATTTAATAGACTTTGAAATTGGCATGGGCTGCATAGGCTAGAAAGATTCTGATGGCCTCAAGTCTGGCAACTGGAGCAAATGTTTCATCAAAATCTATCCCTTCTTGTTGATAATAGCCTTTAGCAAACAATCTGGCTTTATTCCTTATGACAATGCCATTTTCATCCATCTTGTTTCTGAATACCCATTTTGTGTCAATAGAACTCTTGTTCTTTGGCTTGGGTACCAACTTCCATACTTTGTTCCTTTCAAATTGGTTTAGCTCCTCTTGCATTGCTAAAATCCAATCTGGATCCAATAGAGCTTCTTCCACTCTCTTAGGTTCCTCCTGTGATAGAAAGCTACTATACAGACATTCATCTTGAGTAGCCCTTCTAGTTTGCACTTTAGATGTAGCATCACCAATGATCAGTTCAAAAGGGTGATTCTTGGTCCATTTCCTTTGAGGTGGTAGATTAGCTCTAGATGAGGTTGCCTCAGTATTGTCATGATGTGATATAGAATGTTGATTGGTTGAAACTCCCCCTGAGTTGCTGATCCTTTGAAAGGAATTGGGATCTCTATCAACTGATGAAGTGAATTGATTATCCGTTGACAGACTGTGATCAACGGATGCTTCATTATGAACTTCAACGGATGATGCACTTTGTCTTTCAATGGATGCTGCATTGCTTCTTTCAACGGAAGCTGAATTATGACTTTCAATGGATGCAGCATTCTGTGCATTATCCAAAGGCAGATTCTGAATTCTTCTTGAGATGCCTTCTTCATCATTCTCATCTTCACTATCATCACAATATATCTCAATGTTGTCAAATTTGAGTCCTTCATGATGTCCCTCATCTGTTAGTCCATCAATCTTTTTATCATCAAACACAACATGCACAGATTTCATGACAATGTTGGTTCTTAGATTGTAGACCCTATATGATTTTCCAGCAGAATAACCAACAAATATTCCTTCATCAGCCTTTGCATCAAACTTTCCTTTGTGATCAGATTGATTCCTTAAGATGTAACATTTGCAACCAAAGACATGCAGAAAGCTTAAAGTTGGTTTTCTTCTCTTGAATAATTGATAGGGAGTCATGCCTTTTGCCTGATTGATTAGAGAAATATTCTGAGTGTAACATGCACAGTTAACAGCCTCAGCCCAAAAGTAAGTTGGGAGTTTTCACTCTTCAAGCATTGTCCTTGCAGCTTCAATTAGTGATCTGTTCTTCCTTTCCACCACACCATTTTGTTGTGGGGTCCTTTGAGCTGAGAACTCATGCATGATCCCATTTTCTTCACAGAACAACTTCATGGTTGAATTCTTGAACTCAGTTCCATTGTCACTCCTAATATTCCTTACTTTGAAATCAGGATGATTGTTGACTTGCTTGATATGATTGATAATGATTTCACTAGCTTCATCCTTTGATCCAAGAAAATAGACCCATGAAAACTTAGAGAAATCATCAACAATCACTAGGCAATATCTTTTCCTTGAAATTGACAATACATTGACTGGTCCAAAAAGATCCATGTGTAGCAGTTGTAATGGTTCATCAATTGCAGATTCAAGCTTCTTACTGAATGATACTTTCTTTTGCTTTCCTTTCTGACAAGCATCACACAGTCCATCCCTTGTGAATTCCACTAGAGGCATTCCTCTAACTAAGTCCTTTTTGACTAGATCATTCATTTTCTTGAAATTCAAATGGGACAGCTTCTTGTGTCATAGCCAACTTTCAACTGCACTTGCTTTGCTGAAAAGACAAGTAATGGATTCTGCATCTGTAGAGTTGAAGTCAGCTAAGTACACATTCCCTTTTCTAACTCCAATTAGAACCACTTTATTGTCCTTTTTACTTGTGACAATACAGGCTTCAGAATTGAAGGAAACAGTATTTCCTCTGTCACATAGTTGACTGATGCTTAATAAGTTGTGTTTGAGACCATCAACCAATGCAACTTCATCAATGATGACATTTTTTTTTGAAATCAAGCCATATCCCATAGTGAATCCTTTGCTGTCATCTCCAAAGGTTATGTTAGGGCCAGCTCTCTCCTTAAACTCTCTGAGCAGGGTGAAATCTCCTGTCATGTGTCTTGAACAGCCACTGTCCAAGTACCATAGATTCCTTCTTTTTCCCTGCACACAACAAAATCAATCAAGTTGATTTTGGTACCCAAGTTTCCTTGGGTCCAGCCTTGTTAGTCTTTTTCCTAGACTTCATTCCTCCTGCATCTTTTGACTTAGGTAACTTTGGGTCAACCTTGATCTCAGATGTGGTTGGTTGAAGTGTAGGGTTAGTCACAGAATCATTTAGCACATTTGATTGAATTTGATAAGGCATAGATTGTGCAAACATGTTATTCCACATAGGCATATTGCATGGCATTTGAGGCATACTAAATGCAGTAAAATAAGGATTATTAATATATGGCATGTTTGCAAAATGTGCATGGGGATTCTGATGAGACATAACAGGCATGGCATGCAGAGGTGACATAGACATGTTAGGCATAGAGCGATTTGAAGGCATGGGAGAATTTTTAACAGATTTGCAATTATCAGATAGGTGATTAACACTTTTATAATGCACACAGCTTTTTCTAGGAGCATACCTATCAGGTGTGTAATTATTATGTTTATTAATCCCTACCTTCCCATTTCTTTTAGATTTTCTTTTAATTTCCTTCTTATCCTCAACCAACATAAGCCTATTTTTCAGCCGATCCAAAGTCATGTGTCCTATATTCACCTTACTGGCATCTTTGGATGTGCTAGCTCCTTCTTTGACAAAGTTCTTGAGAGTAGAATCATTCTTCTTATTAAGGTTTTTATTTTTAAAATTACTTGCCTGTTTTAATTGATGAGCCTTCAATGGATGCTCCTTTTCTTCCTTCAATGAATAACTTTCATCATCTGTTGATTCCACATCCGTTGACAATCCATCAATTAATTCTAACTCCTTTTTGTTTTTCTTCCAGGCATCCTCACAGAATGATTCAATTCCCTGAACCTTGGCAATTTGAACACTAACATCCCTAGATATTTTCCAGGCCTTGATTACCTCTTGCTCACTTTCTAAATGTTTAGAAAGAATTTCTACTTTCTTAACAGTTTCTTCTAGTTCACTCTCAACAGTCAAGCATTTAAGTTTAATCTTTTCAAGCTCAATTACCTGATTCTCTAACACAGCATTCCTATCACTTAAAAACACATTATTCTCTTTGATCCTAGTGTTTTCTTTAGCTAGTGATTTAAGGGAAACACGCAAATGATATAATTCATTGGACATATCATTTATGGCTTCATTGCATTCATGTTTAGAAAGCTGAGAGAGATCAGTAGTAATTACCTGGTTGCTTGATGAACTAGTTTCATTTTCATCAGAATTAGCCATCAGGGCTAGGTTGACATATTCCACATCATCATCTTCATTGACCCCATCTGCTGCCCAATCATCTTGAGTGAGAAAAGCTCTTTCCTTTTGTTTGAGCAAATCAAAATACTTCTTTTTGTAATCAACTTGCTCAAATTTCTTTTTATCTGAGGTTGGCTTCCTACACTCACTTGCAAAGTGTCCACTAATGCCACAGTTGTAACATTTGAACTTTGATTTGTCCACCATGTTTTTGTTTGGCTTAGTGAATTTTGTATTTTTCCTGAACTTCATCTTTGCAAACCTTCTGGACAGAAAAGCCAGATGTTCATCAATATCATTAGAGTCATCCTGACTGGAATTGTCTTCATCCTCAGCTACTTGCTCTTTACCCTTGCTTGATTCTGATTTGCTTGTGCCAATTTTGAGACTTGGCATTGTCTTTTCCTCATTCCTGGCTTCAACCTTCTCACTGTCAGCTACAAGTGCAACTGATCCTCCTTTACTCTTTCCCTTTTCCAACAGCTCATCTTGCCCCATCTCAAGTTCATATGTCTTCAAAATTCCATATAATCTTTCAAGTGTGAAGTCCTTATAATCATGAGAATTTCTTAGAGAAACAGTCATAGGCTTCCATTCCTTTGGTAGAGACCTTAGAAATTTTAAATTGGAGTCCTTGACTTGGTACACTCTCCCATACAGCTTCAATCCATTCAACAGTTTCTGAAATCTGTTGAAGGTATCATTCAATGATTCTCCTTCTTCAAAGTGAAAATATTCATACTGTTGAATGAGAAGCTGCATTTTGTTTTCTCTAACTTGCTCAGTGCCTTCACAGATAAGCTGCACAGTATCCCAAATTTCCTTAGCAGTTTGGCTGTTGATGACATTGTCAAACATATCTTGATCCAGGCCATTAAACAGAATGTTCATGGATTTCTTGTCCTTGTGGACCTCTTCAATATCTTCAACAGTCCATTCTGCCTTTGGCTTGGGAATAGACTGTCCAACAGCAACTGTTGCAGTAGCAGTTGTTGCCACCTTGTGTGGGATGTGAGGACCATTCTCAATGCAGTTGATGTAGCTTTCATCTTGAGAGAGAAGATGTAAATGCATCTTCACCTTCCAGTGATGATAGTTATCTCTTTCCAGGATTTGAATCTTCACACCAATATCCTTCTTACTCATGATGTTAGTAGAATAGATCTTTAAACTATTTGTATGTTAAGAGCTTGCTCTGATACCAATTGTTATTCCCAGTGGACTAACAATGAGATTTACAGAAGGGGGGTTGAATGTAAATCTCAAAACTTTTTCAAGTTTTGAGTAGTTTCTAAGGCTAAGTGTTTAAGTGAACAAATGTGTGTGAATTGCTTGAAGCTGATACAGACAGATATATATTCAAACATAAATGTAAAGAACACAAAGAACTTAAAAAAAATTTCTGGTGGATTTGTTGTTCCACCAGAGATGTGTTATTTCAGAAAATCTGTGATTCAAAGAATTAAATCACAGCTGCTTCCTAGTACAAACTAGATGATTTTCTCTCTGGATATTTCTAAACAGCTCAGGAAAATTCTTGTCTAATTACTAGCTGCTACTTGGTTTATATATATCACCAAGTTTACAAGTGAAGACAAACCTGTAAAATACAATTAAAAAGATTCTTCACATGTTTCTTCTTCATTTCTATCAAATGCAATTTAGGCTTGGCTGTAGATCTTTGAATACTTCCTTATTCGCATCAGAATGGAAATGCTGCATTTTCTTGATTCCTCCTAGAGGCTTCCACATTCCAGTTTGTCTCTGTCAACCCATGTGCCTCTGTCAGCTTGTGAATTGTCACTATATCAACTGCTAATGAACTAAGCATCCGTTGAAGCTTTCATCCGTTGATGCCTTATCCGTTGAGGCTTTATCCGTTGAAGCTTTATCCGTTGATGCATTATCTTTATCCGTTGAAGCACTTATCCGTTGATGGATATTATCCGTTGAAGCATTAGAGACATCCGTTGAAGCTTTGTTTCTTATCCGTTGAAGGTCTTCAATATCCGTTGATACTTCTTCACTTATACAAAATTACAAGGCATGAAATATTTACAATTAGCCCTCCTATTTGCATATCCACTAGTAGTCAACATGACTGATAATTTCCTACAACATCTAAGAATTACAACTTGAATCCAGAGAATGAAATGTGGTACAATACTAAACTTATTGCTAAGTAAAGCTACTCCTTCAACGGATAGCCAAGATGGTCTTATTCGTTGAGGCTACAAGCACTAGATTTCTACTTAAGTGTTTTGTTTAACTTATCATCAAACTAATACACATATTCCTAACAAGTTCAGACTTTAAAAGAAGAATTCGAGTCACTCAACATGAAGGATGCAGATTCCCTTGATGATTTCTGTTTAAAGCTGAATAAACTTGTGACTAAAATACGAGCATTGGGAGAAGAAGTTGAGGAATCCTATGTGGTGAAAAACTACTTCGAGTCTTTTCCACAAAGTTCTTGCAAATTGCTTCCGCTATCGAGCAATTTGGAGACGTCGAGCAAATGTTTGTTAAAGAAATTGTTGGATCTTTGAAGGCACACGAAGAAAGAGTGAGAGGACAAGTTGAGAACACAGGAGGTCAGTTACTACTTACTGAAGAAGAATGGCAGAACTGAGAAAATGAAGGAGGTAAACTACTGCTCACCAGAGAAGAGTGGATAAGGCGTAACAACAAAAATACAACAGAGAGCTATTATGGACAGAAAATGAAAGGCAATTTTTGAGGAAGGGATAAACCTCGTGACAAAAGTAATCTAAGATGTTATAATTGTAATATTTATGGTCACTACGCCGCTGAATGTCGCAAGCCACGACGGGAAAGGGAATAAAAACAAGAAGCGAACATAGCTCAAGTAGATGATGAAGAACCTGCATTGTTGCTGTCAGAAATAGAAGAAGGCGTAATGTTGATCAATGAAGAGAATGTAGTACCGAAACTGAAACCAGCTGGTAAAAAGGAGGAATCGAACTTGTGGTATCTGAACAACGGTTCCAGTAACCACATGACAGGACAACGATCTAAATTCAAGGAAATAGATGAAGGACTAACCAGACATGTCAAATTTGGCGATGGCTCAGTGGTACATATCCAGGGCAAAGGCACGATCAGTTGCAGGAGCAAAAATGGAGAAGAACGGATACTTGAGGAGGTACACTACATTCCAAGTTTACATAATAATATTATTAGTTTGGGTCAATTGTCAGGAAAAGGGTATAAGGTGGTCATTAGTGGTAATTTGTTGTGGGTTTATGATAAGGATGGAAAGGTTCTTATGAGAGTTAAATGGTCTGTTAACCGTCTCAATAAAATAATCGTGGAGTCAATCGAATCTAGATGTCTATTGTCAAAATCAAATAATTTTTCTTAGCTGTAGCATTCGCGATTTGGCCATGTAAACTTCCAAGCAATATCCTTGATGTCTAAAAATGAAATGGTTTTTGGCTTGCCAAAACTTGGTGAACCAAAAGAGGTGTGTAAAAACTGCTTGATGGCTAAGCAAGTAAGAAAGCCGTTTCCTTTAAAATCAAAGTTCAGTGTGAGTAAAGTGTTGGAATTTGTACAAGGAGACTTATGCGGACCTATATCTCCAGCAACTTCTGGTGGAAATAAATATTTCTTTTCGCTTGTGGACGATTTCAGTCGAGTTATATGGGTATACATGCTGAAAAATAAAAGTGATGCCTTGGAGACGTTCAAGAAATCCCGTGCGCAGTTTGAAGATGGGCGTGAAAAATGAATTGGAGTATTTAGAACTGACAGAGGAGGCGAGTTTTATTCAAAAGAATTCGAGAGCTACTATCAAGAAGCTGAAATCACAAGGCATTTCACAGCCCCGTACTCGCCACAACAAAATTGGCATAGTCGAACGAAGGAACATGACTGTGATTGCCATGACAAGGACTTTTTTGACTCAAATGAAGCTGCCACTAACTATATGGGGAGAAGCAGTCCGTCACTCGGTGTATGTTCTTAATAGACTTCCCACCAGGGCTCGAACCGGGACAACTCCTTACGAGGCATAAACAAAGGTAAAACCTCGAGTGGATCATATACGAGTTTTTGGTTGCATAACTCACATGAAGTACCTAGAATTCATCTCAGTAAATTGGAAGGTAGAAGTAAACCAATGGTGAACCTTGGTAAAGAACTAGGAACTAAAGCGTACATGTTGCTTGATCCTGAAAGCAATAAGGAGCATGTGAGTCGTGATGTAGTCTTTGAGGAGATGAAGGCTTGGCCTTGGAAGAGAATGGAGTCAAATGATCTTAATCAAGTAAGTACGTTTACTGTATTTAATGATTTTGAAACCGAGACTGGAGACAGGAATGCGAGCAATGCTGGTGATGATTATGACATCTCTCAAGACATGGAAACACATTTGCAAACTGAAAGTTCAGAGTCGTCCCTGCAAACTGAAAGTCCCCTACAAACTGGAAGTCTAAGTTTAGATTCTGAAAAATCTGATGCCAGCAGTGAACCACGAAACTTTAGATCACTTGCGGACATCTATAATAACACGGAGGAAGTGGAATTGCAAGACGAGCTACTATTTATGAATATTGATGAACCTGTGAACTACAAACAGGCAGCCAAAGATGATAACTGGAACAAGGCCGTGAGAGCTGAGCTCGAGTCAATCGAAAAAAACAAAACATGGATCCTTACAGAGTTACCATCTGGAAAAAAGGTTATAGACCTAAAATGGATCTATAAATTAAAGAGGGATGCTGATGGAAGAATTGTGAGGCATAAGGCGAGACTCGCAGCTAAAGGTTACGTTCAAGAATTAGGAGTGGATTTCGATGAAATATTCGCACCCGTAACGAGGATGAAAACTGTGCGACTTCTTCTAACACTTACAGCAAAGAACACTTGGGAGGTGCACCATTTGGACGTGAAAAATGCCTTTTTGAATGGTGAGATTCGTGAAGAAGTCTACGTAGCTCAGCCTGAAGGATTTGCAAAGAAAGATAAGGAACATTTGGTTTACAAATTATTAAAAGCATTAAATGGTCTACGACAAGCTCCTCGAGCTTGGTACGCCAAACTGAATGAATGTCTCGAGAAGTTGGGTTTCTCTCGATGTCCATATGAACATGCAGTGTATGTTAAACGAGAAGGGAAGGAGGTTCTAATCATTGGGGTTTATGTTGATGACCTCTTGGTCACTGGTACAAATATCGACATTATCAATGAATTCAAAACTCAAATGAGCAGAAAATTTGAGATGAATGATTTAGGGAAATTGGCTTACTACTTGGGTATCGAGGTTGAGCAGGGAGAAGGGTATATTGAACTCAAACAGGCTGCTTTTGCAAGAAAGATATTGATTAAAGCAGGAATGGCGGAGTGCAATCCAGTCAAATATCCAATGGATCTTAAGGCAGTGTTTACAAAAGATGAGGAAGGCGAGCCTGTGGATTCTACACAATATAAAAGTTGGGTTGGTGGACTACGCTTCGAGCTGGTATATTCAAGGAGGAATGGCAATAATCTGCTCATAGGGTTCTCAGACAGTGACTTAGGAAGAAATGTTAAAGATTGTAGAAGCACAGGAGGTGTAGTTTTTTTATCTGAACGAGTATTTGATTACATGGGTTTCTCAAAAATAGAGGTGTGTAGCCCTCTCTTCGTGCGAGGCTGAGTTTATGGAGGCCACTACAGCGGCATGCCAGGGAATTTGGTTACGTAATCTGCTGGGAATGATCACAGATGACTGCACTAGGACCTGTCGTGCTGTATATTGACAATAAATTAGCCATAGATTTGGCAAAGAATCCTGTCTTTCACGGTCACGGTAAGCATATCGATATACGCTATCGTTTCATCCGCGAGTGCATAGAATGAGGCTGAGATAATCATAAGACATCACTACAAGAAATTAGCAATCATAAAATGGTTGACAGACAATGGTTAAAAAAAAACCGTCGTCCTAAAAAATCATACAACGGTGAATTGATTTTGCATAAAAAACAGTTGTGTGAGCTCTAGAACAAACAACGGATATCCATCTTTTTTAAACTGTTGTACAAGTTGTATCCTCTCATCGAGTCAGACAACAGTTTTTTGAATATAGTGTTATTGTAGATCTTTAACAAAACAATTATAAACCGTTGTTACTATGTGAACGTATAGGGATATAAGACAACAGTTTCGACATTACATTGTGTAATTGAGACAACGGTTTTTTAGAAAGGTTGTCCTCTAAACCATCAAACAACATAATGAAACAGTTGTCTGAGAAATTTCAATGGGTACCACGTATTGAGGTGGCAGCATGTGATAGGTGGTAAATCATTTACAAGGATTGGTGAGGTGGTGAAATGAGAGCCCTTCGTTGATATGAGATTTGATATCGGCCGTTAGATCGAAAAATAGCCGAATTCTTATACAACGGTTTTATGTTAAAACAAAAATGTTGTCTTAGTTGGTCTCATACAAGCTTTTAGATATTACGTTATGTAATTCACACAACAGTTTTTAGAAGGGTTGTCTTAGAAACCTTCATACAACGGAATAAAATAGTTGTCTGAAATAGTTATTTTATAATTTCAATGGGCACCACCTGATGAGGTGGCACCCCATGACAGGTTGTAAACATTTTACTCAGATTGCTGAAATGTTTGAATGACAGCCCTTGATTGAAATGAGATTAGATATTAGCCATTAGATTGAAAAAAGCTGATATGCTTACACAACGGTTTTATAATAAAAAAAGCGTTGTCTTAGTTTATCTTTACAAAATGGTGTTTCAAGGAAACCATTGTAAAGGTATTACGGTATAAAATGAGATTCCCGGTTTACAAGATTAATTTTTAAAATGATTTTTTCGATGACCCAACCGTACGGATGTTAATCTATGTCAATTTTAGGAATATGAAAAAATTATTAACAAATTTGAAATCCATCTTGCATGTCAAGATTTGAAAAATCCAGTAAAGTGATTTACAAGATTAATTTTTAAAATGATTTTTTCAACGATCCAACCATACGGATGTTAAGATATATCAATTTTAGTCATAAGAAAAAATTATTAAAAAATTTGAAAGTCATCTTGCATATCAGGATTAGAAAAATCCGGGAAATGTACCCCTCCCGACAACGAGACTCGTTCCTGATTTACAAGATTAATTTTTAAAATAATTTTTTCGATGATCCAACCGTACGGATGTTAAGATATATCAATTTTAGTCATACGAAAAAATTATTAACAAATTTGAAATTCATCTTGCATGCCAGGATTAGAAAAATCCAGTAAATATACCCCTCCCGACAATGAGACTCGTTCCCGATTTACAAGATTAATTTTTAAAATGATTTTTTCGACGATCCAACCGTACAGATGTTAAGCTATGTCAATTTCAGTCATATGAAAAAATTATTATCAAATTTGAAATCCATCTTGCATGTCAGGATTAGAAAAATCCACTAAAAGTACCCCTCCCGACAACGAGACTCGTTCCCGATTTACAAGATTAATTTTTAAAATGATTTTTTCAACGATCCAACCGTACGGATGTTAAGATATATCAATTTTAGTCATAAGAAAAAATTATTAAAAAATTTGAAAGTCATCTTGCATGTCAGGATTAGAAAAATCCGGGAAATGTACCCCTCCCGACAACGAGACTCGTTCTTGATTTACAAGATTAATTTTTAAAATGATTTTTTCGACGATCCAACCGTACGGATATTAAGATCTATCAATTTTAATCATATGAAAAAATTATTAACAAATTTGAAATTTATCTTGCATGCCAGGATTAAAAAAATCCAGTAAATGTACCCCTCTAGACAACGAGACTCGTTCCCGATTTACATGATTAATTTTTAAAATGATTTTTTCAACGATCCAACCGTACGGATGTTAAGCTATATCAATTTCAGTCATATGAAAAAATTATTAACAAATTTGAAATCCATCTTGCATGTCAGGATTAGAAAAATCCAGTAAAAGTACCCCTCCCGATAACGAGACTCGTTCCCGATTTACAAGATTAATTTTTAAAATGATTTTTTTGACGATCCAACCGTACGGATGTTAAGATATATCAATTTTAGTCATAAGAAAAATTATTAAAAAATTTAAAATTCATATTGCATGTCAGGATTAGAAAAATCCAGTAAATGTACCCCTCCCAACAACGAGACTCGTTCCCGATTTACAAGATTAATTTTTAAAATAATTTTTTCGATGATCCAGATGTTAATATATATCAATTTTAGTCATATGAAGAAACTATTAACAAATTTGAAATTCATCTTGCATGTCAGGATTAGAAAAATCTAGTAAAAGTACATCTCCCAATAACGGGGCTCATTCCTCATTTCTAAGATTAATTTTTAAAATGATTGTTTCGACGATCCAACCGTACAGATATTAAGATATATCAATTTTATTCATATGAAAAAAATATTAAAAAATTTGAAATTCATCTTGTATGTCAGGATTGGAAAAATTTAGTAAAAGTAACACTACTAACAACGAGGCTTTTTTCCCGATTTACAAGATTAATTTTAAAATGATTTTTCGACGATATAACCGTACAGATGTTAAGATATGTCAATTTTAGTCATATGGAAAAATTATTGAATTTTTTTTAACTAATCTTGCATGTCATGAATAGAAAAATCTAGTAAAAGTACGATTTCCAACAACAACTTTCTTTTCGGATTTACAAGGTAATTTTATAATATTAATAAAAATTCATGTATAAAAATAATTGTAATTTTTAAATAAGAAAATTTTAAATAATTCTTTTACACTTATATATAATACGATAAATATAATAATATAATAATATTTATAAATTAAAGAATTTATCAATCAATTTTCATATTTTCACCTTATTTTCCATTTCCCTCTCACTAAATTTTCCTTTCCCCCTTTTTCCAAATTTCATTTCCCCCCTATCTCCCCCTTCATTTCCCTCTTATCTCCCCCTACTTTTTTCCCAGTACTACTTCCTTTAATTAATTTTTTGTTTGCTCCCCCAATTTCCCTTTCTTATCAGATCTCTGAGTCCCTTCCTCTCCCTCATTGTTTCTCTGCCGCTCTTCATCTCCAAGTTCTTACTTGGATTTGTTCAAAATTAGGTTACCTCTGCGGGTTTTTACTTGTTATCTTTACAACTACAAAAGGCATTTGGGTCGGTTTGTGATAAGTGGCATTTTATACCACTTAGAACGTCTTATAATGACTTGAATTGATGTCTTGAAATCAGGTATTTTGTGTATTTGATGTGTTTTTCTAGTGTTTTTGCATTTCAGGGTATAACTTGCGTATGTAGGAAGAATTCATTAGAAATTAGCCTAGGGAAGTGCTTGGCATTGGTTGTGGAAAGTTGGGGCAGAACGCAGTAAAATCGGGAGCAGAATTCACAATTTTCCAGAAGGTGGTGGGGCGCCCGCTCAGGATGCTGGGGCGTCGGCCCGGGAGCTGGGGCGCCCGCTCAGGAATCTGGGGCGGCCGCCCGGGGACGAAAATTTTAGTGCTGATTTTTACAATCCTTATTCTGATGGACTTCTGAGACGGCTGGTTCTTGTGGGCTTCTATATAAGTAGTTTTCAGAGACGTTTCAAAAGGGGGTGGTATTAAGCAAGGAACAAGGAGAGAAGGAAGAAGACCGTTTTAGCACATCGCAACGAAGAAGAGGAAGCATACGTTTTCTTGTGATTCTTTTATTCGTTGTATCAGTGGATGCTACTTTTCTTTACTTTGAACCTTATTACTCTTGTGACGTACTATGGTTTTAATAAAAAAATTATTAGTTTATATTGTGTGTTATTATCATATTTTCATATGAACCCATGGTGACGATGAGTTCTATCATGGGCTAATTGTGATCATGGGGTCATAACGAATTTATTATGGATTTCTTTAGTTAGCTGTTTAATACCTTAGTGTGTGATGATTGTATGATATCTAGCATAGGTTGTGCTTATTCGTCTTATGTGCGTCGCGAACATATAAGATAGCGTGTTAATCTCTTGTGAAGCGACGATGGATCTTGAGGTTTAGAACTTGCCATACTAGCATAGGTTCATGTATGTGTATGCATGACTAGTGGGTAACTCTAACCGTTTTACTTGCCCTGTGTAATCATAAAGAATAACTTGTGCTTAAATCGTTATGTTGTCAAATTCTGTAGACATATAGGGTCTCAACATAATTGATGCCTATTCAACTTCTATCTTAATTGTGGATGCTTGGTAGAATGGTATTAGTACAACGAAAGTTTGCTTTTATCAGTTTCGTGTTATTCGATTAATATCATCACCGTTACATGCTAAGGGTAATAATAATAACTATTGAAGGAAGTAGTAATGAAGTTATGATCTCATGTGTGTTTAATATTGTTAAATCAATAACTATTGGCAATATCAATCTTGGGAATGTCATCATTGAAAAACTCTGGGATATGGCAATATCAATCTTGGGAATGTCATCATTGAAAAAGTAGCTCTGGTCTCAGGACTTAAACACAATCTACTGAGTGTTAGTCAAATCTGTGACAGAGGTTATCATGTGGATTTCTTTGAAGAACACTGTGAAGTTTTAAGCAAATCTACAGGCAAAGTTGTTCTAAAATGATACAGGCATGGTAACATTTATGAAGCCAAGCTTTCAACAAGTACTGATGGTTCTGCAATCTGTCTGTTAAGTAGAGCATCAATTGAAGAAAGCTGGGATTGGCACAAGAAACTCTCTCATTTAAATTTTAACAATATAAATGAACTAGTCAAGAAAGATCTTGTGAGAGGACTGCCAAAATCAGTATTTGCTCGTGATGGCCTTTGTGATTCATGTCAGAAGGCAAAACAAAGAAAATCTTCATTCAAGAGCAAGACTGAATCATCAATTATTGAGCCTTATCACATACTACATGTTGATCTATTTGGTCCAGTGAATGTCATGTCTATTGCAAAGAAAAAATATGCTATGGTCATAGTGGATGAGTTCACCAGATACACATGAGTGTATTTCTTGCACACAAAAAGTGAAACTCCATCAATCTTGATTGATCATGTCAAGCAACTGGATAAATTGGTCAAAGATTCTGTGAAGATCATAAGAAGTGATAATGGCACACATATCACTTCCTTCAATAGTTATTGTTATTGGCGCTGTTGCCAGGGACTCGTCGTATTTGTTTAGTTTATGTGCTTACCATCAGTGGTCATTAGGACTCATTGATTAAGACGTGTTACTTATTGTTTCCGGTTGTGTTTCAGGTACTTTAGCGAGTGTTTATGCAAACACGTTCTCGCACTCGCAAGAGAACTTTAGATACGGCTGAGGAGACAGACTCCGTTCTTGATATTCCGGAGAAGATAGATTTTGAAGATTCGGATAAGGAGAGTAAGCAGAAAGAACCAGTAAGCATGGGTGATCATATAGTTCCAGCAGCAGATCCAGCTCTTATGGACTTTTCTTGGCCTAAAATTGATGACATTCGGTCACGTATCCTTCATCTGGCTATTCAGGATAATACTTTTCTGATGGGGCAGAATTTTGTTTCTTTCGGAGGTGCTGCGACTGAAGACCCCAACATGCATATCAGGATTTTTGTCGAGATCTCTAGTACTTTTAAATATAATGGTGTTACTGATGAGGCTATCAAGCTGAGGCTTTTCCCATTCTCTCTGAGGGATAAAGCTAAGGACTGGTTACATTCTGAACCAGCTGGGTTCATCACTACTTGGCAAGATCTTGCGCAAAAGTTTCTGGTGAAGTTCTATCCAATGGCCAAGACTGCGGCTATGAGGAGTGCTCTTACTCAGTTTGCGCAGCAACCGACTGAATCTATGTGCGAAGCTTGGGAGTGCTACAAGGAGATATTGAGAAAGTGTCCACATCATGGTATGCTTAACTGGATGGTGATCACTGGTTTCTATAATGGTTTGGGGGCCCAATCTCGGCCCTTGCTCGATGCAGCAGCTGGAGGCGCCTTGTGGGCCAAAAGCTATACTGAGGCTTCTAATCTTATTAAAACTATGGCTGCAAATGAGCATCAAAACCCAACTCAAAGGATGATGCCTGGAAAAGTAGCAGGTATTCTAGAAGTCGATGCAACTACAGCTATTGCAGCGCAGCACCAAGCGCTATCTTTGAAGGTCGATTCGTTAGCCAACTATGGAGTCAATCAGATAGCTATGGTCTGTGAGCTTTGTGCAGGCTCTCATGCTACGGATCAGTGTTCTCTTGTTAATGAATCTGTTCAGTATGTGAACAATTATCAGCAACCGCAGCAGCCTGTGCCAGCTACTTATCATCCTAACAACAAAAATCATCCAAATTTCTGCTGGAGCAATAATCATAATGTTGTTCAGCAACCATATCAGCAACCTATAAGTAAGCAGTTTAATCCACCTGGATTTCAGCAACCTCGGCATTATGCTCAAAGGTAATCATATCCTCAAAAAGGAGGTGCTGCTCCACCTTCTAGTGCTGATTTCAAGGAGCTCAAGCTGTTGTGCAAAAGTCAGGCTATTTCTATCAAGACCTTGGAGAATCAAATCGGTCAAATAGCCAATGTCGTGCTCAATCGTCAACCTGGCACACTTCCCAGTGATACTGAAGTGCCAGGCAGGAAGGAAGCTAAAGAGCAAGTCAAAGCTATTACCTTAAGGTCTGGAAAATTTGCTGATGCTGAAAAAGCAAAAGATGGAGAAGCTGAAGTTGTAGATGAAGAAGAGAAGCAAAAGGAGAAAGCGGCGGAATCAAGGAAGACTACTGTTGAACACACTCTGCCTGAAGGTAATACAGGGGAGAAACAGCTCTATCCTCCACCACCTTTCCTAAGAGATTTCAAAAACAAAAGCTAGATAAGCAGTTCGGTAAGTTTCTGGAGGTGTTCAAGAAACTTCAAATCAACATACCTTTCGCTGAGGCTCTGGAGCAAATGCCTAGTTATGCGAAATTCATGAAGAGTATTCTTTCAAGGAAAGTGAAACTGGATGACCTTGATATCGTTACTCTAACGGAAGAGTGCAGCGTTGTGCTGCAACAAAAATTACCTCCAAAGCTTAAAGATCTAGGTAACTTTACCATTCCTTGCACCATTGGCAAGTTGTCTTTCGACAAGTGCCTGTGTGATTTGGGAGCGAGCATCAATCTGATGCCATTGTCTATCTTCAAAAAGTTGAATTTGCCTGATCCAAAGCCCACTACATGTCTCTACAATTGGCTGATCGTTCTATTACATACCCACGAGGCATCGTGGAGGACGTGTTAGTAAAGGTGGATAAGCTCATCTTTCCGGCAGACTTTGTCATTCTGGATTTCGAGGAAGATAAGAAGATTCCCATAATCTTGGGATGACCTTTCTTGGCTACAGGCCGTACCTTGATTGATGTGCAAAAAGGTGAACTTACTATGAGAGTGCAAGATCAGGATGTAACATTCAATGTCTTCAATGCGATGAAATTCCCTACAGAAGATGAGGAGTGCTTCAAGGTGGATTTGATTGATTATGCGGTAACGACGGAACTTGATCATGTGCTGATGTCTGATGCCTTAGAAAAAGCCTAAGTGGGGGAAATTGACAGTGAAGATGAGGAAGGCAATGAGCAACTACAATATCTAAATGCTTCTCCTTGGAAGCGGAAGCTAGACATGCCATTTGAATCTCTTGGTAATACTAATCTCAAGAATGCTGAGGGAAAGCTCAAACCATCTATTGAGGAAGCACCTACTATGGAGCTTAAACCATTGCTTGAACACTTGAGGTATGCTTTTTTAGGTGATGCATCTACTTTTCCTTTTATTATTGCATCTGACCTTTCAGGTAGTGAGGAGGACAAGCTCTTGAGGATCTTGAGAGAATTCAAATCGGCCATCGGATGGACTATAGCAGATATAAAAGGGATCAGTCCTTCATATTACATGCATAAAATTCTGCTAGAGGAAGGTAGTAAGCCGACTGTTGAGAAACAGAGAAGACTTAATCCTATCATGAAAGAAGTGGTGAAGAAAGAAATTCCGAAGTGGCTAGATGCAGGAATCATATATCCTATTTCTGACAGTTCTTGGGTGAGTCCCGTGCAATGTGTACCTAAGAAAGGAGGTATAACTGTGGTAGCAAATGAGAAAAACGAGCTCATCCCCACTCGAACAGTCACAGGATGGAGGGTATGCATGGATTACAGAAAGTTGAACAAAGCCACGAGGAAGGATCACTTCCCTCTTCCATTTATTGATCAGATGCTTGATAGGTTGGCTAGTCATGAGTATTATTGTCTTCTGGATGGCTATTCGGGGTATAATCAGATTTGCATTGCACCAGAAGATCAAGAAAAGACTACTTTCACTTGTCCATTTGGCACGTTTGCTTTTCGCAGAGTTTCGTTTGGCTTATGTGGTGCACCTGCCACTTTCCAGAGATGCATGATGGTTATATTCTCTGATATGATTGGAAATAATGTCGAAGTGTTCATGGACGACTTCTTCGTCTTTGGATATTCGTTTGATGAATGTTTGAATAATCTTCGTTCAGTGCTCAAAAGGTGTGTGGAAACCAATTTGGTGCTCAATTGGAAAAAGTGTCACTTTATGGTGTGTGAAGGCATTATTCTTGGGCATAAAGTCTCTAGCAAGGGCCTTGAGGTGGACAAAGCCAAGGTGGGAGTCATTGAAAATCTTCCACCACCTATTTTTGTGAAAGGAATCCGTAGTTTTCTTGGTCATGCGGGTTTTTTATCGGCGTTTCATCAAGGACTTCTCGAAGATATCTAAGGTACAACTTGCTCGAGAAAGATGTGCCTTTCAAATTTGATGATGAATGCTTGGCAGCATTCGAGACTCTCAAGAAGAGTTTAATAACTGTATCAGTTATTACGGCACCTGATTGGACAAAACCTTTTGAGATGATGTAGTGATGCGAGTGATTATGCAGTGGGAGCAGTTCTTGGGCAGCATAAGAATAATCTTTTTCATGTGGTCTACTATGATAGTAAGACGCTTAATGGAGCTCAAATGAACTACACCACTACTGAGAAGGAGCTCTTGGCTATAGTCTTTGGTTTCGAAAAATTTCAATCTTATCTGCTTGGGACAAAGGTGACAATATTCACTGATCATGCTGTCATTCGTTATTTGGTCTCAAAGAAGGATTTGAAGACCAGACTTATTCGTTCGGTGCTCTTGCTATAAGAATTTGAGTTAGAGATCAAGGATCGAAAAGGTACTGAGAATCAAGTAGCTGACCATCTCTCTAGGTTGGAGAATCCCAATTCTACTTCACATGATAAGAAATTGATCAACGAATCTTTTCCGGATGAGCAGTTGTTCGCAGTTCAGGAGGAAGAACCATGGTTCGCAGATATTGTGAACTATCTTGTCAGCAATATAATTCCTCCTCATATGAATGCAGCTCAAAAGAAGAAGTTTCTGCATGAGGTGAAGTGGTACATGTGGGATGAACCATATTTGGTTAGACAGGAAGCTGACCAGATCATTAGGAGATGTATCCCATTCTGTGAGACGGAGGGGATATTACGAGACTGCCATTCTACAGTTTATGGTGGACATTATGGTGGTGAAAAGATGGCAGATCGTATTTTGCAAGCAGGTTTCTTCTGGCCTACGTTGCTTAAGGATGCACATCAGTTCGTTTTAAGGTGTGATCATTGCCAAAGAGTGGGCAATCTTACTAGAAAGGATGAGATGCCTTTAAATGTAATGCTGGAAGTTGAGGTCTTCGATGTTTGGGGAATCAATTTCATGGGACCATTTATCTCCTCCTGCAATAATCAATACATCTTACTGGCAGTCGATTATATCTCAAAATGGGTAGAAGTCAAGGCTCTACCGACGAATGATGCAAAGGTAGTGTTGAATTTTCTCCATAAGCAGATATTCACAAGGTTTGGAATGCCACGAGTAATCATAAGTGATGAGGGGTTGCATTTCTGCAATCGTAAGTTCACTTCTATGATGCAGTGCTACAATGTGAATCATCGTGTTGCTACTGCCTATCATCCGCAAACTAATGGTCAAGCTGAAGTGTCTAATAGAGAGATCAAGCGCATTCTAGATAAAGTTGTTTGTCCGTCAAGGAAAGATTGGTCTTTAAAGCTCGATGAAGCTGTTTGGGCTTATAGAACAGCATACAAGACTCCACTTGGGATGTCCCTGTTTCAACTTGTCTAAGGGAAGGGATGTCATTTACCTGCGGAGCTTGAGCATAAGGCTTATTGGGCGGTGAAGAAGTTGAACCTTGTTCTAGATGCAGCTAGGAAGAAGCGAATACTTCAGTCAAATGAACTTGATGAATTTCGACTTCAAGCGTACAAGAATAACAAAATGTACAAGGATAAATTAAAAAGGTGGCACGACAGGAAGCTATCTCCTAAGTCATTCGTGCCGGGGCAACAAGTTCTTTTATTCAACTTTCGTCTCCGACTTTTTCCTGGAAAGTTGAAATCAAGGTGGTCTGGACCTTCTATCGTCAAAACTGTGTTTCCACATGGAGCAGTGGAGATTTTTGAGAATGATCCGGGCCAAGCATTCAAGGTTAATGGTCAGAGATTGAAGCATTACTATGGGGACACGGCAAACCGGGAAGTGGTTAGTGTCGTTTTATTGTCAACTTGATCGAACTCCTCTACGTCAAGCTAATGACGTAAAAGAAGGCACTTCTTGGGAGGCAACCCAAGGCTTTAACCTTTAGGAACCTTTAGAAGTTAGTACCATATCTAAACAACCAAAAATCAGAAAATTGGGCAGAAAAAAAGTTTTTTCCAGAAACCCCTGGGGCGCCCGCCTGGAAATTCTGGGCGGTCGCTCGGAGTCTGGGGCGCCCGCCTGGAAATCCTGGGCGGCCGCTCGGGACCCTACTATCATAATTTTTTTTTGCCTTATAAAAAAAATCAGAAAAATAAAAAAAAACATAAAGACCCACGATTCCTCTCCCACAAACCCACGTTTTCTCTCCCACAAACCCCACTCCTACTCTAATTCTAACCCTAAATCCTACCCTATATATACACACAACTCCTCCATATAACCTCCCTTATACTTTCAACTTTAAAACTCTCTCCTACACTCAAAACACAACTTTTAAACACTTTTTCTCAGTTTCAATGGCACCTAAGAGATCCCGAACTATTAATAGCAGTAGCACGGTTCCTACTGCTGATTCTTCGAGGGGAACTGCTGCGAGACCTCGTTTAATGGATAGGGCTGCTGAGGAGGAGTATACTAGGCTGCTGACGAAGCCAATTCTAAAGGAGAGGGGACTTTTACCATCAGGGAGGGATGGTGAGTTATTACCAATGATTGCGGAGAAAGGGTAGATTTCTTTTTGTGAGTCGCCAGAGGCGGTTCCGATGAGTGTGGTTCGCGAATTTTATGCGAACGCCAAGGCTGACAAGAATGGGTATACGGTTGTTCTTGGGCTTACTGTTGATTATCAGCATGAGGCGATTCACCGCGTTATTGGGCAGCGACAAAGGAAGCCCGAGAAGGAGAACTGGAATGAGATGACCCCCGAGGATTTTGATTTGGATTTGATTTGTGCTACTCTCTATCAGATGGGCACGGTTTGGAAGTTCAAGACGGTATCTAACGAGTATCGTTCTTTTCCGGCGGTTGCGATAAATAGGTATGCCCGTGCATGGAATGCTTTTATTTGTGCTAATATTTTGTCTACTTCGCATGCACATGAGGTTACAGTTGAGAGAGCAAGGTTGTTATAAGGTATCTTGAATTAGGAGTATTATGTAGACCTTGGTTAGTTCATCTACCAAGGGATTTTGAAGTTTTTGAGGGGGAGGACACAAAGCAACATCCCTAATGCATCTACTGTCACGAAGCTGTGCAGACCAGTTGGAGTTCATTGGCCTTCTTACGAGCACCTGTAGATGCCGTCCGCTCCTATTGACTCAGCGACTTTGAATGCGATGCAGGAGTGGACGGGTGGAGACCCGAGGAGCATGGTTTGGGATAACGTCTTCTAGGAGGATGTCCGGCAGCTGGTGCTACCATGGCTAGGCCTAGTCAGGTTCGTGATGAGGTAGGCTCTTCTAGAGCCCAGGAAGGTTCTGGGATGGCTGATGCCCAGTATAGGAGGTTATCCAGGAGGATGGATGCGATGTATGAGTCGCAAAGTAGGTTTGCTCAGGAGCTCACACTTGCACTTGGGACTGCTTTTAGAGGTCTTGGAGCTGACATCGAGTGGCCCGTTTTTGGTGAGGACGCTGCTTATCCGCCTCCTGACACTCCACCCTCTGAGGGTGATGATGATGATTTTTCCGAGTAGGTATACCCTGTGTTCCTTTCTACTACCTTCACTGCGGACAGTGAAGATTTTAAGTTTGGGGGTGGTAGTTAAGGAATATATTTGTGTGTGTGTCATATTCATGATAGTTTAGTTTATATAGTTGCATATTTTAACCATATATAGTTTTTTTTGTTTTTTTTATAGATTTATTTATCATGTCATTTAGCTCATGCATATACCATGATCCCTTTTGCGTTGCTTTACCGATTGATTCGTGATATTGATGTGAGTGTAGTGATAGCGTTAGAGTGATGATTGAATCTTGTAGGTTGACTTGCATGCTAGAAATACATGTAATTTCACTAAGTCTTAGAGTATGCTTAAGGACTAGATTGTTTTCATGGTTGATAGTTTTTGAGGTTAATCTATTGATTATGCTTAGAATTTATGATAGGCTCTTAATGATAAAAGGCATGAAAAGGAAAAAATTGGAGTAAAAATTGGAATTCATTGCTAATTGTGGCTAGGTGTCAATTGGCTAGTAGACGGCTCGTATTTTTATGCGAGTAGTCTAGGGTTGAGCAAGATGGAGCGAAACGCACTTGCTCAGAAATTTGAAAAAAAAGAAAAAAAGAGAAGAACAAAATATAAAGTTTAATGCATAATTGATCACGAGTGGGCTCTTTGATATTCGAGTTATTAAGTTCTTAAGGGACTTTGTGCCTAGTGACCTAAGGCTTTTATTAGTATGGGATCCGCTAACCTAACGCTCGTTAAATGGATGCAACTACATAAGTCTTTTGTGGACCTCACTCATTGCACGATCATATAAGCATTTGTTGTTGTGTTGAATAAAAGCATGATTCCGTAATAAGCTCCAGTGATCTTGAAGTGTTATAAGTCATTTTGTGTCTAGAATTTATTCTTCGTATAATCATGTGATTGCCTTGAGGATAATCGAGTTATGATAATTGATATAGTTTTGAAGCATATCTGTTAAGCATCCGCACACACCACATTTCTGGTTGTATGTTAGTTTACATGATTTGATTGATCTTTATTCGCCTAATTGCATTTGTTGAGATGTCATGAGTTAATTGGTTTAGTCATTGTGAGGGGGATCGCTGCATTTATGTAGTTTGCATTCATGCATGTTTTTGTTTTGTTTTTGAGTTTGTGACGCTTGAGGACAAACATCGATTTAAGTTTGGGGGTGTGATAAGTGGCATTTTATACCACTTAGAACGTCTTATAATGGCTTGAATTGATGTCTTGAAATCAGGTATTTTGTGTATTTGATGTGTTTTTCTAGTATTTTTGCATTTCAGGGTATAACTTGCGTATGTAGGAAGAATTCATCAGAAATAAGCCTAGGGAAGTGCTTCGAATTGGTTGTGGAAAGTTGGGGGCAGAACGCAGCAAAATCGGGAGCAGAATTCAGAATTATCCAGAAGGTGCTGGGGCGCCCGCTCAAGATGCTGGGGCGGCCGCCCGGGAGCTGGGGCGCCCGCTCAGGAATCTAAGGCGGCCGCCCGGGGACGAAAATTTTAATACTGATTTTTACAATCCTTATTCTGATGGAATTCTGAGACGGCTGGTTTTTGTGGGCTTCTATATAAGTAGTTTTCAGAGACATTTCAAATGGGGGTGGTATTAAGCAAGGAACAAGGAGAGAAGGAAGAAGACCATTTTAGTACATCGCAACGAAGAAGAGGAAGCATACATTTTCTTATGATTCTTTTATTCATTGTATCAGTGGATGCTAGTTTTCTTTACTTTGAACCTTATTACTCTTGTCACGTACTCTGGTTTTAATAAGTATTTTTATTAGTTTATATTGTGTGTTATTATCATGTTTTCATATGAACCCATGGTGACGATGAGTTCTATCATGGGCTAATCGTGATCATGGGGTCATAATGGATTTACTATGAATTTCTTTAGTTAGTTGTTTAATACCTTGGTGTGTGATGATTGTATGATATCTAGCAAAGGTTGTGCTTATTCGTCTTATGTACGTCACGAACATATAAGATAGCGTATTAATCTCGTGTGAAGCAACGGTGGATCTTGAGGTTTAGAACTTTCCATGCTAGCATAGGTTCATGTATGTGTATGCATGACTAGTGGTTAACTCTAACCGTTTTACTTGCCCTGTGTAATCATAAAGAATAACTTGTGCTTAAATCGTTATCTTGTCAAATTCTGTAGACATATAGGGTCCCAACATAATTGATGCTTATTCAACTTCTATCTTAATTGTGGATGCTTGGTAGAATGGTATTCGTACAATGAAAGTTGGCTTTTATCAGTTTCAGTGTTATTCGATTAATATCTTCACCGTTACATGCTAAGGGTAATAACAATAACTATTGAAGGAAGTAGTAATGAAGTTATGATCTCATGTGTGTTTAATATTGTTAATTCAAGTGTTAATTAAGTATTTTAATTCTCGTAGTTAATTGTAGTTAATAATTAGTTAATCAAACTTAAGTGTTATTGTCTTGACATTGAGAAGTAATTATACATTGGTGATTAAGCGGTAATTGAACATAATCGGTCTGAGTCTCTGTGGGAACGAACTAGAAATTATTCTATATTACTTGCGAACGCGTATACTTGCGTGAATTACTAGCGCGTGTTTTATGCCTAACAGTGTGCTCAAACATATTCGTTTAATATTTGGTCCTGAAATTCTCTTCTCGGGAACTTAAGATTAGATACAAACCATATACAGTTTAGTTTCTGTATTTATAGATATAATTACAATCATCTATGTACATACTTTACTTTGAGTTCACATTTATTTACTCTTATCTAATTGTTGGTAATGTCTAATTTGATTTTCTAATATAATTTTGATGTTTTTTATGTTGCTCACCAATGGTTTGATAAAATGCGTCAAAGAAAATATCACTAGTTTCCTTTTGTTTGATGCTCTTTCAAGACTAAAATGTGTCTTTCGATTCAGTTGGCTAAGAAAGAGGCTGTTGTTTCGGCTAGCGACATATCTCAGAGATGCTGTGTGTGAAAATATTCACCAAACTTGAGTGAGTCATCTACTGGTTTTCTGCTCGTATATATAAATTTAACTTTTAGTTGTGTAATGTTATAATAATGGTATTAATCAAAAGAATTATTTATTGGTCTTTGGTCACATTATTTGATAGAAAATAATTGTGTTACATGCTCTCAGATGGCCGGTCAGGACAATAAGTTTCAATCACATAGGAGAATATATTGCTTTGGCGAGTGAAGACTTGTTCATTGATATAGTATGTATTGGTTCCTTGTTCACATGGGAATTATCTAAAAGTTTTACCAATTTTGTTTTTAGAGCTTAATTATACTTTTGGCATGTTACTTGCGTCAAATACATCTATAAAGTATTCTCTTCTGCAATAGTCAGTTGTTAGTACTGGACGATCAGTTCACCAGATTCCATGTCGAGCTGCAATGAACAACATGGAGGAGTGGAAGGATGTTAAATTAGGGTTCATGGTGCTCATTAAGTTCTCCATTAATAGATGTCCCAAGGTATTTATATATTCACAATTTGCAATTTGTATTCTTTCAATTTGCTCTGTTAAGCTCAAATGAAATGAAATATGGTATCATGATTAATGTTTTTTTAGTTTTAATACTAATGTCTTTTGTGTTTGTTGGGTAATGGTAGTTTTTTTAGCTTCATTGAGTTTAATTTGTTACAAATGTTAGCTGTGGAGGACTGGAGGTGCTGGTGTTTCCTGAATAGAGCTAATTATTCATTTTTATACACTGGTTTATATAAAATCTGGTACCCTGTTTATGAAAACTAATATTATGTTATGCATATAGACTTATTATTTATTCTTTTTGGTTAGTTAAATGCAACCATTAATAGGGGTTGTCAGATGGAAGTAAGCTTAAATATGTTTTCCTGAAATTACTAAATATATTTTCTGGCTTATACGTCAAGTGCAATGGGGGAAGCATTGTAGGGCCCAAAAACCCTTTCTTATTTAAACTTCTTGAATGCAACTTACTTCCAGCCAGAGAAGAATACTCAAAACATCACTTTTTTCTTCCCTCAGTGTAAAAAATATAATGTCTTACAGATTTAAGATTCCTATCTCTGTAGAATACTAATGTTTAATCCCATTGTACAGAGATTGCTTATAGTAGAGGGTGTCTTTACTCCATATAATGTCATTCACAAAAAATTGCTAATAAATTTTACCTTTTAGCAAGCTAAAATTAAGAGACAGACATGTGTTATGACTGAGTTATCTGCTTTATTTTGCATATTAATGCATCTTGTCTTTGTGTGCTGCAGCTCCTAGAGATTGGGCAGGTTCCTGATGAACATGTAAGATTATACAATCAGCTCTTGGGGTGGACACCTGCATGCTCTTTAAATTTTTAATTTATAAGTGGTTTTTTGTTGTGTTGCATTTTTTTATCTACCATGTTCGGTTATAACATTTTTCGTATTCTCAAGTATTTATTGGTTCCGTGTAAATAGCAATATATAAAGTTAACATTCTTATATGCTTGCTGCTATTAACTTTTTCGAGGTTATAAAGTAAGCACATTAATGTGTGTGTATGGAATTCTTGTTGAAGAGGATCCTGAGTATTGCGACGTGCTGATCTGCTGCACTGGCTGTTGGCTAGGTAGATAATGCAGTACGAGTTACAGGAAATGTATTTACTTTTGTAGTTGATCTTTCTATTGGACTAAAAGATTGACATTGTATTAAATCTGTATACACCCTTCAACCCTATGACATAAGAAATCATGAAACATGCTTTGAATGTTAGGTGTGTAATTCTTGATGCAAGCAAACGTACATGTATGATACTTGGAACAAGAACTTGGTGGGAAAAACAAGAACTCTAGGCATGCCAATTGAAGTGAATATTCTCTTACTTTTTGGGAAAACATAACTGAATATGTATGCAAATTAGTTATTGTGTACCTTGTTGAGGATGTTTATACATAGATTTTAAGTTATACTTATAATTCTTGTAGAGAACCTTTGTATTGTAAATTTAATTTCAATTATGAAATAACAATTGAATTATCATAATATAATTTTATTTTAAAATTGGTTTATTTTAAATAATGAGATTAATTTTGTAAACAGTTGTGTGAAAGTCACTTAAAAATGATGAAAACCGTTGTATGTCTCACTGTACATTTTTTAAAAAAAACTGTAGTCTTTTGATATTCTTTGCAACAGTTTAAATTTTTTACACCATTTTTTTTAAAAAGCATTATAAAAGAAATTTAAAAACTGTTATTTATGACAATATCGAATAAGTTAACAACAATGGTTTTTCTACAAAACCATTGTTGTTAAGTTAGTTAGACAAGAGTTGAATAAAGAAACAGTTGTTTTAAGAAAGTTTCAACAATGGTTAATATTGAATACCTGTTGTGCATTCTTGATTGTAACAAGTACTAAAAAAGGTTGTGTAATCTCTCTTATTACAAGGGTTTAAACAACTGTTGTGTGATATTCTGTCACACCAGTGTTGGATAGACTAGGGAAAATATACAGGTTACACAACGGTGAAAAACTGTTATATGATCTCGCTTATTACTTGTAGTGCATGTAAACTCTGAGCATCAGCGTGCAGATGGGTTAACAAAGGCTCTTACTACACTTAAGTTCGAGAGAATGCGAAGTTTACTCGGAGTCAAGGAGGTGTCTAAGCAAGTTTCAGATTAAGGAGTGATTATTGGATGTTAATCTAAAACTTGGTTTGAAGTCTGTGTTTTGGCGGGCAATTTGTTTGTGGTTTGATTTAGTCGTAAGTATTAGAAACATGTATGTAGGTGCATGGTTGAATAAATGTTAGTGGTAGAGAAGTTTTATGCAGTAGTTGCAGTAGTTGGTTTCCTCATTTCCTAGTTTGTAGGTGTTAGTTTCTTTCAGGAACTCTTCTATATATTGTACTATTTTATGGAAATAAAATAACCACGGGACTTAACGTGTACAAACATTTGTTTTCTCAGTTTTATTATATCAAACAGCTATATATATATATAAACAGGTATTTATATATTTAAGAGTGTTACATTTCAAGATTCTATATTGTTGTCTCTTTTATCAAACAAGTACCCTTTAACATGTCTCTTTTGATCATCAATAACATGTTTTATTCTCGTTCTCATGATTCTATGTATTTGTCATTTCATGCTTTTTTGACAAATAGATTCAAGTATTTTGGTGTTTTATCTAATAAAGATGAGTCTAGTCAGTCGTCTAATCATTTTGATTCCAAAACTTTGTTGGCCTCTCACATAGAAGTGTCTGATAACAATAGGTTATTTTATATTTCTGGTCATCGTCTTTATACTGGTCATCCTCAATCTCCTGGTTATGTTTCTGATCACACGATCAAAATTTAACTTCTGTATTGAATTCCTTGTTTAAGAAAGTTGATTAAAATTCTGTTGTTATTGAGTCTATCCAGAAAAACATATCTGCCCTTGAGTCATTTGCTTCTTTATTTTCTCAGTTTAGTATGCTCCGTGCTACTCATGAAATTTTTGCTAAACATGTGTCAAACTCTCTTGATTCAATTAATTCGAAATTGGATGTGTTACTTGTCATGATAAAAATTTAGCTAAAACTGTCGATTTTTAGTTTGGATCATTACGAGAGGGTATGCAGACTGCTGCTAAGGCTTGGGAGAAGGAATTTGTGAAGTTGTTCTTCAAATTGGGCTCTGAGACTCAATTCATCTCGAAGCAGCTGTCCACTATGCAGGATAAGGGACAGACATTGTGGCAAATAAAGCATGACTGGGTTCGTGATTGTACTGTTAAAGAGATCATGGCACCTCTGCCAGTTCCAGCACTTCGTCCTCCAGCAGTATTTGGTATGACTCGGGAATAATACAGACAAAATCTCTTTGAATGACTAACTGAGCGGGATGGAAAAGCTCCAGATCAGGATTTCTTTGACAAAATTTTCTCCGAGTATGGATAGCCTCAAAGGAAGGGACCAACACAGGTGGACCTGTCAGAATATTCAGATTAATTCTTTTGTCCCTTTTATGATGTTGAGGGGGGACAAAGAGTTGTTTTTAATGTTTTGATTATGTTATGAAGTACAATGACTATGTTTCGTTTAAGTTGGTTTTTGAGACTATTTATATGTTTGGATTAAGACTTGTTAAAATATTGGTTTTCATTGAGATCACAGTATTTTTGTTAAGGGGCTTTTGTACTATTTGCATCATCATAACAGGGGGAGATTTTTTATTTACAGATTTCTGATGATGATTCATTACAAGATTTTCATGAAGAATGTAGACTGATCATTATAGTTGTCTTAGGAATATGGTTTGTTTATGTTTCCGTTTGACTGGTTAAACAAGCTTATCTCTAAAACAAACTCTATTTTGATAAACCTATTTTGAACCATTAAAAGCTTATCTATATTAAGATTTAACTTATAAAAACATATCTTACGAGTTGTACAGTAAAAGACTTGGGGGCCGTTTGATAACGAAAGAACGAGTAAGTTTGAACTGGATGAGAAGGATGGAGTCGTCCTGATCATTGGATGAGAAGGATGGAGTCGTCCTCATCATTTGTTTTGTCCTTTAAAGTTCTGGACGAACCAAAATTCTTCTGGACGAGTAGACTAATTTTTTTTATTTGGACAGTTTTTTCACTATCGTAGACCCGTACACCACCACTATCAATATGTTTCATATACATATACAAAGGCCGCTCCTTTCAAAAATAGTTTTAGATGTGATACATAATAATTAATTAGTTAACATGTCATAGAATTGATCAATATAATCAAACAATTTAAAATACAAAATCTGCTAAAAATGATTTTATTTTGTGATAAATATTTTCATTATTACATGTGTATTGGTTAACTAAATTTTTTAATTAGGGTAGAAGTTTCAGAATTATTAATTGAATAAATATTTTAAAGATTTTATATTATAAAATATTATAATGTTGGACACGTTCCATAAATAGTATTAGTTCTTATTTTAAAAAAATAGAAAATTTTAAATTTAAGATATTACATGTTTATTTCATATTTTAAAGTTTTTAATTTATTCAGAAAATTTGTTTCAAATATGTCAAATGACTCGAATGAGCAGTTCAGAAATTTTTCTGGTCCAGAAATTTTAATGATTCATAAAATATTGTTCAGATTTGTCAAATGACGCCTTACTCAAATATTTTTAACAAACTATTCTAAAAAATCTTATCTTTCTTTAAAAAAATAAATCTCGTTACACATGTGTGTATAAATACATATCTTCTATTTTCATATTACGACTAATGCTCACATATATTCTCTCTAAAAAACCTTCTTATTTATCATCTTGAATATTCAGTCAAATAAGAAGATACTTGAGTTGTAATTTATTATCGCATGCTACACTATTTTGTATTATTCATCCTATGTCTGGTTGTGCCAAGATTTTGATTATAAAGATTAGCCAAAGGTAGTCTGTGGGCTAAGTCGTAGCAGTAGTGCTAGGTAGCAAGTGTGCTAATGGAAAGGATTCTTTCAGGTGGCTATTACTTTGTAATCAAGAAAGATTGTAATTTTTTTATTGAAATTGATATAATAGATTCTCTATGCTAGTGGACATGGTAACTTGGATGTAGGTAATAGACTATGAATAGAAACCGAACAAGTGAAAACGTCTTGCTGTTTTGCTTTATTTATTTTTGTTATTACTGCTTTTTATGTTTCGCTTATTTATATTCTGCAGAGTAATTTAGTGTGTCTCATTAGGAAAAGAATCTGACTTATTATCAAAAGGGACTGGCCCATTTGTAATTTCGTCAGATATTTGAATACATTAATTGTGCCTTAAGTTTTCATGTGAGAATAACCTTGATCCAGGTTGATAGTGTTCGAGTTTTATAAACTATCAAAAATAGCTTATGGCACTTTTTTAGCCCCAGTAATAAATTTTGATATTGTATGTCAAGTTGATGTGGCCTCGTTTTGTTTCTTATTGAGGGGGTGTTCAATTTCAATTAAAGAGTCTACAAAACAATTAATTACAAAAAACTTTAATGTTCAACTTACAAACTTCATATGATCATTGGATCAAATATGATCATAGGACCTGGGCTCTTTCTAAATTATAATTGGGCAAAGGTAATATGGTAATTTTACCTATTGTGTCTGGGGATTTTAAGACTATACAGTTCTGAACTAAACTATACATAGATTATCAGTGACGAAACTAGGGGTGCTAGGGGGTGCCTGACATTCCCTCACCTCCGAAAAAATAGTAAAAATATTACTTAATTATACATAAACACTCCGTGAAAAATAGGGAAAAATGAATTTAACAGATAGGTTTCAATTTAAATATTTTAGCACTCAGTTAAGGTTTGTGTATATCTATGTGAAGCTATATATTGTTGTAATACAACAAAAAATTAAAATATTTGAGGTAGTACATACGACTATAAGAAAAAATAAATTACAAGAAGGTGCATATAATTAAGCCAATTTTGTGTTGATGTCTACTTTTTTTCCCATAATAGTTATGTCTTATCTCCCGGAACCTTCTGTTGGGCTTGCTGAGCACGCCTTAACTCCACATTAGTATGATATTATCCGCTTTGGGCCGAGCCCGCACAGATTTGTTTTTGGGCACCTCCCCAAAGGCCTCATCCTAGTTGAGTTATCTGGCTGCTTATATTCTAGCAAACTGCCCCTCCCACAAACGATGTGGTACAACTCCTAACAATCTCCCCTTCACACATCGGGCTCGACACCTGCCGACTCTGCCTCCTTTAGTGTGACCAGGCTCCCCTCGACCCATACTGGAAGTCCATCTGGCTATCTGGCTCCCCTTAGACCCATACTGGAAGGCCCATCTGCCTCTCCCATTAGCCCATCCTGAGGTAGCCCATCTGCCGCTTCCTATATTCATTCTGGAGCCCACATGAGATTGTTATGGACCGTTAATAACCTGAAGCTCTGATACCACTTGTTGGGCTTGCTGAGCACGCCTTAACTCCACATTAGTATGATATTGTCCGCTTTGGGCCGAGTCCGCACGGATTTGTTTTTGGATTTGGGTTTTGTGGAGTCTATTAATTAAGCCTATGAAAATAGACTATTCAGATTCAGATTCAGATTAGTTTATGGATTAGTCTACTTTTCAGATTTGGACTGTAATTTTGATTTAGGCCTAGTTTCTTCTCTTATAAATACTCATGTAATTGTAAAATCATAACATAACAAATTGTGAGAGATCAATACAAAATTAGTGCGGCTTGTGGAGTAGGAATTTCCGAACCACGTAAATCTTTGTCTTGTGTGATTGTCGTTTATTTTCTTGTTCTTGTTTATTCGCTTTGAGTTTTGCTTTCGTTGTGGTATACTCAACGACTAGTATCAAGAGCCTATGTTTTCAGGCGAGTGGGAGCGATGGCAAAAGACGGGAAGGTAAAGATCGACAAATTTGATGGCAAAGATTATGGGTTTTGGAAGATACAAATTGAGGATTATTTGTATCATAAAAAACTACATGAACCGCTGGAAGAGAGGAAACCGACTGCAATGAAGGATGAAGACTGGAAGCTTTTGGACAGGCAGGCTCTGGGGTTGTCAGGTTGACTTTGGCGAAGAACGTTGCTTAAAATATCGTCAAGGAAACGACAACTTATGGTTTGATCAAGGCTTTGTCAAACATGTATGAGAAGCCGTCTGCTTCAAATAAGGTGTATTTGATTCGCTTGTTAGTTGCCACTAGATTGAATGAAGGCGATTGTGTTGCTGATCATGTGAACGAATTTAATTCCATCATAGCAAGATTGGCACCGGTAGATATTAAATTCGATTATGAAGTACAAGCCTTGTTGTTGGCATCCTCATTACCAGACAGTTGGTCGGGATTTGTCACTGCTATAAGTAATTCATCTGGGAGCGGTAAGATGACTTTTGATGGAGTTCGAGATTCGATTCTTGGAGAAGATATTCGTAGGAGAAACTCTGGAGAGTCGTCAAGTTCCTAGTTGAGTGCTGAGAGTAGAGGCAGAAAGTTCGAAAAGGGGCAGAATAAGGGGCGTAGCAGGTCGAAGTCACAGAAGAGAGGACAATCCAAAGATTGCAAGGATATTGTTTGTTGGAATTGTCAGAAGAAGGGTCACTTCAGGAATCAGTGCACGGCTCCCGCGGCTCCAAAAGGAAAGAGTAAAGAGGATAATTCAGCTAACATAGTTGAAGAAGTGGAGGATGACGATGCTTTGATTTGTTGTGTTGAATGTTCGGTTGAATCATGGGTTATGGATTCTAGTGCATCATTCCATGCTACCCCTTGCAAGGATTTAATGTTAAATTTCAGAGTTGGAAATTTTGGTAAAGTTCATCTTGTTGATGATGAGACTTTGGATATTGCGGGCATGGGAGATATTAATCTCAGAATCTCTTTGGGAACTAGCTGGACGTTGAAAGATGTAAGGTACATTCCTGGACTGAAGAAGATGTTGTTATCTATGAGTCAGTTAGATAAGGAAGGGTATCGAGTTACTTTCGGAAACGAACAGTGGAAGGTTATAAAGGGGAATTTGGTCATTGCTCGTGGAGAGAAAAAGAGGACTTTGTACATTGTTGAACAATCTAGCTATGAAGCAAATGCAGTTGCTGATGAGATTGAGTCTTCAACTTTGTGGCACCAAAGGCTTGGTCATATGAGTGAAAAAGGTATAAAGCTGTTAACTTCGAAGGGGAAGATTCCAGAGTTGAAGAATGTGGAAGTTGGATTCTGTGAGCCATGTGTTCTTGGAAAGCAGAAATGTGTTACTTTTGCAAAATCAGGGAGGACCCCCAAAGCTAAGAAGTTAGAGCTAGTTCATACAGATGTATATGGTCCAACAACAGTTGCGTCGTTGGGTGGATCTCGCCACTAGAAAGGTATGGGTTTATTTTTTGAAGAATAAATCAGATGTATTTGTTACTTTCAAGAAGTGGAAGACTGAAGTTGAAAATTAGACCGGTTTAAAAGTGAAGAGTTTGATGTCAGATAATGGAGGTGAATACAGTAGTGATGAATTTAAAAGTTATTGCACGGAATTTGGGATTATAATGATTAAAACTATTCTAGAGACACCACAGCAGAATGGTGTTGCAGAGCGCATGAATAGAACCTTGAATGAGAGGGCCAAGAGTATGAGATTACATGCAGGGTTGCTAAAGATGTTTTGGGTTGATGTAGTTAGCACAGCTGCGTATCTCATAAATAGAGGACCTTCAAGTCCTTTGGGGTTCAAGATTCCTGAAGAAGAGTGGCAGGAAAAAGAGGTAAATCTTTCACACTTGTGAGTTTTTGGTTGTGTTTCTTATGTGCGTGTTAAAGATTCCGACAGGGAAAAGCTTGATCCGAAAGCAAAGAAGTGCATCTTCATTGGTTATGGCTCAGATGATATGGGTTACCGTTTCTGGGATGAACTGACTAAGAAGGTCGTTAGAAGTAAAGATGTTACTTTTAATGAGAATGCAGTGTATAAGGATAAGCTTGTAGTCAATTCTGAGTTTACAAAGGAACAACCTGAGAAAGAGGAAGCAGTGCTTGAAGATATTACCAAAACAGATCTTGCAGGAAATAGTTGGAGTTCGGAGAATGTTGATGACAGGGTTCCAGTAACTCCACAGATTGAGGTAAGAAAATCTAGCAGAAGTGTGAGGCCACCACAAAGATATTCTCCTTCAGCATATTATATGTTATTGATCGAGAACGGGGAGCCTCAGTGTTATTCAGAGGCAGTACAAGTGGATGATTCAGTTCAGTGGAAATCAGCCATGGATGAGGAGATGAGTTCTCTTGAGAAGAATGAGACTTGGTCTTTAACAGAGTTACCAGCAGGAAAGAAGGCTTTACAGAATAAGTGGATGTTCAGGATCAAAGAAGAACATGATGGCAGCAAGAGATGCAAGGGAAGTTTAGTAGTCAAGGGTTATCAAAAGAAAAAGAGTACTGCCTATACCGATATATTTTCTCCCGTTGTTAAGATGACTACAGTTAGAATTATGGTAAGTATTGTGGTTGCAGAGGAGTTACATCTAGAGCAACTAGATGTTAAGACTGCGTTCTTACATGCTGATCTTGAGGAAGACATCTACATGGTTCAGCCAGAGGGATTTCAGGTAGCTGGAAAAGAAAACCTTGTTTGCACGCTTATAAAAAGCTTGTATGGTTTAAAGCAAGCACCGAGACAATTGTTCTTGAAGTTTGACAGCTTTATGATGAAGAATGGGTACACGAGGAGTGTTATGGATCATTGTTGTTACTTTAAACAATTTGATTCATCTTATATCATATTGTTGTATGTTGATGACATGTTGATAACATGATCAAATATGAGGGAAATCAACAGGTTAAAGAGACAGATGTCTGAGGAGTTTGAGATTAAGGATAGGGGTGCAGCAAAACAAATACTTGGTATGAGCATCATAAGGGATACAACTGAAGGTACTTTAAAATTATCTCAAGAGAAGTATGTTGAGAAATTGTTACAGAAATTCAATGTCCAGGATGCGAAGTCAGAAGTACACCGTTGGCGAGTCACTTTAATCTCACAAAGAAGCAATCACGTAAAACGGATGAAGGCAAGAAAGATATGGTTAAAGTTCCTTATACATCTGCAGTTGGCAGTTTAATGTATGCTATGGTGTGTACAAGGCCAGACATTGCTTATGCAGTGGGAGTTGTTAGCAGATTTATGTCTAATCCAGGAAGAGAGCATTGGGAAGCAGTCAAGTGGTTGTTACGCTACTTGAAAGGCACATCCAAGGTTGCACTATGTTTCAGTAAGAAAGATGTTATCTTGGAAGGGTTCTCTGATACAGATTTGGGGGGATGTTTGGACACAAGAAAAAGTGCAACGGGTTATATTTTCACTTTGGGTGGCACCGCAGTTAGTTGGATGTCTCGACTTCAAAAGAGTGTTGCTCTTTCAACCGCAGAAGCAGAATATATGGCTATCTCTGAAGCTAGCAAGGAGATGATTTGGTTGAAGAATTTTCTTGAGGAGTAGGGAAGGAAACAGGCGGACAGTGATGTGTATAGCGACAGTCAGAGTGCTATTCATCTTGCGAAGATTACCGTGTTTCATGCTTGGACGAAGCATATTCAGTTGAGATATCACTTTACAAGAGAGTTGATAAGCAATGGTACTTTGTCCTTGAAGAAAATCCTTGGTTCAAAGAATCCTGTAGATATGTTGACTAAGGTGGTTACGAATGAAAAGTTGAAGTTTTGCGTAGCTTCAACTGGCCTTCAGAATTGATTGATGAGAAGGCGTTGCACTAGTTAGAGTTATTGATTGAAGAATTGATTTTACTAGACTTACAAGAGTGAAGTGAGGATTGGCCAGACTCCAAGTGGGAGATTGTTGGGTTTTATGGAGTCTATTAATTAAACCCATGAAAATAGACTATTTAGATTAGTTTATGGATTAGTCTACTTTTCAGATTTGGACTGTAATTTTGATTTAGGCCTAGTTTTTTCTCTTATAAATACTCATGTAATTGTAAAATCATAACACAACAAATTGTGAGAGATCAATACAAAATTAGTGCGGCTTGTGGAATAGGATTTTCCGAACCACGTAAATCTTTATCTTGTGTGATTGTCGTTTATTTTTTTGCTCTTATTTATTCGCTTTGGGTTTTGCTTTCGTTGTTTTATACTCAACACCTTCTTGCCTCCAAATTACTCTTAGCTATCATTCTAAAGCTTAATCCTAGGGAAGAACTTTTCAACTTTGACCTAAACTTTTGAGTTACGTTTGTGATGAAATTATATCTTTATCAAACTGTATTTATCTAAGATTTTCAAAACCAAGTTTAACTTGTAACCTTCTAATTTTTTAGACCCCATTCGAAATGTACAAATCTAAGTTTATTTAATTTATATTTAACCAGAAAACAATATTAGGCCCCAAACTTCGTTACTTGTAAATAAGTCATCGAGTGTGGAAAACAAATAGATAAAGAAATCGAGTATGATATGGTTGATTTTATTCTGATTCTTGATGGCACAACCTCCGGTGAATCCACTCACCCCAACTCTGATCCCGAGCTCATCTCTGGAATCGAAATTTTCTTCACTATATAAAACACTCCTTAGATGTAGTCGGTGAAGAAATCTTTACAGTACTAATCATTATTTTTTAGTATTAATAATTACACGCTTATCCCTCAAAATGCAAGTTTATCATGTAGCTTAATTTCTCGCTACCTTCTCAAATTATGTAATAAAATCTTGGATATACTTTGTTACTTGATAAATTTGTCGGTCTTGAATCTTAGATATAAAGTCTTGGGTCTTTAATTTTCTTCACGGTGGACACTTATGTTGTCGTTAACATGTCAAAGACTTTTTGTCTTAGATTAGGGATCACCTCATTTCACGTTATACTTGAATTGTTATCTTAGTACTGGAAGGGATTTTATTTTTAAGTGTTTACATTAATGATCATCGGTTTGTCGCGGCCTTTTCTTTTCTCTTTAAGAAAAATTGATAAATCTTATAAATTTGTATAGGGGGTATCATCAATCATGGGAGATAAGTCTTTTTTGTATTTTTGTTTAATTTCCTTATAAAGATAATTATAATCTCTTTACTTATGCTTTTTCTATCCAGTAATTAAGTTTTTCTATTGAGAAAATTCTATCACAACAATTCATTGGTAATGGCTTACATGATATCGCATGTATAGTTACTTTCTTGAATCACTACTGCAAATTTGTCAGTATTTTTTCTTTTGCACTTGCATAGTACTTTTAATATATATGTATGCCAGCGTTATAAGTGTGCGCGTTTGGTATACATAGCACTTTTTTGGCGGTATACATGCAAGTACTTCACTTAAACAGAATTTTTCATAAGTACTATTAAAGTAAGTATTATGCAAGTGCATATCTATCATAATATATTTAAAAATGCTATGCAATTCTATCTACCATAACACATAAAAAATGCAAGCTTTTTTACGATGTACAATACCACTTCTATAACCGTTTTTAAAAGCGCTATCTGAGTAGTTAATTTATTAATATTTTTTATTTTTAATTTTTCAGCCTTTTTTCTAAGCTTTAATATCCTCAAGAAGTTAAGAGTTATAGTGGGGAAAAAACACCCAGATCAAGTAACTAACTGAGAAACAACTGCTTTAAAGAGTAATACATTCACTAAAAAGTATTGATCAATATGGTTATTATACAAAAGCATACAAAAACCTAGAAGCAAATATCTTGCATTATGCATACCGAGTCTAATGTCTACTTGGAAACAAGGAGAAACCTAGAATTTCAATGAGGCGAGTTGCATTACTAACAACAGCATAAATCTGTACAATAATCTATCATAAATTAAAGGAAGCCTTTCTTCATCAACACCACAGTCATCAAGTACCATATTCACCTGCAAAACAACAATAAACACAGTACTTAGTGTAACACTCCAGCTTAAAAATAAATATTAGACGGAATGAATGGAATAAATATTCTAATTATGTGTTACTTGACATCTGTGTTCGATGTTTACGTGCAATAAAATTTGTAAAGTTTAATGTTTATATATCTAAAATAAAATATAGATAATTTTGATATTTTTCTAGCAATTTATATGTCATTATATGATTTTATAAACGATTTTAGATTTAATTACTTATTTTTCAAATTAGATATTAATTATTTTGAATAAATGGGAATCATCCAACGTCAACGGTTTTTATGTTTTCACCACCCAAAAGTTTCGGAAAAACTCATTCTATCTTAATTTGATTATTTCGAGCATTTTTCGTGTTTTGACTTTTTCAATCCGGAGTACAGTTTTACCAATACGGTTCTCGGTTAAATTTTACGATATTATTTTCATTTCGGTAAATCGATAAACCAGATATTTTTGATATACGAGATATTTTGATTAAAATCATATCTTATCTTTTCGTAGTATGTGCAATCATATCTTATCTTTTCAAAGTAGGTGCAATCCTATCTTATCTTTTTGTATTATGTTCAATCCTACACTACTAGAAAAAGTAGAATAGACATCGGCTAAAAACCGATGTCTATGAACAAAAAAATCCGATGTCTTCGTGGGTGATGTTAAAGACCCCCCATTTAACATCGCTTTTAAACTGATGTTAAAGAAGACGTATAACATCAGTTTTTAAAAATGTTAAATTTCTAATGCATGTCTAATCTTCATATATTATCATAATATGATATTTTTATCAATTTAAACATATGTGAGATAAGTAAAATATTTCCATTTACTCATTAAACTGATGTTACTAATATCAGTAACAACGGTTTTCAAGATAAACCGATGTAAATATAACTTTTGACATCGGTTCTTTATTTCAAACCGATATCTATTGGTGACAAACCGATGTCTATAAAACTTAATAACATCGGTTTTCTGTTTTATGATTTTTTTTGTTTTAGTATTTAACATCGTTTTTAATCAATATTACTGATGTCAATGTTCAACTAAAACTGATGTATTAAGCTTCGACATACATCATTTTCCATTATAATGATGTCTGTGCCTTTTTTATTAATGCATATATTAAAAATATAGATGCCAAAAAATTGTCAAACAAATGAATTACCAAAACCATTTGGTGCATAATACCAGTAATATATAAATCTAACAACTAATATTCAAACATCCGGTACAACAGATTCATCTAATCCAAACATCAAGTACTACATATATCCATCCATCTATTCTACTACTGTCTATACAAAGAATTTGACTTGCTACCGGAAATACTAACAACGAAAACCAAACAGGAAAGTAAGCAAAACTTTCCGGGAGTAGTGAAGATCTTTAGTTATCAGGTGTTTGAGAGAAGGATATGATCGGCAATGTAAGGATGGTCACAGCTCTGAAAAGAAAGCAAGTGCAACATAACATCAGATAGGGTGAGAACATTATATATATATTCATGTTAAAAACAGAAATAAGGATTTGCATATTGACTGGAGGCAATCATTTCCAGAAAGTGAAGATAGAGATATAGCATATAAAAACACCCGGGCTTCAGTTAGAAGTCTTCATACCAGACTCGACGTACTAAATTTAAAGACCTATTAAGAGCTATGAAACTAAATGTAACTACAAAGATAGTATAAAATCCATGAAATGAGAACCATATCATATGTAAATATATGTAAATAACGGAGACCATGGGACGTTAAATTTCAATTAATACAGTGCCATTTTCCGGGCTAGTACAAGTGATTTTAAACTATAATCATTTAACTGAGAAGTAATCTCAGTTTATAAGCTATAATTCCGTCTATTTTGTAGCAATTATCTCTGGTGCAATAGTGCACACAACAAGTCATCTAAAAATTTATAGTTTCTGCTCCCGTTGATTTTCTCAACATACCTGTTTAGTGACTCATTCCTCTGCAGTCTCATATCCTCTTTGACCATGTGATAGTTAAGCGGTTTCACTCTTCCTACAACATAAATTAGCAGACACGGTATAAATCATTTATAATCATTTATAATCATTGTATTTATTTATATTTTAGCACACACGATTTACAAAGGTGTATTATGAACTTTTTTTAGGGCACTGATAGATATATGTACGAGGTGCTGGTACAGATTATATGCATTGTATTTTTCAGGAGTTGGCACATCTATTACATAATGGTAATCGTAAAAAAGAAATGAATGACACTTACTTGTGAGAATCAAAGGTATGAGGAGCATTAGAGAGCTTGCGAAGATCAAACAGCTTGACTGTCTTATCCGTCGAGCCCGTGGCCAGTATCCATTCATTAAAAGGGTTAAATGTTAAGCAAATTAAACTACAACAAAAACATTTTATATTCCTTCAACCAGAGACGACATTACATGATGATTCTTTATACGCCAGCAAATAAGGTTAAAAGGAAGGCAGCAAACCCAACTTCTGACTACACCTATTGGTAACAATTAAGAGTAGGAAGCCACAATTCTCCTTCCTGACATATCTACTGTTAGAAAAGGTACACACTTCGCTCAATTAAAAGGTACATACTATAAATCGTCTAAATTGTTCTGTCTAACACTAAAATGCCAAATTAGCAGAAAATGTAAAATATGACTACACCTTCTGGTAGCTATTAAGAGTAGGAAATCACAGTTACTGCTTCCTGACATATCCATTGTCAGGAATCAGCATCTGGACCACTGTCATTGACGGTTGATGCAACTTCCACCATTCAGAAAATTTGTTGCAAAATAAATGTTTATAAGTTTATCAAAGTTGTGTGAATTTAGAAACTGGTATTATCATGAGCATTTCACTAAATAAAACTCAAAACAGACTGAATAAAAGTCTACCTGACCAACATGTCCTGATGCATTTCCTTGAGACTTTGAAGATAAATCATTCTCAAAATTTCCATTAGGAAGAGTTCCGGAATCATGAGTTTGACAATCCCCACTGACATTAAGCTGGTTTCCAACATTGTTCCCAGACTGTAAAGCATCTTTTATGTTCAATTCAGAGGCACGTGATTCATCGGTAGAAGTTGCATTTCTTTGTCTTATATCTGCCAACTCAATCTGGAGTGCTTGTATTATATGCACAAATTCTACAAACTGAAAATGACTGTTATTCTGAGAATAAGTACTGCAAAAATATTTTGCACTAGCCAACCATCTGAACACCATAACGAAATCTGAAAGATGCAATTTGACTGGTAAACAGAAAAAACCTGTAACTCGCAACATCAAATTCAATATCTATGAACTTACTCTGATGCTGAACGCAACAAGCAAGCAAAGTAAGACATAATATATATATATATATATGTTCCAAGAATCCGTATTAACCAACCTGTCTTTGACAATTCATCCACAGCTGATTATATTGTTCGGTACGCTCTCGAAGTTCAGCTTGCAAGGTTTGGTTTGTAGTTATTTGTAACGCATCCATTTCCAGGGCTCGCGTAATCCATGTTTGTGATTCTCTTAGTTGTTCATCTTTAAAGCTTAGAGTTTCCTGTGATGCTCTCTGCTGAAAGAATCAGCATGTTTAAGAATAGCCAAATTTAGTGGTTCCTTTATTGAAAAATACTGTATAAAAAATATTTTGGCAAAGCAATTAAGTATAATAATTGATAAACCTGTTCTTGCAACTCCATAAACTGACGCTCTTTCTCCTGCATGTGATCTTGAAAGTCATGGATTTGTTTAACATGTTGTGCTCTTTCAGCCTCTGAAGTATCACGCTCTCTCCTGCAATCAAGAGGAGCCAGAATTATACACAAATATGACAATCTGCCAAACCTCATACACCCTGGGCAAAGACAACCAATTTAATGGAAAATAAACAGCTAAATTTTTGGAATTCCAAGTTAGAAACACACTACAAACTTCCCATTTCAGACCAATAAACATAGTTGCCATGTCGGCAACTCAAGTCAAGTAAATTAATATAAATATAAATTAGATAACATATTATACATAATGCATATCTGTATTCTCACAACAGAAGTACAACAACAGCATTACCTAATGTATATTAATTACATAAAAATATATTAATTATAATCATCTCTTTTTTCCATCCCATATACATAACATATATAGACTAGTTGCGGCTAGTCAAGCGCCATGATAATAATGCCAATAAATAAAAACATTAATAACAGGTAAATAGAAGCGCTCTCTGCCTTGCTTAACTGAATATATATAATCACTTTAAAATGTCAAAGACCAGACCTTTATGTAACCAGATGATAAAGTAAATATGTATACATACCTAAATGTTGTGAGTTCTTTGTTTTGTTATCCGAGAAGATCATCTTTGGCCCACACCTGTCCATGTGAAATGCTCAAGTAAAAAATTAACTGAGTAACTAGAATAAAAGAAAGCACAGCTATGTGAAATTTATAAAAGCATAGATGTGGAAAGAAACCGCTTGAGTATCTAATCTAATAGCATGCAACTCTCTTTCTTTATTTTCAATCTCCCTTTCAAGTTCATGTTTAGCTTGTTCCCTTTCCCTTAATTGCTCATTCAGACACCAAAAAATTAATATTATAAGCACACTAGCATAAAGATTGGAGCTAACAATATGAAAAAAGAATATTGCCTCTCAACATTTTGTCTAATCATAAAACTTATTCTGCTAAAACAAGATGAGCAGCGCTAGGCATTGCTTTGGTAAAGCGTCTCCATCCAGCATAACTTCTTGCCCAATACCGCCTGCGAGCTCGACTTGAACATGTAAATTCCCATAAGCAAACATCATATAGACTGAATGATCAAGATTAAACATAAATAAATAAAAGCAAATTTCAAAGGACATGATTTAACACACCTAGATTGTCAAGCATATATTTATTATAAAAAATAGAGAAACCCGTGCTATGTATAAAGAAATACAAACAGACCTAACACATGAAATATAGAGCTCAATGCAGCTGTCAAGGTATTCTACACATCTGAAAATAGAAAAAATGCAGGACAAATTTTTGCTAAATCACCAAAAACCACAAGACCACAATCAATTACTGAAGTAGGGGCTGATGCATATCCACCCATCAGCCGATAAATTACACAATATAAACACATAAATACACATATATATACATTAATAATAACTCAGTGAATCTTACACAAGATTAGATAACACTAACACACACGACATATAAAATGTATATAAAAAATTCAAACTACTTAACTAAAAAAAAGATTAACATGCTCAATTGAAACAATTATTCAAACTCGGTTTCAAATCGAAATCCCCAAATTAAAAATTAGGGTTTCAGGCTTACTTAATTCAAGATTGACCTACGACTCGAGCTTTAAACTCTGATTTGAGCTTTAAGTCTTCACATCTTTAACCTTTAAACTTAGATTTGAGCGTACCCAATTCAACCTCCGACCTTTACAAACTCCGACCGAAAGAGAGAGCAGAGCGAGCAGAGAGACCAGAGAGAACATAAAGAGAGGAGAAGAGTGAATTTTCCATAGAGCACAATCTGGAGAGAGAGGGATTTTTTTTCAGAGAGAGTTGTTCTTCGAGAGAGATGAAAGTTGTTCTTTTTTATTTTTTGTTTTAAGTTTCTAGATCTGCATATGTGTAATTTTGATTTTTATTTTTAGTGTAAAGTTAAAAAAAAGAGGGGGAAATGAGTACTAAAATTTCAGAAGGTAAAAAATGGGGGGAGTTTAAAGAGGGAATGAAATATTTGGCTAAGGGAGGGGAAACAGGGAAGGCACGTTGTTTAATTTTTTAAAACAAACATATAACATCGGGTGGGCTAAGAAACTGATGTTTATAACTACAAAAGACATCGGTTGTCCAAAACCGATGTAGAAAACACCTTTTACATCGGTCAAAAAAGCAATCGATGTCTAAGAGGCGATATCTATTCTACTTTTTCTAGTAGTGCTATCTTATCTTTTCATAGTACGTGCAATCATATGTTATCTTTTCGTAGTACGTGCAATCCTATCTTATCTTTTTGTAGTACGTGCAATGCTATCTTATCTTTATGTATCTATAAATAGCCCTTACAATACCTTGTTCAGAAAAACATAAACAAACAGTAATATCTTATAATTACCCAGAGAAAATATGTATATTCATAGTGTTCTTCATAATCAAACGAGGATTCGAAGGCGTTATTGAACTCCGCTTTAGCGTGCAAGTAGTCGAATTGAATCTCGTAACAAGTAGAATCATGTTTTTGCAACCATATCACTGTAGATTCGAGTGGAAGAAAGATCGATAGTAAAATCAATTCGAAATTCAGGATTCATAGAGAACAAATTAAGCAGTACATGATAAGTATATATTGTACTATTTCACTGTTGATGTTTTCATCTTTAAATGATGATTGATTTGATTTGACTGATTATTCACTGATAAAAAATGAGTATTCTTGCACTGATACTTGATGAACTGATGATGATGCTTTCTTTTTAGAAGTAAGCTAAATCAATTATTTTGATGGTCGGGATCCCAACTTGATGAATTGATGAACCTATCGTGCTTGAATACTCCGTTTTATATCTTTTGAAAATTTTTAGATGAACTCTTGATGATTTTGATGAAAGTCTGATTATCCTATTTATTTAATGATTTGAAGAACTCTGATTTTCTCGGATATACCTCAGTTGAATTAATACGATATAAGCTTACTGAGCTTTATAAGATCACTCTCTTATGTGACTAACATTTACAGAAAATAATTTTGGAGAAGGAAGTTCGGGAAGGGATAAGAATGTGATAAACTAAGGTCTTAGTGAGCGTCAAGAGGCGTCTAGCATCATGACGAAAAATGTTGCACTTAGCGTATGGTTGTACTATGTTAGGATCTTATGTTGTATCGTACCTTTTATGGTAAATTCGAGAATATTGTACGAACTTTATGTTATTAAATAAGTTTTAGATTATGTAAGCATTTATTGAGTTGTTTAGTTATTTGGAGTTTCTGGGTCAGATTTCTGAGGACTTCCTGAGGTTGGGAGCGTCAGAGGTGGTATCAGAGCTAGGGTTTCAAAAAGGCACGGATATAGGATTTAGAATCCCGATTAGTAAAATTTTAGGCTCGAGGAACATTTAGTAAATGCGTAAGCGTAAGTTTTAGATGTGACCACTTTAGACCGTATAACGTGTGTAATGCTCGATTGATCGTTATTGTGGCGTATATCATGATATGTGTAGTACCCGATAATCGTTACCGTGATATGTATTCTGAATGAAGTATAATTAATATTTTATGTTGAATTGTTGGAGTTGGAGAAATTTGATAAATTGGTTGGTAAGGCTAGGATTGCAGAGGGGGAATATGAAGCTCGCACTCAATTCCTTAACAATAAGAAAAGAGGAAGAGAGATAGAATTGAGCGGTGACTCGGGATATAAGAAGGATAGTAAGAAATTTCATATAAGGAAGGAGAGTTTTTCGGGAAATGAAAAGAGGACCACCACATTGGAGTGTAAGAAATGTGGACTGGAACATGGTGGCGATATTTGTTATCGAGCTAATGGGTTGTGTTATAACTGTGGTGAAAGGGGGCATTTAGCGACCAAATGCCCAAAGCCTAAAGTAACTTTTTGTTATAGTTGCGTAAAACCGGGTCATCTATCAAGGGATTGTCCTGAAAAGGGAGGTCAGAACGTTACTTAGATTGAAGAAAACAAGGACACGTCTAGGACAATAGCAAGAAACTATGTGATGACGACTCAGGATGCCAAAGAACCGTATAATGCAGTGTCAGGTACGCCTTAACTACATGCTCAATGTATTAATTATGTTTAGACTGATTCGAGACCATTCCATTCAATGTGAATATGAAATACGTTAAACGTACTCGTGCAAAGTATAGATAATGAATTGTTAGTACAACACCAGAAAATAGGAGTTTATTGGTATATAGAATTTTTTAAAGTTGACTTTTAGAGATGGGTGAATAGGCCTATTGAGATAATCTTGTACATCTAAGAGTAGAACTACAACTTTCATAGAAGAAAGATGATATACCAAATCCACAAAATGTGAATATTTATCAAAAAAATATGTTTAGTGAACATGTAACTTCATGGGAAGAATTTTGGATGATCCTACAAACGTTGAGATGATTGTGAGAAACAAAATGAGAAGAAGTGTTAAGTTCTTTTTTAATTAAATATTCTAGACGTGTTGGGAAGAGTAGTAAAATATCATATCAAAAGGTACGTATTGAGTTTAAATTTCGAGGACGAAATTTTAAAGGGGGAAGAATGTAACGCCCCTGGTTTAAAAATAAATATTAGATGGAATGAATGGAATAAATATTCTAATTATGTGTTACTTGACATCTGTGTTCGATGTTTACATGTGATAAAATTTATGAATTTTAATGTTTAAATATTTAAAATAAAGTATAGATAATTTTGATATTTTCTAGCAATTTATATGTTATTATATGATTTTATAAATGATTTATAGATTTAATTACTTATTTTTCAAATTAGATATTAATTTTTTTGAATAATCGTGAATCGTCCAACTTCAACGGTTTTTACGTTTTAACCACCCAGAAGTTTCGGAAAAACTCATTTCTATCTTAATTTGATTATTTCGAGCATTTTTCGTGTTTTGACTTTTTCAATCCGGAATACGGTTTTACCAATACGGTTCCCGGTATAAATTTTACGATATTATTTTCGTTTCGGTAAACCGATAAACCAGATATTTTTTATGTACGAGATATTTTGATTAAAATCCTATTTTATCTTTTCGTAGTACGTGAAATCCTATCTTATCTTTTCGAAGTACGTGCAATCCTACCTTATTTTTTCATAGTATGTGAAATCATATCTTATTTTTTCGTAGTACGTGCAATCCTATCTTATCTTTTCGTAGTACGCGCAATCCTATCTTATCTTTTCGTAGTACGTGCAATCCTATCTTATCTTTCTGCATCTATAAATAGCCCTTATAGTACCTTGTTCAGAAAAACCTAAACAAACAGTAAAATCTTATAATTACCCAGAGAAAATACATATATTCATAGTTTTTTTCATATTCAAACGAGGATTTGAAGGCGTTATCGAACTCCAATTTTAGCGTGCAAGTAGTCGAATCGAAGCTCATAATAAGCAGAATCAAGTTTCAGCAACCATATCACTATAGATTCAAGTGGACGAAAGATCGATAGTAAATTTAATTCGAAGTTCAGGATTCATAGAGAATAAATTAAGCGATGAACGGTAAGTATATAATGTACTATTTCACTGTTGATGTTTTGATCTTTAAATGATGATTGATTTGAGTTGACTGATGATTCACTGAAGAAAAATGAGTATTCTTGCAATGACACTTGATGAACTGATGATGATGCTTCCTTTTTGGAAGTAAGCTAAACCAATTGTTTAGCAGGCCGGGATCCCAACTTGATGAATTGATGAACCTATAGTGCTTGAATACTCTATTTTAAATCTTGTGAGAATTATTTGATGAACTCTTTATGATTGTGATGAAACTCTGATTATCCTTTTTATTTAATGATTTGAGGAACTCTGATTTTCTCGGATAAACCTCAGTTGAATTAATACGATATATGCTTACTGAGCTTTCTAAGCTCACTCTTTTATGTGACTAACATTTGCAGGAAATAATTTTGGAGAAGGAAGTTCGGGAAGGGATAATAATGTGATAAACTAAGGTTTTAGTGAGCGTCAAGAGGTATCTAGCATTGTGACGAAAAATGTTGCAATAGACGTATGGTTGTACTATGTTGTGATCTTATTATGTATCATACCTTTTATAGTAAATTCGAGAATGTTGTATGAACTTTATTTTATTAAATAAGTTTTAGATTTTTTAAGAATTTATTGAGTTGCTTAGTTATTTGGCGTTCCAGGGTCGGGTTTCTGAGGACTTCCCGAGGTTGGGAGCGTCATAATTAGTGAAATATATAGACTCACAAAAATCACCGTATATGTATATAATGTATACATATATCTACACTTCTTTGCACTCCCATCGGCATCACGAACATCATCAGCCTTGGTCTTTGAGTGTATAGAAAACAAAATTTCGCAACAATAAAACAATCGATATGAATTCCTGGATGATTTTGTTGAACTTCAGGCAAAAACTCTCCCTACAACAGCAATTTGACCCAAAAATCACTACTGGAAAAACATCAACAGACATTCGTTCTGGGCTGATATTAAAAAATTTAAAACCTGATTCTAAATTGGTGTAGAGAAAAGTCCTTTTTTTACATCGATTTCAGACTGATGTGAAAGACTTCATAACACATCGTTTCTAACTAAATAATTGATGTATTACGCATACTAAGACATCAGTTAGTAATCGATGTGTTAACCACATACTCAGACATCGGTTGGTAACCGAAGTAAAAAATAAGAAAAGATGTCAATCGACAAATGCAACAACACTTCGGTAGATGGAAACGATGTATTAAACGTACTAACATATTAGTGAGTAACCGATGTATGTGATTACATATTTAACTAATATATATACACATATATATGAACCAAATATATCAAAAAGAAAAACAAACAGAATCAATCACATATAAAAAACTGAAACTTCGATTATCATATATCAAACTTACAAAGCATTCAAATATTAAACATTGACGCTATCAAAAACATATTTGTTAAATACTCAACATTATAAAGTTAAAATGAAATTCCAATACTAGTCGGTTTAGATAAGAATTTTTACATAAAACGCAACACATTATAGCGACCACGTTCCATGATAGTGACCACGAGGGTCTAAAAAGGCTGATACGTACACTCCTACAAACACAGGTCTCCCCGTCGATGCACCATATCCCTGAAGCTATAATTTCATGAAGTTCACTCCATCACTCCCATTAGTCTCTAAACAGGACATTTGCAATGGGTAGTAATTCTTACAATAAATAGCAAATACGTGATTTCCGGCTTTAAGATCATTTATCTCACATGGCTGAAAACCATCCAATTTTTTAAAAAAGGCAGTGTCAGGATCTCTAGCAGCTGCCTTCTGCTTCAAATTCAATAAGAAACATCAGAAGTAATTAAACATTTGGAACTCTATGTTAAAGGAATTAAAGAAGGTTAAACCATTGCTCAAAACAAAAAAATACAATGAATCCAACACTCACCAAGTTCACTGTTTTGTCCAAGTGATATGTAGGAAACCCGAGAAAATACATTCCAGCAGATGTTACCTTTCCTATTTTTACAGTCTTCCTGCGCCAAATAAAGTATATACCAGTGAATGAGTATATGCCAGGGACAGTACATATTTTTTACCATCAAAACAAGTTGCAGGCTAAAAATCATGTCAAATGGACCTAAAGCCAGATGTGTGAATATTCTGTAATGCTAACCAGCTAACCAACACAAGATAATACTTTACCTTCAAGGAGAGGCTTAATCCAGATATTTTTCCCGGTCAAAGTATAAAATTTGCACAAACACACCACCCCTTAGTACATGCTTATGCTTATGATTATAAAACATGGTCTATAATTATGTTATATTAACTAGATCACCTTGGACCAGATCACAATAATCAAAATAGAGATCCATTTAAATAACATGGTCTATTCACTAGTGTGGTAACATTGGTATGTATATATATATATATATGAGATCACAATTATGCAGTTATGCAATTGGTAATCAGTTAGGTATATTCATGTAGTGTGGAGCGATATACAATTATGGAAAAAAATTAAAATATAATTGTCAAATATACAATATTATCAAGTGAAAATAAAATAAAATAAAATATATATTAGTAATATGTAAGAAGTAGTATTTTACAAGAGTTTCCAGAGTTGATCTTGTTTGAGAACGCAACACTTATAACTAAAAACAAGGCAGAAAAATTAGTGATTAAAGTTACATTCTCGAGAAATCACAACCAAGTGATTATCACTCCAATCCCATTAGGAACCAATTGATTTCAGTGACCCATCAGTATAGAAGCAAGGCTTCTACAGTTAAAAACAAGCTAATAACATAAAGAAAGTAAAGTTGGTCAAATATCTTACTAAATGTCCTTAAAATTATTTATTAATAACATGTACAAGTGATACGTAATCCTTGAACTCTGGAATTTGTTCATACTTCGGGCAGACTACAAGTCCTTCGATACTGGGATTGTGTGGACCACCCTGTGAAAAACAATCAGCAATGTTTATTTTGCTTTAGTAACCAATATAAAATTAAAGAAAATCAATTTGAAAAATGTCTTTAAGTTATTTGCATTAATGAAACTAGTTCAAAAACATAGCTTAACTACCTCTAAACTTGGGAAAACAACAATTAGAATATTTCAACCATGACACAATCATATAACTCTGGTTTATTATGCCAACACTGGTTTACTAGGCCACCAGCCACCTAGTTATATCTCTGTAGACTCGAAAGTGACAATAGTCACTATATAATTTAGCTAACAAGTATTCAGATGTAAAATCTGTTGGGTTTGTGGAGTATATTAATTAAGCCCATGAAAATAGACTAATTCAGATTCAGATTAGTTTATGCTTTTCAAATTTGGACTATAATTTTAATGTAGGCCTAGTTTCTTGTCTTATAAATACTCATATAATTGTAAAATCATAACACAACAAATTGTGAGAGATCAATAAAAAATTAGTGCGGCTTGTGGAGTAGGAATTTTCGAACCACGTAAATCTTTGTCTTGTGTGATTGTCGTTTATTTTCTTGTTCTTATTTATTCGCTTTGGGTTTTGCTTTCGTTGTTGTATACTCAACAACTGGTATTAAGAGCCTAGGTTTTCAGGCAAGTGGGAGCGATGGCAGAAAACGGGAAGGTAAAGATCGACAAATTTGATGGCAAAGATTATGGGTTTTGGAAGATACAAATTGAGGATTATTTGTATCAGAAAAAACTACACGAACTGTTGAAAGAGAAGAAACCAACTTCAATGAAGGAGGAAGACTAGAATCTTTTGGACAGGCAGGCTCCGGGGGTTGTCAGGTTGACTTTGGCGAAGAACGTTGCTTACAATATCGTCAAGGAAACGACAACTTATGGTTTGATCAAGGCTTTGTCAAATATGTATGAGAAGTCGTTAGCTTCAAATAAGGTGTATTTGATTCGCTTGTTAGTTTCCACTATATTGAATGAAGGCGATTATGTTGTTGATCATGTGAAATAATTTAATTCCATCCTAGCAAGATTGGCATCGGTGGATATTAAATTCGATGATGAAGTACAAGCCTTGTTGTTGACATCCTCATTACCAGACAATTGGTCGAGATTTGTCACTGCTATAAGTAATTCATCTAGAAGCGGTAAGAAGACTTTTGATGGAGTTCGAGATTCGATTCTTGGAGAAGATATTCATAGGAGAAACTCAGGAGAGTCGTCAAGTTCCTTGTTGAGTGCTGAAAGTAGAGGTAGAAAGTTCGAAAATGGACAGAATAAGGGGCGTAGCAGATCGAATTAATAGACAAGAGGACAATCCAAAGATTGCAAGGATATTATTTGTTGGAATTGTCAGAAGAAGGGTCACTTCAGGAATCAGTGTATGGCTCCCGCGGATCCTAAAGGAAAGAGTAAAGAGGATAATTCAGCTAACATAGTTGAAGAAGTGGTGGATGACGATGCTTTGATTTATTGTGTTGAATGTTCGGTTGAATCATGGGTTATGGATTCTGGTGCATCATTCCATGCTACCCCTTGCAAGGATTTAAGGTTAAATTTCAGAGTTGGAAATTTTGGTAAAGTTCGTCTTGCTGATGATGAGACTTTGGATATTGCGGGAATGGGAGATATTAATCTCAGAACCTCTTTGGGAACTAGCTGGATGTTGAAAGATGTATGGTACATTCCTGGACTGAAGAAGATATTGTTATCTGTGGGTCAGTTAGATAAGGAAGGGTATCGAGTTACTTTCGGAGACGGACTGTGGAAAGTTATAAAGGGGAATCTAGTTATTGCTCATGGAGAGAAAATAGGGACTTTATACCTTGTTGAACAATCTGGCTATGAAGCAATTGCAGTTGCTGATGAGATTGAGTCTTCAACTTTGTGGCACCAAAGGCTTGGTCGTATGAGTGAAAAAGGTATGAAGCTGTTAACTTCAAAGAGGAAGATTCTTGAGTTGTAGAATGTGGAAGTTGGATTCTGTGAGCCATGTGTTCTTGAAAAGCAAAAACGCGTTACTTTTGCAATATCACGGAGGACCCCCAAGGCTAAGAAGTTAGTGCTAGATCATATAGATGTATATGGTCCAACAACAGTTGCGTCGTTGGGTGGATCTCGCTACTATGTCACTTTCATTGATGATTCCACTAGAAAGTTATGGGTTTATTTTTTGAAGAATAAATCAGATGTGTCTGCTACTTTCAAGAAGTGGAAGACTGAAGTAGAAAATCAGACTGTTTAAAGGTGAAGAGTTTGATGTCAGATAATGGTGGTGAATACAGTAGTGATGAGTTTAAAAGCTATTGTGCAGAATTTGGGATTAGAATGATTAAAACTATTCTAGAGACACCACAATAGAATGGTGTTGCAGAGCGCATGAATAGAACCTTTAATGAGAGGGCCAAGAGTATGAGATTACATGCAGCGTTGCCAAAGATGTTTTGGGCTGATGCAGTTAGCACAACTGTGTATCTCATAAATAGAGGACCTTCAAGTCCTTTTGGGTTCAAGATTCCTGAAGAAGAATGGCTGGAAAAAGAGGTAAATTTTTCACACTTGCGAGTTTTTGGTTGTGTTTCTTATGTGTGTTAAAGATTCTGACAGGGACAAGCTTGATCCGAAAGCAAATAAGTGTATCTTCATTGGTTATGGCTCAGATGATATGGGTTATCGTTTCTGGGATGAACTGACTAAGAAGGTCGTTAGAAGTAAAGATGTTACTTTTAATGAGAATACAGTGTATAAGGATAAGGTTGTAGTCGATTCTGAGTTTACAAAGGAACAACTTGAGAAAGAGGAAGCAGTGCTTGAAGATATTATAGAAACAGATCTTGCAAGAAATAGTGGGAGTTCGGAGAATGTTGATGACAGGATTTCAGTAACTCCACATACTGAGGTAAGAAAATCTAGCAGAAGTGTGAGGCTACCACAAAGATATTCTCCTTCAGCATATTAAATGTCATTGACCGAGGATGGGGAGCCTCAGTGTTATTCAGAGGCAGTACAAGTGGATGATTCAGTTCAGTGGAAATTAGCCATGGACGAGGAGATGAGTTCTCTTGAGAAGAATGAGACTTGGTCTTTAACAGAGTTACCAGCGGGAAAGAAGGCTTTATAGAATAAGTGGGTGTTCAGGATCTAAGAAGAACATGATGGCAGCAAGAGATACAAGGCAAGGTTAGTAGTCAAGGGTTATCAATAGAAAAATTGTATTGACTATACCGATATATTTTCTCATGTTGTTAAGATGACTACAGTTAGAATTGTGCTAAGTATTGTGGCTGCAGAGGAGTTACATCTAGAGCAACTAGATATTATGACCGCATTCTTACATGGTGATCTTGAGGAAGACAATCTACATGGTTCATCTGGGGGATTTTAGGTAGCTAGGAAAGAAAACCTTGTTTGCAAGCTTATAAAAAGCTTGTATGGTTTAAAGCAAGCACCAAGACAATGGTACTTGAAGTTTGACAACTTTATGATGAAGAATGGATACACGAGGAGTGCTATGGATCATTGTTGTTACTTTAAACCGTTTGATTTATCTTATATCATATTGTTGTTGTATGTTGATGACATGTTGATAGCAGGATCAAACATGAGGGAAATTAACAGGTTAAAGAGATTAATGTCTGAGGAGTTTGAGATGAAGGATATGGGTGCAGCAAAACAAATACTTGGTATGAGCATCATAAGGGATAGATCTGAAGGTACTCTAAAATTATATCAAGAGAAGTATGTTGAGAAATTGTTGAAGAAATTCAGTGTCCAGGATGCGAAGACCAGAAGTATACCGTTGGCGAGTCATTTTAATCTCACAAAGAAGCAATCACCTAAAACTGGATGAAGGCAAGAAAGATATGGCTAAAGTTCCTTATGCATCTGCAGTTGGCAGTTTAATGTATGTTATGATGTGTACAAGGCCCGACATTGCTCATGCAGTGGGAGTTGTTAGAAGATTTATGTCTAATCCGGGAAGAGAGCATTGGGAAGCTGTCAATTGGTTGTTACGCTACTTGAAAGGCACATCCAAGGTTGCACTGTGTTTCAGTAAGAAAGATGTTACCTTAGAAGGGTTCTCTGATGCAGATTTGGGTGGATATTTGGATACAAGAAAAAGTACAATGGGTTATAATTTCACTTTGGGTGGCACCGTAGTTAGTTGGATGTCTCGACTTCAAAAGAGTGTTGCTTCTTGCAACCACAGAAGCGGAACTATCTCTGAAGCTAGCAAGGAGATGATTTGGTTGAAAAATTTTCTTAAGGAGTTGGGCAAGAAACAGGTGGACAGTGCTTTGTATAGCGACAGTCAGAGTGCTATTCATCTTGTGAAGAATCCCGTGTTTCATGTTAGGACGAATCATATTCAGCTGAGATATCACTTTACAAGAGAGTTGATAAGCAATGGTACTTTGTCCTTGAAGAAAATCCTTGGTTCAAAGAATCCTGCAGATATGTTGACTAACGTGGATACGAATGAAAAGTTGAAGCTTTGTGTAGCTTCAACTGGCCTTCAGAAGTGATTGATGAGAAGGCGCTACACTAGTTAGAGTTATTGATTGAAGAATTGATTTTACTAGTCTTACAAGAGTGAAGTGAAGATTAGCCAGACTCCTAAGTAGGAGATTGTTGAGTTTGTGGAGTTTATTAATTAAGTCCATGAAAATAGACTATTCAGATTCAGATTAGTTTATGGATTAGTCTAATTTTCGAATTTGGACTTTAATTTTGATTTAGGCCTAGTTTCTTCTCTTATAAATACTCATGTAATTGTAAAATCATAACACAACAAATTGTGAGTGATTAATACAAAATTAGTGCGGCTTGTGGAATAGGAATTTTTGAGCCACGTAAATCTTTGTCTCGTGTGATTGTCGTTTATTTTCTTGTTCTTGTTTATTCACTTTGGGTTTTACTTTCGTTGTTATTTACTCAACAAAATCATCCCCAATAATAATTGTAAACCGTGGCATACCTTAAGGGTTGTCTTCATCACAATATCACAATACTCGACCAGATCAACAACCATTGAAGCAGCATCAAGACCAAGCACAAACAGAGCCCTATAATCAACAAACAGACATTAAAATTACAAAATTATATGAAACTCAAATAAAAACCAAAACCGACATGCATACATCTATATTATTAAATTTGAAAAATCTCCTACTTTGAAGATGACCCACCTAGAAGAATCAGCAGATCTATAAAGAAATTCAATTAAAAACCAAAATTTGAATTTTAAAATAATAATTATAGATGAAGCCTCCTTTGCAACCCGTACACCAATATAAAGCCTCATCTGCAACCTAAAAATTCGAGATAGATGAACATACAACTTGACCTAATTGGATTCTAATTTGAGAGTTTTGAAATTTAGGATTTTAATCTAGGGTTCTTGAGTGAGTGAGTGAATTTAGTTTATGAGTGAGTTTAAAAATGGAAAGTATGGTGAGTGAGGAAAGGATGAGAAGAAGGGGAATGAAATTGTGTGAGATGGGGGGAATGAAAAAAATAAACAGGGACATTTGACTAAGTATGAGGGGAAAAAGTTTCACGTGTTTTTTAATTTTTTTAAAAAGTGCATAAGACATCGGTTTCAACTACAATTGATGTCTAAAAACTAATTTAACATCGGTTCAAGTCAAACTGATGTAAAAAAACTCATTTAATATTGATCACAAAAGTAACCGATGTAACAGATATTAAAGGGATGATGTATGTTGACTGTTTTCTTGTAGTAAATATATACTTAAAAAAATGTCTATATATGGTATAGTCCATTTCTGAACAAGCTCGTATTAAGGGCCAAATGATGATTCTACAATGAGACCGATTCTACCATGCTCCAAGGCTACAATTAAGTGTCACACTAACTTTCAATATCAGAGTATTTTAGCCACAAAGTAGGACATAGGGAAATGCCTCGAATACAAAACAAAACTTATAGGCTTATTTTTGTAGTAGTGACATAACTGCATTCATGCAATCTTTACAACTGAGGCCTGAGGGGATTGTGTTAAAATTCACCTTTTCCATGCTGTATGTTTACATGCAATTTATACAAATTATAACAGAGTTGTACTTTGTTTTTCAAGACACGTACAAAATTTAAACTAGTTTAATAATCCAGATCTACATGCAAAAGCCAATATACAATTTACAAGTATTCCTCCCCACATATTAGAGGCTTAATCTTGAGTCACATTTTTGGAAATTAAACCCTGGACTTATGTAACATGAAAGATGGGCATTCAATGTTGGGGTCGATGTTGTGTGTCATATTTCATCTTCTTCGATCTTATAACGTAAAATTCAAATGGGACTTGGCAAATTTTTAATTTATAAGTTTTTGGACCCCTGTCAATATAATGATCACAAGTTTAGATACTAAAAGGCTTTATCCTTATTTTTTCACAGAAGCAAACAAAAGAAGAGCAACCTATAAGTTTCTATTTCCGATCTCGGAATCCAACTCTGATGAAATTAAACGCTGCAATACAAACATATAGACAAAGGTGTTTACTCTTGTAAAACTGGGAAAACAAAATGTATTATCATTGATGATAAAAAGATGGTTACAACGTTAATATATAGAAACTGATGCCTAACAAGGTGGCATGAAAACATACACAACTACTGACACGACTACTAACACGTATCCACTACTGAGACCTTATTCAAACTTCCTAAAAACTCTCTACTGCTGTATGACCAAGTCATGTAAATAAAACAGTCCACATAATAACTATTTTATTAAATAATAACAGCTAAAACAAATAAGTTTAGATTAAATCCCAACAATTTCTCCCTTAATCTAAACCTGTCTCATGCAATTCTTCCAGCCCGTATGGCTTATTCGACTGAGCCCATATAAACTGAGCCATAAACTGAGCCCGTATGGCTAATAATCTGAGCCCGTATGGCTAATAATCTGAGCCCAGTATGGCTATTCAACTGAGCCCGTATGGAACTGAGCCCGTATGGCTAATAATCTGAGCCCGTATGTCTATAATAACGCTGGTTCATCATCCTCGATGACTGCCATGTTTACTTCTTGCCTCTTCTTTCTTTCCCATCGTGATTTGCTATATTCTGATGCATAGTGTCCCAAGGTGTTACAGTTGTAGCACCTGATCCTACTCTTGTCATGGAAATAACCACCTCTAGTTTTTTGATTCCGAGATGCCAAGAGAAGTTGTTGTCTGTCTGGGTTCTCAGACCTGCCCTTCATCCTCTCCTCGTGAGCTTTAAGATGACCCACTAACTCTTCAACCGTCATAGCTTTCATGTCTCTGAACTGTTCGATATTTGAAGCTATCTGGAGCAATTTATCAGGGACAGCATGTAGGATCTTTCTCACAACGCTTGACTCCTCCATCACTTCTCCAAGAACCCATATGTTGGTTTCTATCCCGCTCAACTTCATACAAAAATCATTGATGTTATCTATCTCCTTCATGGTAAGAGACTCAAACTTTCCCTTTAACGTTTGTACCTTAGCCTCCTTCACTCGCTCTGCTCCTATACACATGATTTTAATGGCTTCCCAGGCTTCCTTTGCGGTTTCTTTCTCGCAATAGTCAACAGTACTTCTTCTGGCACGCCTTAGTATATAGCTGTAAGAGCTATCTGTACATTCCTCTCATCATCAACAGTCTTTGAATCTCCTTCGATCGCACCCCAAACACCTTGCGCCTTCATGAAAACCTTCATTTTCAGGGACCATGTTGTATAGTTACTTTTCGTTAGCATTGGATAGCTTAAACCCACAGAGCCTTCTTTTGTCTTGGTTATCTCCATGGTTACGTTTGTGTGTTTGGGTTGATATTTGGGCATACACCACCTGGAGCTCGGATACCAAATGATGAAACTGAACACTACAATTCAAATATACAGACAAAGGTGTTTACTCTTGTAAAACTGGGAAAACAAAATGTATTATCAGTGATGATAAAAAAGATGGTTACAATGTTAATAAATAGAAACCGATGCCTAACAAGGTGGCATGAACACATACACAACTACTGACACGACTACTAACACGTATCCACTACTGAGACCTTATTCAAACTTCCTAAAAACTCTCTACTGCTGCATGACCAAGTCATGTAAATAAAATACTCTGCATAATAACTATTTTATTAAATAATAACAACTAAAACAAATAAGTTTAGATTAAATCCCAACAAACTCTGCATTTCTCATCATGTGGTAACTGCATATATAGTAATAAGCTTTCATATCTGAATTGAACTCTGCATTTAATCACCCTCAATCAAGCACCTAATTACCAGGCAACTGCATGCATCTGCAGCACCTGATCCCGTTCCTACTACTACTTTACACTATTCTATTTCTTGTGGATGGATATTTAATTATACAAATATGATTTTATGTGGTAAACATATTATGTTGATCATCAGGAGTACTAAGAGACTTGGTATATATGGAAAACGAATACAAAACCTATGCAAAATCACACACATATCTATACTAGGCTATAACTTGTGCTATGCACAGGTTAACTAGTCTAATTTGAATTATATATATTAGTACTATTATTATATTCTATGTATACTATATACTACTATAAGAAAAATAAGTTCGATTTGTTAGTAATTGAATTATGTTAAAGATATCTATGAGATATTTGTGGATATGATTTATTGTAATTAGTTAGTCTGTCCTATAATTAGTTATGGATATATTTAGGTTCCCTAAATATAGCCTTAAGTGGTGTGTTGTACATTGTATATATTCCAGCAATGTTAATGAAATAGTCGAGGAATTATTTATATCATGGTATCAGAGCCCTAGGGCATTATCACGATCTTCTCTTCTTTCTTTCTTCTCTTCCGCTAATCACTCATCTTCTTTTCTTTTTTTCATCATCATGACTGATACAAATAATCAGCAAACCATGTCTGGTAACAAGAGCTCATTTCATCCAGCTCTTGCGGTGTCTAATATCCGCAATCATATCTCCATCATTCTTGAGATGGAGAATGTTCAATACTCGACATGGGCGGAGCTTTTCAAAATTACTGCACGTTCTCATAAGGTTCTTTCTCATATTATTCCTCCTGCCAAAGGAAATGATAAGGTTCCTTCCACTGAGGATGAAAAGGAATTGTGGTCGACGCTTGATGCTACGGTTCTATCTTGAATTTTTGCGACTATCTCCAATGATCTCTTGCATACAATCATTGAACCAGATGTCACGGCTATGGAAGCATGGAACATGTTACGTGACATATTCTAGGACAACAAGAATTCCCGTGTGGTAACTTTAGAGGCTGAATTCTTCATTACAAAAATGGAGAATTTTCTGAATGTTTCGGCTTACTGTCAGTGTCTCAAGTCTCTTGCTGATCAACTTAAAAATGTTGGGGCACCGGTATCGGATAGTAGACTTGTTATTCAACTGGTGTCAGGTCTCCCAAGGGCATACCGTGGTGTTGGGACCTTAATCCGACAAAGTGACCCTCTCCCACAATTCTATCAAGCCAGGTCTATGTTAACGTTGGAGGAGGCTGGTTTGGCAAAAGAGGCTGCCACAGGGTCTGAATCTGCTATGTTGGTTGTCTCACCAACGGACTTTGAAGACACAGGTTCGCATCAAGGATCCGCACCTCCCCGTGGCAATAAGCATAATAATAACCGAAAAAATAATAAATGATCTGGTTCAGGTGGCGGTCGTGGCTCTGGTGGGGGACGTCTGGGTCAAGGCCGTGGCAGTAGTAATGGTGGTTACGGCGGACAGCAACAGAATATGATGCAGTGGGGTTCACAACAGTGGGCACCAAGTTATTTCCAACCATGGTCAACTCCACCTTGGATGTAAGGGTGGTCAGCTCCACCTTGTCCATACCCAACTCAGGATTGGACCCAGCCTCGTTCCATGGGAGTTCAGCAACTGCAGCCTAGAGTTCTTGGTTCTAGACCATAACAAGCTTTTACAGGAACAACGGTTGGGCAGTCAGCTTCTTATGTTCCAACAGATATTGGATCTGCAATGCATACCATGACTCTCAATCAACCTGATCCATCGTGGTACATGGATACTGGTGCTACATCTCATATGACATCCTCAAATGGTAATTTCTCGTCTTATGTTAATTTGAGCATTCAACATAATTCTCATCATAATGGCATTGTTGTTGGTAATGGTCATATTATTCCAATTCAAGGATATGGTCATACTGCATTACCATCTCCCAACCTTCCTTTGTCCCTTAAAAATGTTCTCCACGCCCCCAAAATTGTTAAAAATCTTATTTATGTTCGCAAATTTACCACTAATAATTCTGTTACGGTGGAATTTGATCCTTTTGGGTTTTCTGTGAAGGATTTACAGACGGGGGTGCCAATAATGAGGTGTGAGAGCCAGGGAGATCTTTATCCTGTTACTAAATCTATCAACAATCGAGCTCTTCATTCTACTTTTGCAGCCATAAATGCATCACTTTGGTATGACCGTTTAGGCCATCCCGGTGCACAAGTTTTGGATGCTCTTCGACTCAATAAAAGCATTGATTGTTCTAAGCTTTCTCATTCTAGCATTTGTAGATCTTGTGTTTTTGGAAAACATATTAAATTGCCATTTGTATCTTCTAGTTCAAGTACTTTAAGGCCCTTTGATATCATTCATAGTGATCTTTGGACGTCTCCGGTTTTGAGTACTATGGGTCATTAGTACTATCTTGTGTTATTGGATAATTTTTCTAATTTTCTTTGGACTTTTCCAATTGCTAAGAAATCCGACGTCTTTGATAAATTTGTGGAGTTTCATGCTCATATTCTCACCCAATTCGAGTGTACCATTAAAAATGTGCAACGTGATAATGGGAGGGAATTTGCTAATCGTCATTTCTGGAATTTTTTTGGGAATAATGCATTTTTTTCGGTTGTCTTGTCCTCATACTTCTTCTCGAAATGGGAAAGCAGAAAGAAAAATTCGAACTATTAATAATGTCACTAGAACACTCTTAGCTCATGCATCTCTCCCTCCATATTTTTGGAATCATGCATTACAAATGGCTACTTATCTTCTAAATGTTCTTCCGACCAAGGTCTTAGGAAATGTATCGCCTCTTGAAATCCTATATCGACGGGTTTCCTCATATTCTAACATTCGGGTTTTTGGTTGCGTGTGCTATCCTCTCATTCCCTCTACCATAATTAACAAACTGCAAACTCGTTCAACACCTTGTATTTTCCTGGGGTATCCGGCTAATCACCGTGGTTACAAATATTATGATTTATCATAAAAACAGATTATACTTTGTCGTCATGTGTTATTTGATGAGCGGGTGTTTCTGTTGCTATGTTACATGTTTCATCCACATCTACTTATAATTTTTAGCGGATGGATTATCACCTTATCCAGTGTATCATCTGCAAAATCAAAGTCCTCATGTGTCTGTGTCTGCTCACCCACAAAGTCCTCAAACACACGAGACAAGACATGGTAGTCTTCCTCCTTCCCCTGGGAATTTTCCTCCAACGAGTCCATTACTCTCAAACCAATCCTCCTCTCCTTCACTTTCACCAACGTCAACATCTCCCTCCTCCTTGAGTCCATCTTCCTTCTCGAGTCCTCAAACATCAACCTCTTCCCCTACACCTTTAAACCAACACCCAATGGTTACCAGGAGTCAACGGGGTATTGTTAAACCAAATATGAGATATTCTAATCATGCATATACCACAACAGCTCCTCGGTCGCCTTTACCACATAACCCTGTTGATGCTCTTCGGGATCCGAATTGGAAAATAGCCATGGATGAGGAATATAATGCTCTTATTAAAAATAAGACGTGGGATTTGGTGCCCCGTCCACCTGATGTTAACGTTATTCGGTCTCTGTGGATTTTTACTCATAAAGAAAATTCAGATGGTGTGTTTCGGAGGCATAAAGCTCGTCTTGTAGGTAATGGAAAATCTCAGCCGGTGGGTATTGATTGTGGCGAAACCTTTAGCTCGGCAGTGAAACCAGCTACAATCCGCACAGTGCTTTCCCTGTCACTTTCGAAAGGATGGTCAATTCATCAGCTAGATGTAAAGAATGTCTTCCTCCATGGTGATTTAAAGGAAACAGTGTATATGCATCAACCTTTGGGTTATCGCGATCTTACTCATCCAGATTATGTGTGTTTGTTACGAAAATTAATTTATGGGCTGAGGCAGTCCCCCCGGACTTGGTCTGAGAAGTTTGCTGACTTTGTTCTATCTATTGGTTTCACTCAAAGCAAATATGACACTTCATTGTTCGTTTATCGCAGTGGTTCTCACATGGCCTATATTTTGGTTTATGTTGATGATATAATTCTCACTACATCATCTGATGCTCTCCGTATCTCGATTATGAAGCTTCTTAACTCAGAATTTTCTATGAAGGATCTTGGTCCCTTGAGTTCTTTCATTGGTATCTCAGTCACTCGTCATAAGGCATGCATGTTTCTTTCACAGAAGAATTATGCACAACAGATAATTGAGAGGGCTGGCATGTTCTCTTGTAAGTCATCACCTACACCGGTTGATACGAAGGCAAAAGTTAATGCGAATGTTGGTTCTATTTTTGAGAATCCCTCTCTCTATATCGGAGTCTTGCTGGGGCACTTCAATATCTGACTTTCACAAGACCAGGCCTTTCTTATGCGGTTCAATAAGTGTGTCTGCACATGCACGATCCACGGGATGCTCATATGCAATCTCTTAAACGAATCATTCAGTACATTCAAGGAACACAGGACTATAGATTACATCTATATCCTTCTTCACAGTCCTCTCTTGTTTACGCTGATTAGGGTGGGTGCCCCGACACGAGACGGACTACATCTGGGTATTGTCTGTTTTTGGGTGACAACTTGATTTCCTGGTCTTCCAAGCGACAACCGACTCTTTCCAAATCTAGTGCAGAAGCAGAGTATTGGTATAAATAAATTCCTTATTTTAAAAATTTTAATTTAATTTATATTTAAAAAATTATATAATACTAAAATAAATAGACATATTACCCTGATCAAGTAATCACTAACGGATCAAAAATTTTATGTTTTGATTTTGAAAATATATTTTAGCCTGTATTTTTAGTAATTTTGAGTAATTTTCTATTTCTAAGCTTGCAATTATAAAATAACATACATTTCTTTTTTACTTTAAATAAACAAAAATATTAGGAGGAAACGGCCTTAAAGTTATGTTGCGTTTCACACAGACACCTAAGTAGTTTCGTTTTATTTTTAATTTTTTATTAATTTCTTATTTAAAAAGTCATTAAATTATTAAAATTAAAATATTTCCTTGTACCTAGCAACCAAAAACCAGCAAATAGACTCGCGATGCCTTCTTCAATTCTTGAAATATATTTATTGGACAAAATTTTTGAACCATCACTGAATTAAACATTATTTTATGAGGTTCACATGTACCGTAAAAAAATTAAAATCTAATTTATATAACTCAAGATAGAGCCGAATAAAATCAAACGAAACACGGTAATTTGTTTGTTTATTCATTTTTTACAATTTCAATACATATATATGATTAAACATATCCATAAATTTATAATTATTATCAAATAATATCATATAAAAATTTGTTATATATAAATTCCGTATTTTTAAAGTTTTAATTTAATTTATATTTAAAAAAAATTATATAATATTAAAATAAATAGGCATATTACCCTTTTCAAGTAATAACCGACCTGCCAATGGATCAAAACTTTTCATGTTTTAATTTTGAAAATGTATTTTAGCCTGTATTTTTAATAATTTTTAGCAATTTTCTGTTTCTAAGCTTACATATATAAAATAACATATATTTCTTTTTTACTTTAAATAAACAAAAATATTAGGAGGAGACGGCCTGAGATGTGACTCCACTCAACCCCACTGAAGTGTTTGCTGTTATACAGGTCACAATGAGTTGCGATTTTTAAACATTAAAATCTTATTTCGTATTTTTAGAAGGAGACAGTTTTTTGAAAGATGTTAAACAACCAATCAAATTATAGTATAGATAGATAGGTATTAAAATTAATTTCAAAAATATTTGATTCCTTACAGAAGAGATAAGAAAGAAGTTGATTGCGATTAGAAATTAAGTTTAATAATAATTTACAGAGTTTGTAGTTATATCAAATACATGATTTATTTATTTTTAATTAGATTATATTCGTTTAAATTTTGTTTTGGAAGGTGTTAACATAGTTTTTAGGAAGGTGTTAATCACCCGATCAAACGAAACCATGTTTATTTTTTGCTAAATACAAACGAAACATATAATAGTATAATATAGTCTATACTATAATAACCGAAATGTGGTATAATTTGGCTCAACGTACAGTTATTCCCTAATTTTGTTTATTAAAAAAGTAAATAAATAGTGTTAAATATCTGCTAAACTACTAAATAAACTAGAACACTTAGACTACTTATACTACTAAACTATGATCACAATTTATTATTAAAAAATAAATAAATAGTGGTATATATCCGTTAAATGACTGAATTCTTAAACTAGACATAGTATACTTATCCTACTAAATTACGATTACATGTTATTCTATTATTTTTATTATAATTTATAATTATTATATATTTATATAAATATTTTAAAATTATAATATGACGGGATAAATACAAAATTTAAATAATAACGAAAACCAGTATATCGTACGAGATTTAAGTTAGTATAAGATAACAAGACAACGATATTGATATTGAAGAACCATGAAACGCATTTTCTTAACGGGCATACATGAAAATATTCTTAGTAATTAGTCAGGATGTTTTGTAATACAAATAAAATACCTACATTTGATACAATTAATTATTTTGTCACTTACATTTACATCAATCATCAATCAATCATCAATCATCAATCAATCATCAATCATCAATATTCAATCAATCATCAATCATCAATCAATCATCAATCATCATCAATATATCTATATAAAGCAAAATCACACATGCTGACGTGGCACCTCCCAAATCTCATATTCCGTATTTCTGATTGTTCTGAGCATTTAGCATTTAGCGATTGGAAAGGTAAAATTTTACTTGAAAGGTCTTATAGAAATTGAAAAGGTTTTGGTCTTCATTGTTTCATTTCAGTTATGGATTACTAAAGGCCGGAATGTGTATACAACATAATCATGTCATCAAATCCCTTTCTCTTTCTCTGTCTCTATCTATAAAATAGAAAAAAACTCAGTTGTGCGGCATGGCACCTCCCAGGCTCTTGGTCTAGGTTTGTCTTCTCCTTCAATTTTCCCTATTTTATTACAATTGTTTTGGATTTCTGGATTTATGTATTGTTGTATGTGTATTATAGGTGCGCTTATGCCTCATTTTTTGTGATTGATTCATTTCAATTGCTATTGAGGGTACCTCATGTTTTGTAATTGATTGATTCATGTCGTTTATTGTTGTGGGTTCTTAGTTACTCTAAGAAAGAAACATACTTATATATGTTTGATGAGAAAAGAAATCTACATAAATGTGTTGGATGAATTGATTCTATATGATGGTTGAAGTTTGTTTCGTGATATTGTTTCGTGATATTTGCGGTTATGTTTTATGTGCTTGGAAAATGTAATCTTGTAGTGGTATTCATGATATTTGCTGTTATGCTTTATGTGCTTGGAAAATGTAATCTTGCAGTGCTATTCATTTTCATCTTTTGGTTTTGAATTAGTTGTTTCCATACTTGTAAGAGGCTTCAAGGTGGCTAATAAGTTAGTTCATATATCTATTACATCTTTTGGTTTTGAATTAGTTGTTACTATATACTTGTGAGCGGCTTTAAGGTGGGTATATTAATTAGGAGGATTTGGAAGCTATTTAATTGCAATGAGTGAAACAATTAGCAAGCATGTAACAGAAGCTAATGATTCTCAGAATACAAAAAGCCTGAACTTGGGGTGGATCATTGGCTTTCTTTTCGCCGTCAGTTTTCTAGGCCTATTCTCAGTGCTATCTCTATCTCTGAGAAAGGTACAAACTTTACTTTAAAGAGAGTAATATAAAGATTTAAATAGATCGACGTATCGTTCCAATTTTAAAGTTGGCAACAAGTTGCTGAACATACCTTTAATTTATTTCATAATAACTTTCTAATGTGATTTGTTGTCTAGATTATGATCATAGAATTAGTTTGTCTTTCAAAATTCAGCTAATATTTCTTATTAGCAGGTATTTGCCGAAGGAGTAGATGCAGATATTGTTATTTTGATGGCAACTCGAGCCTCCCGAACAAAAAAAGAAGATGCTATAGATATTGTTATTTTGATGGCAACTCGAGCCTCCCGAACAAAAAAAGAAGATGCTATAGACACTGCTTCACTTAACATGCTTGCTGATCTAAAAGAGGTGAGCAACTGAGTAAAACAAACACCTTTTAATTTTACTCATGTCGACTCACAAAGGGAGTTGTCACCCCTGGTAGGCACGCACTGGTGTTCAAGAACTACACTTTCTTTCGTTCAATCCCACATTTCGGCAGTGAAGGTAAAATACACTAGGTTAGCAAAGGTGGCCTAGGACAGGTATTGTTATATATTCGTTAAGCTTATTTCTATGACCATATCATCTTGCTTAATTAGTTAACTTTAATTTTTATTTCTCTTATATGACTTTAGATTTTACATCTCGCCCACAACAAATCAGATATAGAACATTGGGTTCATTTGCATTTACAATCTATACTGAATTAATACTATGCTCAACTATTGATTAAGATTCAAAAATGTGAAGCCACGGAAGAGTTTAATTAGATTTATGATCTTTTGGGTTAAGGTATCCATGAAAAACTATGCTTTTAAATCCGTTTACACTTTGTTATATCTTATGACCTTTGTGTCTTTCATTTTACTCATGTTTCATATTTCTAACGATTATATATATAAAATAAGATCAGCATATTAATTTTACAAGTAGTGTCCAACCTGGATAATATCTTTGTCCCTACTAGCATAACGACTTTTCTTTATCTGCATTCGCAAGAAGTTCCATTTCCTGCAGTACAACCAGTGTAATAGATGCCTCCTATTCTTTTAGTTGGTTAAAAATGCTTTCTTATACTAAATTTATTGGTTTAAACTTGAATTTAATATTTTTTTATAAATTGTGTTGTTAGGATACTTCCTACAAGCTGGATTCAATATATGTTGCAGCACATTACATCTCCTTGTCCTTTTCTTTTCAAACTTAAAAAAAAACAAAATTAAATGCCTTCAATCTTTGATTGTGCATATATTCGCGAGTGGAAAAAAATTTCAGCTCATGAAAGGCAAATAGTTACTTCCAGAGCAATGGTCAAAATCCAAGTTGTGCTCTTCACCTGTGATAGGTGGTGTGCCACCTTGCGATGGTCAACTTAAGATCATTGGTAAAATCTTATTAATAAGCACTTTTCCTGAACTGTTGGACAAGATGATATTGAATAGCAGACTAAGAATATTATAAGTAAAGAAATAGCTACTAGCAGACTAAGAATAATGTAGCTGAAGCAATTAGCAGCTAGAAAATGTTGATCACGCATTCTATGGTTTTTTAAATGAAGTTACCGGTATGTATGTGTGCTTTATTTTTCTTTTTTTTCAGCACTTTTAGCATTTTTAATTTTTAATAACCTCTACACGACTCTTTCACCCAACACTGTAAACGCAGACAATCGACATTGGAGACACACTACTCTCTAAGAAATCGCAAGTCAAAAGGAAGATTCGCGCTGCTCAGGCTTGCACGCCCACCCCATTGTAGCGCCTTAGGTCACATTATTTGTTAGATAGTTATGATCTTGACTGTTAATTGATATTGAAATAGGTTTATCTGATGATTTAAGTGACCACACTATTTTGTGGTGGAAGCATGTGTGGTGTTGCAATTAGTCACTGATGCGCTATCTTTACGTGTACATAGACTTTTTTGTACTCGCTCTTTGAACTAAATTATGCTTCCAATTCCTTTAAATTGATTTTTTTATCTACTGTTGTGTTCTTGCTTTTTAAAATTAGTTCTGATTGTTCAAACTGTTATTGTTGCTTTTATATTGTTTGATAAAATGCCAAAGTGAAAGTTTTTCTTTTGCCTTCTCAGATTGTAAAAAAAACAAACAGCTTTATGATCTTGCCTGTTAATTGATACTGAAATAGGTTTTAAGATGATTAAAGTGAATGAGGGTGAAAAGAAAGCCGATTCATTGGTTTATTGGGATCCGAAAAATATCAGGATTATCGCAGCTCATAAGTTTAACAAAAAGAGGTCTAACAAACTATGGCTCCTTCTTTTATAATTTGTACTATATAAATGTCAATGTATATATAAAAAATTAAAAAACAAGAATAAGCTTGTCCGAGTTTCGCACGGGTTATAAGCTATTCAATTGATAACTAGAATTACATAAAAAAAACCTTGTATTCTCTTTAATTGTTTGATCGTAGGTTTATCCGTTAAATGTAATTATGGTCGTTAAATTTTCTCTCAAAGCCATTGTTAAATTGGACTCGCCTATAGAGTTCTGATCTCGATCACTTTTTGTTTTTCTTTAAAACAATTGTTTTATGTTAAGATTTTAAATCTCCTTGTGTACACCATGTAAAGTTTAGGGATTTGTCAGTAATACTCTATTATTGCAAGTAATAATGTTCTCAATTTTTTTCGATATAATTCTGTGTAAGCCGAACTTGGTGCAAGTCTGTGGACATATAGTGTGGCTGCAGTTCACCTTTATTTTCCTCAATCTTCGTGACATGGCGGTGCTTCTAAGCGTACTCTTGATAAACAGGTCTCTAATTATTCCTCTTTCAGTTTTTTAAGCAAATTAATTTTTGTTCTTATTCGTTAGCTATTCTTTATTTTCCATCTCTTTGTCTTTTACATATTCAAGTTTGGATCATAGCATTATTTTACATTATTCCATTAGTGACGTTAAGTTGCACCTGTTTTATTTCATATATATTTCGATTTCCCAGAAATGATAACTATGATCTATGAAATAGTTGGAGAAGTCTTAACATGCCTTATAACCAGGAGATATCTATCCTGGCCAAGGTTTACGGTCATATAAACTTATTTAAGAATATGAGTGGCCAAGATGTGACAAAATAATTCAATTTTTTCATCCAAGTGCTATTTTGTGACGTCTTTGAAAATATTTTCAGATTAGATTACAAGGTTATTGATATATTAGAGGAATATAGAAACTTAATTCTTAAATCTAAGATTTGTTAGTCCTACTACAGTAAGAAGTAATATTTTTCTATAATAGTTTAGTAATAATGTTCTAAAATAGTTTTGTTCACTGTGATTGTGTGCAAGCGAACTTGGCGACGGTCTGTGGACATTTAGTGTGGTTGCGGATCACTTTTTTTCCCTCGATCTTTATGATGGTGCTTCTAGGAATATGCCTATACAGGTTTCTAATTTTCCTCGATTAATTTTCTATTTAATATATTTTGTTTTGATCCGTTAGTTATTATTTATTTTACATCAATTTTTCTTTTGCATAAGATTAGAGCATCCATGAGTAATATGTATATTTTACATTATTTCATTAGTAACTTTAAGTTGTACCTGTTTTATTTCATATTTAAGAAATGAGCATTATGATCAATAAATTTTTTGGATAAGTCTCTAAAAGTCCTATGACCCGTGGATATTTATCAAGGGCAAGGTTTGTAGTCATAAAATGGTCGATGGTACAACCTGATGGTGATCTTTTACTTCTGAATATGGGTGGCCATGTGACAAATGCACTCAACTTTTTTATCTGAGTACTATTTTGTGACGTCTTCAAACAATATTTTATGATTAATAAATCAAAGTTTACAAGATTTGATATGTTAGAAGATTATAGAAACTTGCTTTTGAGCCGGTGCAACCTCAGATGTTTGAGAATGAAGACCCTTCTTATCTATTATCTTTGTTTAATTAGTTTGATAATCAGCTGCAATATTGTTGGGATTTTTGTAGATTCAAGTGGCTTGTCCAGATCATGATTCGGAGTATTATCAAGCAATGATGGCTCACGAATGGTACAGTTGGCTGGGATTTTAGTTAGTAATAATGTTCTAAAATAGTTTTGTTCACTGTGATTGTGTGCAAGCGAACTTGGCGACGGTCTGTGGACATTTAGTGTGGTTGCGGATCACTTTTTTTCCCTCGATCTTTATGATGGTGCTTCTAGGAATATGCCTATACAGGTTTCTAATTTTCCTCGATTAATTTTCTATTTAATATGTTTTGTTTTGATCCGTTAGTTATTATTTATTTTACATCAATTTTTCTTTTGCATAAGATTAGAGCATCCATGAGTAATATGTATATTTTACATTATTTCATTAGTAACTTTAAGTTGTACCTGTTTTATTTCATATTTAAGAAATGAGCATTATGATCAATAAATTTTTTGGATAAGTCTCTAAAAGTCCTATGACCCGTGGATATTTATCAAGGGCAAGGTTTGTAGTCATAAAATGGTCGATGGTACAACCTGATGGTGATCTTTTACTTCTGAACTATGTTACTAGGACTCTTCATTTTACCTTTGAGTACCCGTGTCGGACACTCGACACTTGGACATGGACACTCAGACTCGGACACTTATTTTAAGCCAAAAACATGCATATTTTCCAAAATGTTTCCGAGTCCGATACTTGGACACGTGTCTGTGTCGGATACTTCTAGCCGAGTCCGAGTAACATAGCTTCTGAATATGGGTGGCCATGTGACAAATGCACTCAACTTTTTTATCTGAGTACTATTTTGTGACGTCTTCAAACAATATTTTATGATTAATAAATCAAAGTTTACAAGATTTGATATGTTAGAAGATTATAGAAACTTGCTTTTGAGCCGGTGCAACCTCAGATGTTTGAGAATGAAGACCCTTCTTATCTATTATCTTTGTTTAATTAGTTTGATAATCAGCTGCAATATTGTTGGGATTTTTGTAGATTCAAGTGGCTTGTCCAGATCATGATTCGGAGTATTATCAAGCAATGATGGCTCACGAATGGTACAGTTGGCTGGGATTTTAGTTAGGAAATGTGTTAGTGTTTATCATTGGTTAGTGGAAGTATGGACTGATAATTCTCATCACATAGTTAGCGATAGCATCGACTATAACCCTTGCCTAAAAAAATCAATAATTCAAAGGTCTTAATAATCCTGAACAAAATGGAAAAACTGAGAATTTAGAGCCCTTGGTGGTGGAATCAGCAAGATAATCTTCTGCGGAAGAATAGATGCACTAAAAAGGGAGAAGGCTGGTAGGAAATGAACTTGTAGCCTGATCTCTGTGTGTTTTGCGGATATGAGAATGCAAACAAAGAATCGACTAAAGATTGTCCTTATGTCTGCGAAGGTCTCTTATATTATGACTATGTTTAGTTTAATTATGCTCAATTACTCAAAAAATAAGAGACTACGTTTGCCTCCAATTGTCTGTAGATATAAAAGTCGACATATAAATTCTCACCGAGGGCCTTTTAATTTGCATTTTATGAAGTTAAAAAAGCTCCATTTTGGTTCCTCACCTTTATGTTTTTCTTATGTATATCTAGATTTCTTTTGACAATAAATACAAGTTCTACCTAAGTTTGTGATACTTAATTCTCATGTCGTTTTTGAATCTTACTTGGTCTAAAATCGAATTTGAGGAGGAAAATTAGTCATGTTGCTAAAATCTCTATTGTCCTTTTGGAGTCTAAAATGCCTGTATGGATCACTTTCCACTATATTGCTTAATTGGAAGAAGAGCTTAAGTTATTAGGAGATCATGATAATTGTTTGATAGTTTCTTCGGTATTTAATAAATTCTGGGCATAATGTGGAAGATTTTTAGAAAAAACTATATTTAATGCGTCTTTTGGTTGTCACATTGCAGTACCCTCGTATTTTCAAGTCCTTGCTCTATTTCTAACTCACATACATTTACTTTAAAAAATCAAATTTCAATTATCTTATTATCAAAAATGTGTTTCAAAGGGTTTACATCAACCGCGCGAAGCGCGGTTATTTCACCTAGTGTAGTTATAACAGATGTCCCTTAAGAAGCCTGGACTAGTTTTGTGCTTCATTAATCTTATGCATAGCACCTTTTACATAAATGCTATATAAGTGCTACACTTGCATATCACTTTCTAAAAAGCGCTATTTTATGTATAGTAAGTTCAATTTTATAGGAGTGAATATATTGGGATAAATTACAATAAATATTTTTCACTACTATATCATACTATTAAGTTTTCTCCAAAAATATTGTATATTTCAATGACAGGATTGAGAAATTATTAATGTTTCACTACGCAAGAATAGAGGTCTGGTAACAATTCTACTAGTCTTCATATGTTGTGGAGAAAGTTGTACCGTGAGATAAGGATGTGTGTATTCATATTTAACTTTGCTTTGTATATCAGGCGGCCACCGACATACTCACGGCATTTTTTAGACCACACACCGAAAATACATCATAGAAAATACATCATACTTGAAGATATATGTAGCACTTTTTTCCAAATAATCTTATCCATATACACTGAATGTGGATATTTTTGTTGGATTTTATTTAATCTACACATGTTTTATTTAACTAAATATAGTTGTTAAGGGTGCATTTTATTGTTAGACTTGGTCATTGGGTATTTGCATATTAGTAGATACTGAATAAAGAAAGTGGGTTAGTGATAGGAGTCTGTTATGCTGCATGCCTAGTTTTTATCTTGCCTTATACTTGCATATTTATTCTTGTACGCTGATTTGTTTTGTTTCAATAGAGAAGTTTATTTCCTTTCAACTCTAAATACAAACAGGTGTGTGTATATTGTGTTTTAGTGCTTTACTTGGTATCAGAGCCACGGTAACCGCTTAAGTTTTCGGACACGATGGAACAGAAAGACAAGATGAAAGAAAGTACAAATATTGGGCTAAGCTATCGTATGCTTACCAAGACGAAATATGCAGCCTGGTCTCAGAAGATGAAAGTGATTATGCAGGCGTATGGTCTGTAGGAGGCGATCGAACCAAAGGATCTGAAAGGGACTGTTGAGGACAAAACGGACAAGTGAGCCTTGGAAATTATCTATCAAGGGATTTCAGAGGAGATGTTGTTGACACTCGCTGAAAAGAAGACATCGAAAGAGACTTGGGGCGTTGTAAAAACAATGCGCTTGGGCGCAGACAAGGTTAGACAGGCAAAGGCTCCAACACTGAAAGGGGAATTTGAAAGCTTAAGCATGAAAGATGGGGAGCAGTTAGATGACTTTTACATGAAATTACATGGACGAGTCACTAACATTCGAGCACTAGGAGAGAAGATGGAAGAGAGCTACGTGGTGAAAAAACTTCTCAGAGCAATTCCCTCAAAAATTTTACAAATTGCATCTGCTTTGGATCAATTTGGAAATTTGGAGGAGATGTCTATGGAAGAAGTCATTGGTTCATTGAAGGCCCATGAAGAACGGTTGTGTGGGACAAGTGAGATGAATCAAGGGCAACTTTTACCGACAGAGGAAGAATGGCGAAAGAGAGAAAACCACGAGGGAGAATTGCTATTGACTCGTGAGGAGTGGATGAGAAAAAACAAAGAAGGGAATCGAGGTCCTATTGAGAACCGGGGAAAAGAATCGAACCGAGGAGGACGTGATAGGAGCAGGGTATTTCAACTGCCAAGCATTTGGACACTTTGCATACGAGTGCCGAAAACCACTGACGTGACAAGGAACCACAAAAGGAAATGAACCTTACCCAAATCCAAGTAGATGAACCCGCGCTACTGATTGCTGAGATTGAAAAATCTGAGAAGGAAATGATGTTGTTGAACGAAGAAATGGTAGTTCCAAAGGTGACAGAGAAAAACGAGGGACGCAAAGATTTGCAAGTGTGGTATTTGGATAATGGGGCGAGCAATCACATGACCGGGCAACGGGAAAAATTTGAAGAATTGGACGAAAGTGTGATTGGAAAGGTGAAGTTTGGTGATGGGTCTACTGTGATGATAAAAGGCAGGGGAGTAGTGTCATTTAAATGCAATAATGGAGAAGAGAAGACATTAAGCGATGTATATTACATTCCTACCTTGTGCAATAACATTATTAGCTTGGGTCAACTCTCGGAGGCTGGTAACAAGGTTATATTGGAGAGAGAATATTTATGGGTGTATGAGGAACAAGGTCGACTGTTGATGAAAGTGAAGAGAAGTGAAAATCGTCTCTACAAAATAAGTCTTGAGGATAGTAACCCTATGTGCTTACTCTCTAAAACCGAGGAAGATACATGTCTATGGCACACAAGGCTTGGCCATGTCAATTTTCAGGCCTTAGGACTCATGACAAAGGAGAAATTAGCATATGGAGTTCCAAGGTTGATTCAACCAAAGAATAAATGTGAAGGATGTTTGATGACAAAGCTGGTAAGAACTCCGTTTCCAGCAAATACGAGTTTTGAGTCAAAGAAGCCCCTTGAATTAGTGTATGCAAACATTTGTGGTCCGATCACGCCTAAGACTTCTGGAGGTAATCGATATTTTCTCTTGTTTGTCGATGATTATAGTAGGAAAATGTGGGTATATTTGTTAAAAGAAAAAAGAGATGCTCTTGCAATATTCAAAAAATATAAGGCAGTGGTAGAAAAGAGAATGGAGAGAAGTATAAAAATGTTGAGGACGGATCGAGGCGGTGAATTTTGCTCGAATTAATTCAAATTGTTTTGTGAAGAAATGGGGATTGAACGTCAATACACAACCCCGTATACCCCACAACAAAAAGGAGTAGTCGAGAGAAGAAATAGAACCGTGGCAGCGATGGTCGGGAGTTTTCTAAAGGAATCGAAGTTACCATCAACCATGTGGGGGGAAGCGGTAAGGCACATAATATACGTGCTTAATCGTTTACCAACACGAGCTCTAAATGGTACGACTCCGTATGAAGCTCGGGGAGGGAAGATACCAGATTTGGGACATCTTAGAGTATTTGGTTGTGTAGCAATATTGAAGGTGCCATATGTTCATGTTAAAAAGCTGGATGAAAGGGGGAAAAGAGTCGTATATTTGGGACGTGAGCCGGGGACTAAAGGCTGTAGGTTGTATGATCTAGTCACAAAGAAAATACAAGTCAGTCGTGATGTAGTATTTCGTGAGAAAGAATTCTGGATATGGGAGAAAGAAGGGGAATGCGAGGTGAAAGCTCCTGGATGCATCACCATGTTTGAAAACAGTGTTGAAACGAGTGTTAATACTAATGAAGATGGTGGTGAAGATGAAGGCTTCACAACTCCGGTACACACGACTGGTGGCTTCACAATTCCGTTGCACACGACTGGTGGCAGCCATACTGAAATTTCCTTTGGAAATTTGGAATCAGAAACTGAAAGTGGACCTTGTAGGTACAGAACTCTTGATGAATCGTATAGTGAGACTGAGGTGATTGAGTTGCTGGACAAGCTTATGTTGTTAAAGGTGGAAGAACCCGTGAATTATCGAGAAGCAAGCAAAGAAAAAGAGTGGATGAGCGCCATAAAACTCGAGATGGACACTATTAAAAAGAATGACACTTGGGTTCTTATTAAACTTCCACCGGGACACAAGCCAATAGGTTTGAAGTGGATTTTTAAACTTAAGAAGGATTCATAGGGAAATATTGTGAAACACAAAGCTCTCTTTGTTGCAAAGGGCTATGTACAACGAAGAGGAATTGACTACAACGATGTGTTTACCCCTGTAGCACGATTGGAAACTATACGGTTATTGTTGGCGATGGCTGCAAAGGAAGGATGGGTAGTACATCATCTCGATGTAAAATCAGCATTTTTAAATGGGGATTTACTTGAGGAAGTGTATGTCATACAACTGAAAGGTTTTGAGAAGAAAGGGGTGGAGAACAAAGTGTATAGGCTGGTGAAAGCAGTTGTATGGGTTGCGTCAAGCACCAAGAGCTCGGAACGCTAAGTTGTATAAATGTTTAAAGGAGCTGGGTTTTGAAAAATGTCAACACGACCAAGCTATTTATACGAAGTGCAGAAATGGGAGTGTTCTAGTTGTTGGTGTATATGTTGACGACTTGTTGGTTGCTGGTTCGAGTAAGGAAAAGATCAACGCGTTTAAGAAGTAAATGAATATGCAATTCGAAATGAGTGATCTGGGTTTATTGTCGTATTCTCTCGGGATTGAACTTCATCAAGGAAAGGAGTTTACAACGATAAAACAATCTGGGTATGCGAAAAAGATATTTGAAAAAGCTGGGATGTTGTGTTGTAACTTGGCAAGGTGTCCTACGGAACAAAAATAGGTGTTAGATGATGAGGGTGGTCAGAAAGTGGATGCAACTGAGTATAGGAGTTTAGTTGGCAGTCTGAGATATCTCACTCATACGTGACCTGATATCACGTATGCAATCGGGGTTGTTAGTCACTTTATGGAGGCACCTACTGTCAAACATCACCAAGCTGTGAAGCAAATACTACGATATGTGAAAGGTACTGTGTAATAACCCCAATTTTTGAAATTTTTGAAACACTGATGTATAGTAACTTTTTGCTGATGATGCTGATTAAGAAAAATTATCAGACCACGCTATATAGGAGTACTGTTATGGAAATTCTAAGATCGTATTAGTATTCCAAAAAGTAAATGAGTGTATGTAAAGATCGTTAGATTCAAAATTCGAACACTTTGATTTTTCCCGAAAATCCACCAGATACCGAAAAAATTGAGTATAAGGTAACATGATTAAAAGGATTTAAATTCAAGGATTATAAGAGAGGATCATAAAAGGAATATAAAGTATTGAGAAAGGTCTAGGGGAACCCAAGTAATAAGATCTCGGATATGATCCCTCAAACGACGAACGAGAACGAAAGTTACGCGAACCGTAAAACAAATACGCAACCAAGAGATAAGCTTGTGCAAGAATCCAAGGTATTATGACATCATCAAACCAAAAGACAAAGACATGTGGCAAATAGATGACACAAGCAGGATGACATAAGCATGACAAGGGGTTTTGTTTTGTTGGTTGATTTTGGGCCATGTAAAATTTACCATGGTAAAAAGCTAAAACATTTGCCAAGACAAAAAGGAGAAGCAACCAAACAAATATCATAAAACACAAAAATTAGAAGTTGACTTTTGCTTCCAAGAATAAAAGCTCTCGGCCAAAACATGGTAAGACCCTCATTTTTACAGTTCTTTCAATCGGACTTTTAGAAACTTTAAAACCTAACTTTGTGTTCTTGATTTCTTTGGAAAGATCAAGCTTGTGGGAGGTTAGATTAAGGCTTCCTAAGGTTTCCTAGCAACTTAACACCTACCAAGGAAGGTATAAACTTCAAACCCTAGCCTTTACTTTATTTGTTAGTAAATTTAATGGTTGGTTTGTGAAATGAGAAGCATGGATAGTGATTATTAGTAGTTTGGTTTGATTTGGAAGTGTTTTGGTAATTGAAGCTTGATTATAGTTCATAAGTCTTGATTGTGGTTGTTTGAGTTGAAAAACTTGGAGGTTATGGACTGATGTGGTATGGTTTAGGTGAAGTTTTGTTGTATGGATGATTATGAGTTGGTTGGTGGTTAATTGGAGTAGTTTAAACATTGGTAATCGCGTAAACATAGTCGTCGTAATGCCCATTTTTATTCAACTGCTTGTTCTTAGTGTTCAGGACAGAAAACTCAACAACCAATCTGTAACGAGCATAATTTCATTCCCAACGGGGGATCTTTCTATTTTTAGCTAGAGCATGTCGTAAGCTTCGTTTTGATATGTGGATCGCTTGGTTCTGATGTACGGTTTAGGAGAAACGACCGTTTTAAGTAACGGCGTTTCGCGAACGAACCTTTACCCCTCGCTTTACTTTGAGACCTTGTTTAAGGCCCTTAAAAGACTAATTGGATTACGAAACAATTATGTAAAGTGGGTTAGGCAGTTGGTAGAGTATTCGTGAAAGAGTCATCTTAAAATTCGTAACGGTTAATTTATTAAAATTGGTGGAGCCGAGGGTACGCAAGCGATTAACGTAAATCATTAAGCGTGTAAGCGACCGTTAGGGTATGAGTGAGTTTTGACTAGTTTCTTAAGCGACCGTGGTCTAATTCCGGATTATGTTATTGTTCATAGGTTACCGGATCCACTCTAAGCTTAAGTCTATCCCGGAACACTCAGGTAAGTTTTCTCCCGTATAGTTGTTGTTGTGATGTATATATATATATGCATTATCTTGTGATAAGTGCATGATTATTATTAGCAAAGTCTTGCGATATATTGGAGCATGTTGATATGATATATATATATATATATATATATATATATGCATGCATGTTTCGTAATCTTGATATCTTGTTATCGATTCAATTGTTTATAAACTGCATAATACCTATGCTAGAGATAAGCAGTACTTACGTATACCCTTAGTATAGGGGACCCAGAGTTGAACATTTTTCCTAAACCGGGAGGCAATGTTCCCGAGTATATTATATATATATATATATATATATGTATATATAGTTTTCAAAACTATTAAACGAATAATGTTTATTCGATAGTTTTATGTTATAAATGAATATTATTTTGAATATTCATTCGAGGACTTATGACTCCGCTTATTTTATTTAATGAATACTATTTTGAATATTCATACGAGGACTTATGACTCCGCTTATTTATTTAATGAATATTATTTTGAATATTCATTCGAGGACTTATGACTCCGCTTATTTTATTTAATGAATATTATTTTGAATATTCATTCGAGGACTTATGACTCCGCTTATTTATTTAATGAATATTATTTTCAATATTCATTCGAGGACTTATGACACCGCTTATTTATTTAATGAATATTATTTTGAATATTCATTCGAGTACTTATGACTCCGCTTATTTATTTAATGAATATTATTTTGAATATTCATTCGAGGACTTATGACTTTGCTTATTTTATTAAAAAATATTCTTTATTTTATTAAAGAATAATGTTTCGATATTTGCCAAGTATTCGGAAAATAATTGATACTATCAAATCATTCTTACTTTAAATATTTTCAGAGATTATTTTCAAACTTTATCAAAACTATTTTTGGAAGGTTAGAGTGGATCTCAAAACTCGTTTTCAAATTTAAGATCTTCCTTTTGAAGGGGATTTAAATACTCGCTCAAATATCTGAGGGATCCGGCTCTTTGATGTATTTTTATATTCGCAACAAGGTTGCTGTTTTGATAAAAGATTTTTTGATTACTTACCCAACACTCGGGAAGTAAAATTTTTGGAATAAGTTAATCCATTAACAGGCATCGTCTGGGAAATATTGGTGAGTTTTCCTTTCCAACTAGATACGACTTTTTGGTGGAGCCGTATCAACAAGTTTCTACTTGGGGGAAGGGGGGATGAACTTTACGTTTCAGAGTCATGGATTTCATCTGAACTAGGAGTGGCGTAAGTAGTCTAATGGCGCCAGCCCAGCCTTATTATATTGACCCAAATGGCCCGGAAGTTCCGCTAAGACGGTCCTTTCCTTAGGAGTCCAGTGTTCGGTTGACAAGTAAATCCGATTATTCTCCTCTACATGTAGAAAATGGTGGGGTTGCACTACTGCGACTGATCATCGTGAGTGGTCTTCCTGGCGCGGAAAACTCCCATAATGAGTTCATCATCCAGTTGGATATTTCTGCAACACTACCCAGAGCACTTCGATAGAAAGGCTACGGTTGGGAGATTGTTGAGTGTTGGCAGGGTCGAGTTTTCAAAATGATTTTTTCATCAAATGAAGTATCTCATAACTTCATTTCATTTTGATGATATTTCAGAGATTGACTCTATACAAGTTTTGTCTTGTAACTTCATCTGTGGGATGAATTATTTATACCTTGAATTGTGGTAGTTCAAGTAGTATTCAAAAAAGATATAAGTATATTGAAGTGTCTTGTAACTTCATCTTTTCAACTTATATCTAGTAAATGATTATCTTATGCATGACAAAGATTTTTAGAAAAATGTTGAGACAAGGTCAGATATATGAGATCACCTTGCAACGATATCTTTATACAGTTATAAATTGGAACTTTGTGTATATTATACATGTCAGAGGATTTCAAAGATTTTGAGAAGTATATATGTATATATATACTGAATATATTGCGACTTCGTCGCATTAAGATATTCAACTTGGTTCATTTATGCTTGACCAAGACTTTCATGAGTACTGTGAAGATGCTCATATATTTTTAATTATTATATATATTATTTCGGTGGGCTTGTTGCTCACCCTTGCTTTCTTCTTTCATCACACAACAACAGATAGACAAGATGAACAGGACCAAGCTCCCAATTCGCGAGCGGATAGGAAATGTTTTGTAGTTTTCTGTAGGCGCTGATGCCGCTATAGCCGAGGTAGGAACTACCAATAGGCTAGGCTTTCAACTGTTGATGTACCAGACTTATGTATATTATAAATTGTAATAATTGCAAAGAATATGTAAATTTATTCAAAAACCCTTTTGAGGTGTAATGACTTATAATTGTGGAATAAAATGACTTGTGTTATTTTTGGTATTCATCTCTGAGACTATAACTTATGGTGGGTGGGTGTATATTGTGGGGTCACAGTACGCAGTAGTTGGTTGTTTATTAAGATTAAGTGTTATTAAGGAAAATGGAACTCGTGACAACACGGATCCCCGACCCCGGATTTGGAGGTGTTACAGAAATGGTATCAGAGCTAAGAGTTATAAACCTCAGAGATGATGCGTCGTTAAAATGGTAAGTTCACTAAGATAATAAGAACTCTTACGAAGTTCATAGTCGGACTACCTAACGTAGTACTGACAATTAAAACCCTTACGGGAACCCTTATAAATATCATGTTAGAAGCGTAGTTCGTTTTCGTATATGGTAGTGGGACTGCGAACCCGGAAGTTCAAGAGCAATAATACGATGATTTTTAATATATATTGGGGATCAGATTTTGGATCCAATGGAGCACCCTAACGAGGGACCAGACGATGTTCATATTAAGGATGTAGCAATTAAGGTTGTGATCCAAAAAGGGATTGTTGCTGAGAAAGGATCCCGTGGAGGATCCTGACAAGAATGAAGAAAGGACCGCTAGGGAATTGATGATCGTGGTTAGGGCGACTATCAGAGGTAAGATTGGCCGGCTATTACCGTAGGTTCATTCAAGTTTGCAAAGGTAGCATCCCCTTTAACGCGACTTACTCGTACGACTGAGAAGTTCGAATGGACAGAGAAATACGAGAACAGCTTTTTAGAACTGAAGCAAAGATTTGTGACGGCCCCTATATTGGCGTTGTCGGACGGAAAAGGAGATTTTGTGATTTGTAGTGACGCTTCGCATAAGGAATTAGGGTGCTTCTTATACAGCACGGCAAGGTAATCGCGTACGCGTCAAGACAATTAAGGGAATATAACATTCGATATCCCCACCCATGAGCTTGGGCTCATGGCAATAGTTTTGCCCTAAAGATTGGAGGCACTACTTGTACGGAGAGAAGTGCGAGATTTACATAAACCATAAGAGCTCTAATACATTTTCACGCAGAAAGAGCTCAACATGTGCCAGAGGAGGTGGTTAGAGCTAATCAAGGATTATGATTGTAGATTCTTTATCATCCAGGGAAAGCCAATGTGGTGGCTGACGCCCTTAGTAGAAAGTAGAGACTCAAGATGATAATGTCTTCGAGAGAGTTGATAAGAGATTTTGAGAAAATGGAAATAGAAGTAAAGTTAACCGGAGCCAGTACTGAAAAGCTGTTGAGATTGCAATGCAGCCCAAATTACTAGAAAATATCGTATGGTGCCAAGAAAAAATGATAAATGAAGGCAGAGGGCCAATGACTGGAGAAGAGATCAATACCGAGAAAGATGATAAGGGAATAATGAGGTATTCCTACAGAAATTGGGTTTCAATGTTCAAGAGCTTAAAGATGAGACCTTAGATGAAAGCCATATTTTGAGGAATAAGATTTAGGGCAAACCCTGAATGTGATAGTCAGGGAGGTCTCCATCAAGAAAGAAGGAACCCATAACATAATAAAGTGGAAATCAAGGATTTTAACGTATAAAATAACCCCGATTATGGGAGAAGGATGAAACATTTCATAATGAGAAAACAGAAGTCGAGCAAGATAGGAAGAACCAGGATGGTACTCCTATTGGGCAATCCATGGACCTGCTGTTAGGGCGGAAACACGCGCTAAAATACACACAAGTATACTGCGTTCGTAAGTAGTATAAGATATAAATCAGATTCGTTCCCACAGAGACTGGTTTAGGTTAAGTTTAATTTATGCACCTATGCAACAATGTATGGTTATCGCTCAATGCTAAGACAAATAACAAATTGGGTTTTTATTAAACTAAGAGATTATACAAAATAACATTAACTAAGAGAATTGAGGTTGAATTACTATATATGACAAACATGGGATTCTAACTTCATTAAATACTTCATTCAATAGCCTTTTCGTTCTTAGCCTTAGCATGTGATGGTGATGACACTAATCTGATAACACGAAACTGATAAACGCCAACTTTCGTTGCACGAATACCATTCTACCAGACATCCACAAAAGAGATAGAAGCTGAATAGGCACCAATTATATTGAGACCCTATATGTCTATAGAATTTGACAACATAACAGGTTTAAGCACAAGTTATCCATAATGATTACATAAGGCAAGTAAAATGGTTAGAGTTACCTACGAATCATGCATACAATACATGACCTTATGCTAGCATGGCAAGTTCTAAACCTCTATATTCGTTGTCCCTTCAATAGAGATTAACACGCTATCTTATATGTTAGCTATGCACATAAGACGAATAAGCACAACCAATACTAGGATATCAATCAATCACCACACACCAAAATATCAAAATAATTAACTATTGAAATCCATAAGTAAATCCACTAGAATCCCATGACAACGATTAGCTCATAATCGAACTCATCGTCACCATGGGTTCCAATGAAAGCATGGTATAAACAAGGTCTTGATAAACTGAATAATAATTAAAGTACGAATAAACGAGATCTAGGTTCAACAAGAACGAAAACGAGCATCCAAAGTTACAACTAATTCAAAGAATCACAAGTTGAAAACAAGATCTTCTTTTTCAGAGTTGTTCTGTGCTTTTAGGTTTTCTCCTTGGTATCCCAATCTTCCCAGATGATGAAAACCCTTTTTTAAGTATATATACGCCCCTAGTGGACTTGGACCCTTAAAATCGTCAAATTCCACTCAAAAAAGGCTTTTTCAGCGAGATCAGCGACCAGCCGCGCCTTGGGCGGCCGCTCAGCTCTCCTGGGCGGGCGCTCATGAATCTTGTTTTGGCCATAACTTGAGTTTTACTCGTCAGAATTAGGCGATTCAACTGCCCACGAGAAGCTAACGAGATTCTCTACAACTTGACAATGGCCTTGGCTTCCAATTCTGATCACTTTTTATCATATTTCCTTTAAAAGCTCATTTCTTCATATAACTGATACCTGAAATGCAATAATACAAAAACACATCAAAATACCAATAACTTGAGTTCAAAACACCAATTTAAGCTTGTAATAAAGCATTCCAAGTGGATATTAAATCCACTTATCACACCCCCAAACTTGAATCGATGCTTGTCCTCAAACATAAACAGACTCAAAACTACAAAATAAACCTAATGCATGAATGCAACTACGTGAATGCAACTAAATGATAATGCAATCGATCCCCTCAGAATAACCATAACTAACTGAATAAGCCAATGCCTCTAAGAATGCAATAACTTGAAACAGAGTTCGAATAAATCCCACAAACCAACTCACAAACCAGAAACGTGCGTGTGTGGAATGCTTAACAGATATCTCTCGATACTAGATCAATAACCATAACTTATCTATCATCGAAACAATCAAAAGTTTATAAACAGAATAGACAATAAACGCATTATGACTCACAACACCTCCTTTCTAGTAGAGTTTATACAAAGATTCACACTATTGTTGAACACATAGCAAAGATGCTTATTTGACCGTGCAATGAATGAGATCCCAAAAGACTTATGCAATAATACCCATGTAGCAAGCGTTAGGTTAGCGGATCCCAGACTATAAAAGCCTTAGGTCACTAGGCACAAAGTCCCCTAGAACTTAATAACTCGAGTATTAAAGAGCTCACTCTTGATCATTATGCATAAACACATACTTTTTTTCTTTTTTTTTTCTTTTTTTTCTCTTTTTTCTTTTTTTCTTCTTTTTTCAACATTTTCTGAGTGCGTTTCGCTCCATCTCATTCAACCCTAGACTACTCATAAAAATATGAGCCGGCTACTAGCCATTTGACGCCTAGCCTTACAACAACTAGCAATGAAATCCAAGTTTTTCTCTAGATAAAAAAATTAGTGTTTTTACATCATTACGAGAATATCACAAATTCTAAATATAACCAAGTGATTAAATCTCAACAATAAACAAGTATGATCATGATCTAGATCAAAAGCAAACCTATAAGACTTTGTGAAAATATTTGTTTCTGGCATGCAAATCAATTCATTAAGACTTAAACATCCCTCTATTCGTCATCACCACACCGAAATCAACATCAACTTATCAAATATCATAGTTCATCTTAAGGGATCATGCTAAATATGCATGCAAATGCAACTATATGAAATCACATAAAAACAAACAAATATGTCCTAAATGATAAAATCATGCAAAAATATAAATGAACTACAACTAAACATGCAATATGAATCTATATGAATCTATATGGACATACACTACTAATCCTAACATTATCACCCCCAAACTTAAAATTTTCAATGTCCTCATTGAAGGTAATAATAAGGATCTCAGGCGTACCTAGTCGTCGGAAAGATCACCCTCTTCGGGTGGAGGATTCAGGTGGCCAATCAACCTCGCCACTAGTGTCTCGGAAAATAGTACCGAAAGCGTGTGTCAAATCTTCCTCAAAATATCGGTGGATGTCGTGCATGGCCTCCATACGCCTATTCACTCGCCTGTACTGCTCATCACCAACACCAGTCCTATCAACTATCTGTGGTGCATGAGAAGAACCCTCTGTAGGCACTGGAAGATCCGTCCAGCCACTCTCTACATCATCAAAAATATATCACAACCCCTTATTATGGGGTGGACCTAAGAATGAATAACTCAAGTGATCTGGCTTTCGGTTGAGCTCAAGTATGGGAGCTTCTTGAATAAATGGTTCAAAATGCTTATGAGAAATTTTCAGCTCTGCTAACCCAAGAGAATCGAATGGAAAATCCAACTTCCTCTTCCACGGAGGAGGATTCAAAACCTGCAGTTGCTCTACTTTAAAGCACTCCTCTTTAGCTGTGGGTAACTTTATTTCCTTGAACACATTAAAAGTGACCTTTTGATCGTAAACCTTCATCGAAAGCTCTCCTTTTTGCACATCAATCATAGTTCGGCCTGTAGCCAAGAATGATCTTCCCAAGATGATGGGAATCTTCTCTTCTTCCTCGAAATCAAGAATTACAAAGTCAGCAGGGAAGAAGAGTTTATCCCCGGCAGCGGCGCCAAAAACTTGTTAGGTTGAAAACACGCGCTAAAATACACGCAAGTATACGTGTTCACAAGTAGTATAAGATATAAATGAGATTCGTTCCCACCGAGACTGGTTTAGGTTAAGTTCAATTTATGCACCTTGACCAAGACATCCTCCACTATACCTCGTGGATAAGCGATGGAACGGTCAACTAGTTGCAATGACATGTATGTTGGTTTCGGATCAGGCAGACCAAGCTTCTTGAAGATAGATAAGGGCATCAGATTGATGCTAGCTCCTAAATCACATAAACACTTGTCGAACGACAAGTTTCCGATGGTGCAAGGAATAGTGAAGCTTCCAGGATCTTTAAGCTTCGGAGGCAACTTCTGTTGCAGCACAGCACTGCATTCCTCCGTGAGAGCAACGGTCTCTAAGTCCTCGAGCTTCACTTTCGGAGAGAGAATACCTTTCATAAACCTCACATAGCTAGGCATCTGTTCAAGAGCTTTAGCGAAAGGTATGTTGATATGAAGTTTCTTGAACACCTCCAAAAACTTCTCGAACTGCTTATCCAGCTTTTTCTTCTGCAACCTCTTAGGAAAAGGAGGTGGAGGATAGATCTGTTTCTCCCCTGTATTACCCTCAGGAGGAGTGTGTTTCACAGTAGTCTTCCATGGTTCCACCTCTGCTTTCCTTCTGCACTTCTTCTTCAGCCATAACTGTATTTTCTGAATCTTGAGATTTTTCAGGCTCTTTGTCTTGCTGAATTTGGAGGCTTGCAACCTTTTCAGACCTTAAGATGATGGCGTTCACCTGTTCTTCAACTTCCCTCTTACCTGGATTGGCTTCTGTATCACTAGGAAGCGTTCTTGATGGTCGATTCAATAAGGCATTAGCAATTTTCCCTATTTGGTTCTCCAGAGTCTTAATAGAAATAGCCTGGCTTTGACATAGAAGAGCCTGGTTTTTGCACATAAGCCTCAACTCCTCTAATTCAGATTTTTCATTCGAAGATAGACCTGCATCATGATTTTGTTGTTGAATTTGGAGTTGTTGTTTTGGTGAAAATTGTTGCTGAAAACCAGGAGGGTTGAATAGCTTATTTCCAAACTGCTGGAATGGCTGTTGCATCGCATTCTTATTGTTGCTCCAGTGGAAGTTAGGATGATTCCAATTGTCAGGATGATAAGTGTCTGGAACTGGTTGCTGCGATTTCTGAAAGTTGCTCACAAACTGAGCTGAGTCACTAGATATAGCGCATTGCTCCGTCGCATGCGAACCTGCACATAGCTCACAAACACTAATTATCTGCTTAACACCATAGTTAGCCAGAGAATCGATCTTCATAGACAACGCCTTTAGTTGAGCAGCGATAGCCGTAGCTGTATCCACTTCAAGAACTCCTGCTACCTTGCCCTGTGGAAATCTCTAGGTTGGATCCTGATATTCATTAGCAGCCATCAGTTCAATTAGATCATAAGCTTCCTCATAGCTCTTTGCCCATAATGCTCCACCTGCTGCTGCATCGAGCATGGGTCTGGATTGTGCTCCCAACCCATTGTAAAAACAATTGATGATCATCCAATCAGGCATTCCATGATGAGGACACTTCCTAAGCATCTCCTTGTAGCGCTCCCAAGCTTTATATAAAGATTCTCCTGATTGTTGCGCAAATTGAGTAAGAGCATTCCTGATTGCAGCTGTCTTCTCCATAGGGAAGAATTTAGTAAGAAACTTCTGAGCAAGATCTTCCCAAGTAGTAATCGAACCAGCTGGTAGATAGTGTAACCAGCTCTTAGTCTTGTCCCTCAGAGAGAATGGGAACAGTCTCAGCTTCACAGTATCTTCAAAAACACCGTTGAACTTGAAGGTGTCGCAGATCTCAATAAATCCCTAATGTGCATATTGGGATCTTCAGTTGGAGAACCCCCAAACTGGATTGAATTCTTCACCCATTGAATTCTGCCAGGCTTGATCTCAAAGGTATTAGCTGTGATAGCTGGTCGGACAATGCTAGATTGAATGTCATTGATCTTGGGTTGAGAAAATCCATCAAGGCTTTCGTTCGTGCTGCTGGATCTCCCATTGTAATGAGTACCTGAAACACAAACAAATAAACCATGAAAGTAAAAAAATCCGAGTCAGTAACCTTTAACGACCACTGATGACAAGAACATAAACTAAAAATTAACATCGAGTCCCCGGCAGCGGCGCCAAAAACTTGTTAGGGTGGAAACACGCGCTAAAATACACGCAAGTATACGCGTTCATAAGTAGTATAAGATATAAATTAGATTCGGTCCCACAGAGACTGGTTTAGGTTAAGTTCAATTTATGCACCTATGCAACAATGTATGGTTATCGCTCAATGCTAAGACAAATAACAAATTGAGTTTTTATTAAACTTAGAGATTATACTAAATAACATTAACTAAGCGAATTGAGGTTGAATTACTATATATGACAAACATGGGATTCTAACTTTGTTAAATACTTCATTCAATAGCCTTTTCGTTCTTAACCTTAGCATGTGATGGTGATGACACTAATTTGATAATACGAAACTGATAAACGCCAACTTTCGTTGCACGAGTACCATTCTACCAGACATCCACAAAAGAAATAGAAGCTGAATAGGCACCAATTATATTGAGACCCTATATGTCTATAGAATTTGACAACATAATGGTTTAAGCACAAGTTATCCATAATGATTACATAGGGCAAGTAAAACGGTTAGAGTTACCTACGAATCATGCATACAATACATGACCTTATGCTAGCATGGCAAGTTCTAAACCTCTATATTCATTGTCGCTTCAATAGAGATTAACACGCTATCTTATATGTTAGCTACGCACATAAGACGAATAAGCACAACCAATACTAGGATATCAATCAATCACCACACACCAAGATATCGAAATAATTAATTATTGAAATCCATAAGTAAATCCACTAGAATCCCATGACAACGATTAGCCCATAATCGAACTCATCGTCACCATGGGTTCCAATGAAAGCATGGTATAAACAAGGTCTTGATAAACTGAATAATAATTAAAGTACGAATAAACGAGATCTAGGTTCAACAAGAACGAAAACGAGCATCCAAAGTTACAACTAATTCAAAGAATCACAAGTTGAAAACAAGATATTCTTTTTCAGATTTGTTCTGTACTTCTAGGTCTTCTCCTTGGTATCCCAATCTTCCCGGATGATGAAAACCCTTTTTTATGTATTTATACGCCCCTAGTGGTCCTGGACCCTTAAAATCGTCAAATTGCACTCAAAAAAAGCTTTTTCAGCGAGATCAGCGACCATCCGTGCCTTGGGCGGCCGCTCAGCTCTCTTGGGCTGGCGCTCAGCTCCTGGGCGGCCGCTCAGCTCTCTGGGAGGGCGCTCAGCTCCTGTATGGAAAATTTTTTGATGAATCTTGTTTTGGCCATAACTTGAGTTCTACTCGTCAGAATTAGGCGATTCAACTGCCCACGCGAAGCTAACAAGATTCTCTACAACTTGACAATGGCCTTGGCTTCCAATTCTGATCACTTTTTATCATATTTCCTTTAAAAGCTCATTTCTTCATATAATTGATACCTGAAATGCAATAACACAAAAACACATCAAAATACCAACAACTTGAGTCCAAAACACCAATTTAAGCTTGTAATAAAGCATTCCAAGTGGATATAAAATCCACTTATCACCTGCCTAAATAAAACTTATACTTTTATCCCCAACCACCACCTTAAGGAAATAATGCGGTGGAAAATTCTTTCAGGGCCTTTAAGTCGCTAAGCTCTCAGAGTTCCAAGGAACAAATTGACCCAGTCAAGGCAAGATCCTGGCTAAAGGAAATAGAGGAGTCATTTGAGGTTCCAAATGATTGACGAAGTGCAAAAGACTGTTTTTGCCACTTATCTTCCTAAGAGAGAGGCCACCCGTTGGTGGAAGGCTAAGGAAGATAGAGAGATAGTGTAGAAGTTTTAAAACCAGGCCAGATGTGGACAAGTATGATGAATCATGAATCTAGGTTGTGAAAGTCGTCAAGGTTCGTCTGAAGAACACGAATCCAGAATGACGGGATGTTTGAAACCAGTGGTTATTATGTGTGTGTTCATCAACGCGAAAATAAAAGACTGAAAGGGGAAGGAGTATAAAGGGATATAAAGGAAATAGAGTTGAGAAGCGATAAGGGAGTTAGGTATGTGAAACCCTAAGAAACCCTAGAAATAAATATATAGAGAAGTGTGTCATCATCAACGCGATGGTGACTGATCATGAGATAAAGTCAAGGTTTGAAGGCGTAAGTGATACATATAATTAATCTCCTTAAGTTGAGAGTATTCAATGAAACTTTGAGATAGACCGATGGATTAATAAGGAAACACGGATGGACTGAGGAGACATGATAATAAGAAATTAAGAAAATAGGATGAAGGAAGTGACCTTCAAGAATGTGAAGTATATGTAAGACCTGTGACTTGATGCCCAAAAGGGAGACACCAAGTATAGAAGATATCTCAACATTGAGATGACTATTGAGATCAACAACAAAAGTAAATGAGGATTTAGTCAAAAGAAGTTTACGTTGAACACGACCAATATCTTCCAGAACATCCTTGTCATCATTACCAAATTAGGCAAAAAAAGGTGTGGATAACCGTTGTTATCTTTTGGAGGCCATATGGATTGACTGCAGTTTGAATAAGGATGCTATTATGAAATTAGGTATAGATTATCGAGGTGGGAATGATTGAATAAGATACCCTTATCAGGGATATATTACTTGATTTATCCATGGAAGGATGTAAGTACCTTTTTAAAGGTGTAATTAAGGATAGAACCTTGATAAATTGAGATGAACCATGGGGGGAATGCATAAAGGTTGGCATTTCACCCTTAATGGGGACATTATGAGTTTGGGTGGTATGGAATGAAGGACTAAGGCAACAACAACCTTTAAATATCAGTGGAGAAAGTTTTCAGAACTATATAGACAATGGTTCTAGTATTACTAAATGGTATCTTGATATGCCATGTACCTAGGGAGTACAGGATGAAGGATTTAAGGATAACCTTAGAGGTTTTACAAGGAGAAAGATAATATTCAAAGTTCTCAAGAATATAAATTTTGATGAAGGAAATATGACGTAATAATAATAATGCCAAGTGGGGCACATGTTAAACCATGAGAAAGTATAGATTGAACCAATGAAGGTCAAGATTGGTAAAAACAAGAAGGACCCAAGATAAGAGACGTCCTAAGTATGATCGAGAGTCAATCGTGACAATGTTCACTTCTAAAGACTAAGGCAATGACTTATGGAAAAAAGGTGATATTTTTTTTCTCACCAGGACTTAAGAAAAGCATTCTCACATAAGCAGTGATTTGAAATGAGGTAGAAAATTTAGTTGAAGGTGGTTAAAATGACATTGATTTTAAGGAAATATTACTAACAGGAAAGGCCAAAGAGGTGGCCGACACTTTAAGTATAAGAGGACAATTATAGGCGCTCATGCCAGAGGAATACAGTGATGATGGTTAAATCCGTGAAGGTTTTATTATGGTGTGAAAGATTGATATTCCTTCTGATGATTGTGCGTTACTCAACCATAATAGTAGTTTGGTAAAGATTTAATTCATGTTATTGCCGTGAGCTGGCTACCTATCTTAGAAGGTCCTATCTTGAGATAAGCCAGGGCCATGTTACGAAAGGACTAAATGAACCTTTGAGCTTCATGTATCCTAATAAAGACATATGGTTAATAATGGTATTAACCTGCTATCGTTGCTTTATTGAAACTCTTCTGTAATTTTATTTGCTTCATATCATATATGTATGTCAAGTTCAGGAGTGTTCTCCATGAATCATGAATGGTGATTATGTTTCCTCTCTAGAAGATTTTGATACGGAAGGTATGCACTCCGTATGATTACCTATTAAGATTCCAAGGAAAACGAATGACTACAGTAGGTCAGCGATGGACCATAGTAATGCAGCAATGATTCTACGAGTAATGAGCCGATTACAACCATGAGAGTTGTATTGGAATGGATGTTGAGATTAAGTACAACTAATCGGGTCGTGGTGATGTATAAGTTATTAATGATAGACCAACTAAGCCAAACATTTACCTATGATATATTTATTCCTTCTTATCGATAAAGAGTAGTATTACTATACGAAGAAGGTTGCGGTGCAAGCATAGAATTCTAGTAACGATGATGTCTAGAATGAAATCCCAGATTCGATTTTCGATGTCGAGGGGGTTTTAAAAGTGATTGTGTATAAGCTCGAGCAAGAGCATGGGTTCATAGAATGATGGACGGAATAGTAAATATTCAGGCACGTGAATTGCGATGCGATAATACTTGATGTTGAGATATATACATATGTAGGTTTATTCTCATGTGATAAACCTCTATAGTTCAGAGGTAGACTCCAAGCCAGATGTTTTGTGGTAATATTTTTGTATAATTCTCTTAAATTCTTTCTTCTCTCTTCTTTTCATTTTCGTGTAAACAGAGAAGAACAACCCTTCCAGAAGGGGGTATTGTCGAATGACTATCTATCAGTGTGATAGAAGCCTAGTAGGATACCACATGTTGTTTAATTGCTTGTCAAGTTCTGAAGGTCCGGCCACCTTCTGTACTAACTATGCAACAGAACAAGTGTTCATGATCATAGTGATCTCTCAATAAATTCCTTTACTTCTATATGATTGATCAAGCTTCCAAAGATAGAAGCATCTAGAAAAGGAGTACTATAAGTGCGTTGTCTTCGAAATCGAAATGTGTTCCTGGTACTAAGGTCGACGAAATAAATAGAAGGATATAGAACGCTAGAGAGTAACAGTATAGCCAAAATGGTATTATGAATGAAAGATATAAACGCTTACGAACAAGAAAAGAAGGAGTATTGAGAAGCAAAAGCTATAGTGCTAGAAGCTATGATGAGAGCCTGTGCAATAGACTTGAAAGAATTTGGAATGATCATTTATCGCGGATTGAGTTTTCTTACGACAATATATCATATGTCAGTATCGATATGTCACCTTATGAGATCCTTGACGGAAGACAATGTCGATCTCCCTTATGTTAGGATGAAGTTGTAGAGCACAAGATGCTCGGACCAGCAGTAGTCCAAAGGACCAAAGATATAATAGATCTAATTAGAGGACGGATGGTAGTAGCCCAATATGGACATAAGAAGTATGCTGATTTGACAAAGAAAGGACAAGAAGTATGAAGTAGGGGACCTAGTGTTGTGAAAGGTATCCCCTTGGAAAGCCTTGGAAAGGATTGATGAGGTTCGGAAAGAAAGGAAAGCTAAGTCCACGATTTGTTGGACCCTTGGAGATATTAGGACGTATTGGGAAGTTAGCATATGAGCTAGCCCTACCCCGAACCTGTAGCAAGTTCATAATGTGTTCCACATATCAATGTTAAGGAAGTGTAATCCGGATGTCAGACAAATAGGGGCATATGAGAGCATAGACATGCAACCAGACGTAACCTATATGGAGCAACCAGGAAGGGTTATAGATCGAAAAGGAATAAGTGCTTAGGAGAAGGGTTATCAAACTAGTCAGAGTTTGGTGGTAGAACCACAATGTGGGAAAATTTACTTAAGAGTTAGAAAGTACAATGCTAAGAGAGTATCCCTATTCATTTTCTATCTGATTCCGAGACGAAATCTTTTTAAGGAGGGGAGACTGTAATAACCCCAATTTTTGGAATTTTTGAAACACTAATGAATAGTAACTTTTTGCTGATGATGCTGATTAAGGAAAATTATCAGATCACGCTATAGAGGAGTACTGTTATGGAAATTCTAAGATCGTATTAGTATTCCATAAAGTAAATGAGTGTATGTAAATATCGTCAGAATCAAAATTCGAACACTTTGATTTTTCCCGAAAATCCACCAGATATCAAAAGAATTGAGTATAAAGTAACATGATTAAAAGGATTTAAATTTAAGTATTATAAGAGAGGATCATTAAAGGAATATCAAATATTGAGAAAGGTTTAGGGGAACCCAGGTAATAAGATCCCGGATATGATCCCTCAAACGACGAACGAGAACGAAAGTTACACGAACCGTAAAACAAATACGCAACCAAGAGATAAGCTTGTACAAGAATCCAAGGTATTATGACATCATCAAACCACAAGACAAAGACATGTGGCAAATAGATGACACAAGCAGGGTTACATAAGCATGACAAGGGGTTTTGTTATGTTGGTTGATTTTGGGCCATGTAAAATTTACCATGCCAAAAAGCTAAAACATTTGCCAAGACAAAAAGGAGAAGCAACCAATCAAATATCATAAAACACAAAAATTAGAAGTTGACTTTTGCTTCCAAGAACAAAAGCTCTCGGCCAAAACATGGTAAGACCCTCATTTTTACAGTTCTTTCGATAGGACTTTTAGAAACTTGAAAACCTAACTTTGTGTTCTTGATTTCTTTGGAAAGATCAAGCTTGTAGGAGGTTAGATTAAGGCTCCCTCAGGCTTCCTAGAAACTTAACATCTACCAAGGAAGGTATAAACTTCAAACCTAGCCTTTACTTTATTTGTTAGTAAGTTTAATGGTTGGTTTTGTGAAATGAGAAGCATGGATAGTGATTATTAGTAGTTTGGTTTGGTTTGGAAGTGTTTTGGTAATTGAAGCTTGATTATAGTTCATAGGTCTTGATTGTGGTTGTTTGAGTTGAAAAACTTGGAGGTTATGGACTAATGTGGTATGGTTTAGGTGAAGTTTTGTTGTATTGATGATTGCGAGTTGGTTGGTGGTTAATTGGAGTAGTTTAAACATTGGTAATCGCGTAAACATAGTCGTGGTAATGCCCATTTTTATTCAACTGCTTGTTCTTAGTGTTCAGAACAGAAAACTCAACAACCAATCTGTAACATTTCCATGTTTAGCTAGAGCGTGTCGTAAGCTTCGTTTTGATATGTGGATCGCTTGGTTCCGATGTACGGTTTAGGAGAAACGACCGTTTTAAGTAACGGCGTTTTGCGAACGAACCTTTACCTCTCGCTTTACTTTGAGACCTTGTTTAAGGCCCTTAAAAGACTAATTGGATTAGGAAACAATTATGTAAGGTGGGTTAGGCAGTTGGTAGAGTATTCGCGAAAGAGTCGTCTTAAAATTCGTAACGGTTAATTTATTAAAATTGGTGAAGCCGAGGATACGCAAGCGATTAACGCAAATCATTAAGCGTGTAAGCGACCGTTAGGGTATGAGTGAGTTTTGACTAGTTTCTTAAGCGACCGTGGTCTAATTCCGGATTATGTTGTTGTTCATAGGTTACCAGACCCACTCTAAGCTTAAGTCTATCCCGGGACACTCAGGTAAGTTTTCTCCCGTATAGTTGTTGTTGTGATGTATATATATATGCATTATCTTGTGATAAGTGCATGATTATTATTAGCAAAGTCTTGCGATATATTGGAGCATGTTGATATGATATATATATATATATATATATATTCATGCTTGTTTCGTAATCTTGATATCTGTTATCGATTCAATTATTTATAAACTACATAATACCTATGCTAGAGATAAGCAGTACTTGCGTATACCCTTAGTATAGGGGACCCAGAGTTGAATATTTTCCTAAACCGGGAGGCGATGTTCCCGTGTATATTATATATATATATATATATATAGTTTTCAAAACTATTAAACGAATAATTTTTATTCGATAGTTTTATATTATAAATGAATATTATTTTGAATATCCATTCGAGGACTTTTGACTCCGCTTATTTTATTTAATGAATATTATTTTGATTATTCATTCGAGAACTTATGACTCCGATTATTTATTTAATGAATATTATTTTGAATATTCATTCGAGGACTTATGACTCCGCTTATTTTATTTAATGAATATTATTTTGAATATTCATTCGAGAACTTATGACTCCGCTTATTTATTTAATGAATATTATTTTGAATATTCATTCGAGAACTTATGACTCCGCCTATTTATTTAATGAATATTATTTTGAATATTCATTCGAGAACTTATGACTAGGATTATTTATTTAATGAATATTATTTTGAATATTCATTCGAGGACTTATGACCTTGCTTATTTTATTAAAAAATATTCTTTATTTTATTAAAGAATAATGTTTCGATATTTGCCAAGTATTCGGAAAATAATTGATACTATCAAATCATTCTTACTTTAAATATTTCCAGAGATTATTTTTAAACTTTATCAAAACTAGTTTTGGAAGGTTAGAGTGGATCCCAAAACTCGTTTTCAAATTTAAGATCTTCCTTTTGAATGGGATTTAAATACTCGCTCAAATATCTGAGGGATTCGGCTCCTTGATGTATTTTTATATTCGCAACAAGGTTGTTGTTTTGATAACAGAGTTTTTAATTACTTACCCAACACTCGGGAAGTAAAATTCTTGGAATAAGTTAATCCATTAACAGGCATCGCCTGGGAAATATCGGTGAGTTTTCCTTTCTAACTAGATACAACTTCTTGGTGGAGCCGTATCAACAAGTTTCTACTTGGGGAAAGGGGGGACGAGCTTTACGTTTCAGAGTCATGGATTTCATCTGAACTAGGAGTGGTGTAAGTGGTCGAGTGGCGCCGTCCCAGCCTTATTATATTGACCTAAATGGCCCGGAAGGTCCGCTAAGACGTTCCTTTCCTTAGAATTCCAGTGTTCGGTTGATAAGTAAATCTGACTGTTCTCCTCTACATGTAGAAAATAGTGGGGTTGCACTACTGTGACTGATCATCGTGAGTGGTCTTCCTGGCGCGGCAAACTCCCGTAATGAGTTCATCATCCAGTTGGATATTTCTGCAACACTACCCAGAGCACTTCGATAGAAAGGCTATGGTTGGGAGATTGTTGAGTGTTGGCAGGGTCGAGTTTTCAAAATGATTTTTCATCAAATGAAGTATCTCGTAACTTCATTTCATTTTGATGATATTTCAGAGATTGACTCTATACAAGTTTTGTCTTGTAACTTCATCTATGGGATGAACTATTTATACCTTGAACTGTGGTAGTTCAAGTAGTAGTCGAAAAAGATATAAGTATATCGAAGTATCTTGTAACTTCATCTTTTCAACTTATATCTAGTAAATGATTATCTTATGCATGACAAAGATTTTTAGAAAAACGTTGAGACAAGGTTAGATATATGAGATCACCTTACAACGATATCTTTATACAGTTATAAATTTGAACTCTGTGTATATTATACATGTCAGAGGATTTCAAAGATTTTGAGAAATATATATATATATATATATTGAATATTTTGCGACTTAATCGCATTAAGATATCAAACTTGGTTCATTTCTACTTGACCAAGACTTTCATGAGTACTATGAAGATGCTCATATATTGGTAATTATTATACATATTATTTCGGTGGGCTTGTTGCTCACCCTTACTTTCTTCTTTCATCACACTACAACAGATAGACAAGATGAACAGGACCAAGCTCCCAATTCGCGAGCGGATAGGAAATGTTCCGCAGTTTCCTGTAGGCGCTGATGCCGCTATAGCCGAGGTAGGAACTACCAATAAGCTAGGCTTTAAATTTTTGATGTACCAGACTTATGTATATTATGAATTGTAATAATGGCAAAGAATATGTAAATTTATTCTAAAACCCTTTTGAGGTGTAATGACTTATAATTGTGGAATAAAATGACTTGTGTTATTTTTGGTTTTCATCTCTAAGACTATAACTTGTGGTGGATGTGTGTATATTGTGGGGTCACAGTACGTAGTAGTTGGTTGTTTATTAAGATTAAAGGTTATTAAGGGAAATGGAACTCATGACAACCCGGATCCCCGACCCTGGATTTCGGGGTGTTACATACTGTAAATCATGGTTTAGTATATGCTAGAAGCGAAGACAAGAAAACCATAGCAGGCTATACAGATAGTGATTTAGCAGGTGATGTGGTTGATCGAAGGAGCACTGGTGGGATGTGTTTTTATCTCAATGGCAGTTTAATTTCATGGGCATCGCAGAAGTAGAGGGTCATTGCACTGTCTTCGTGTGAAGCAGAATAAATGCCCGCAACAACAGCAGCATGCCAGAGCATTTGAATTCGAGGCCTGCTAAGGGAAATTTCTGGGCATAAAATTAGCGTTGTAGTGTTGCATGTAGACAATAAGTCTGCAATAGAGTTGATGAAGAATCCTGTGCTACATGGAAGGAGCAAGCATATAGACGTTCGTTTTCACTTCATTCGTGAATGCATAGAGCGTGGGGAGCTGGTCATAAATTATGTGGGAACTCAAGAACAGAGAGCAGGCATTTTAACTAAAGCACTGGGCAAAGTTAAGTTTGAAGAGATTAAGATGTTGATTGGAGTTGAGAACCTTGCTACAGAATGCTGAGTACCTAGTCTAGAAAAACATGTTTAGCTAAGGGGCAATATGTTGGATTTTATTTAATCTAAACAAGTTTTATTTAAATAAATATAGCTGTTAATGGTGCATTTTATTGTTAGACTTGGTCATTAGGTATTTGCATATTAGTAGGAGCTGAATAAAGAAAGTGGGTTAGTGATAGGAGTCTGTTTTGCTGCATGCCTAGTTTTTAGCTTGCCTTGTACTTGCATATTTATTCTTGTATGCTGATTTGTTTTGTTTCAATAGAGAAGTTTATATCCTTCCAACTCTAAATACAAACAGGTGTGTGTGTATATATTGTGTTTTAGTGTTTTTCTTGGTATCAGAGCCACGATAAGTTTTCGGACACGATGGAATAAAAAGGCAAGATGAAACAAAGTACAAATATTAGGCTGAGCTATCTTATGCTTACCAAGACGACATATGCAGCCTGGTCTCAGAATATGAAAGTGATTATACAGGCGTATGGTCTGTGGGAGGCGATCGAACCATGTGTTCCGACAGGGACTGTTGAGGACAAAACGGACAAGCGAGCCTTGGTAATTATATATCGAGGGATTTCAAAGGAGATGGGGAGCAATTAGATGACTTTTATATGAAATTACATGGATTGGTCACTAACATTCGAGCACTAGGAGAGAAGATGGAAGAGAGCTACGTGGTGAAGAAACTTCTCAGAGCAATTCCCTCAAAAATTTACAAATTGCATCTGCTTTGGAGCAATTCGGAAATTTGGAGGAGATGTCTGTGGAAGAAGTCGTTGGTCCATTGAAGGCCCATGAAGAATGGTTGCGTGGGACAATTAAGATGAATCAAGGAAAACTTTTACTGACAGAGGAAGAATGGCAAAAGAGAGAAAACCACGAGGGACAATTGCTATTGATTCGTGAGGAGTGGATGAGAATAAACAAGGAAGGGAATCGAGGTCCTAGTGAGAACCTGGGAAAAGAATCGAACCGAGGAGGACGTGATAGGAGCAGGATGAGGTGTTTCAACTGTCAAGCATATGGACACTTTGCATACGAGTGCCGAAAACCACGACGTGACAAGGAACCACAAAAGGAAGTGAACCTTACCCAAATCCAAGGAGATGAACCAACGCTACTGATTGCTGAGATTGAAAAATCTGATAAGGAAATGATGTTGTTGAACAAAGAAATTGTAGTTCCAAAGCTGACAGAGAAAAATGTGGGACGCAAAGATTTGCAAGTGTGGAATCTGGATAATGGGGCGAGCAATCACATGACCGGGCAATGGAAAAAATTTAAAGAATTGGATGAAAGTGTGACTGGAAAGGTGAAGTTTGGTGATGGGTCTTCTATGACGATAAAAGGCAGGGGAGTAGTGTCATTTAAATGCAAGAATAGAGAAGAGAAGACATTAAGCGAGGTATATTACATTTCTACCTTGTGCAATAACATTATTAGCTTGGGTCAACTCTCGGAGGCTGGTGACAAGATTATATTGGAGAGAGAATATTTATGGGTTTATGAGGAACAAGGTCGACTGTGGATGAAAGTGAAGAGAAGTGAAAATCGTCTCTACAAAATAAGTCGTGAGGACCATGTCAATTTTCAGGCCTTAGAACTCATGACAAAGGAGAAATTAGCATATGGAGTTCCGAGGTTGATTCAACGAAAGAATAAATGTGAAGGATGTTTGACGACAAAGCTGGTAAGAAGTCCGTTTCCAGCAAATACGAGTTTTGAGTCAAAGAAGCCCCTTGAATTAGTGTATGCAGACATTACTGGCCCGATCATGCCTGAGACTTCTGGAGGTAATCAATATTTTCTCTTGTTTGTCGATGATTATACTAGGAAAATGTGGGTATATTTGTTAAAAGAAAAAAGAGATGCTCTTGCAATATTCAAAAAATATAAGGCAAGTGGTAGAAAAGAGAATGGAGAGAAGTATAAAAATGTTGAGGACAGATCGAGGCGGTGAATTTTGCTCAAATGAATTCAAATTATTTTGTGAAGAAATGGGGATTGAACGTCAATACACAGCCCCGTATACCGTGTAACAAAATAGAATAGTCGAGAGAAGAAATTGAACCGTGGCAGCGATGGTCGGGAGTTTTCTGAGGGAATCGAAGTTACCATCAACCATGTGGGGGAAGCGGTAAGGCACACAATATACGTGCTTAATTATTTACCAACATGAATTCTAAATGGTACGACTCCGTAAGAAGCTTAGGGACGGAAGAATCCAGATTTGGGACATCTTAGAGTATCTGGTTATGTAGCAATCATGAAGGTGCCATCTATTTATGTTAAAAAGCTGGATGACAGGGGAAAAAGAGTCGTATATTTGGGATGTGAGCCACGGGACTAAAGGTTGTAGGTTGTATGACCCAGTCACAAAGAAAATACAAGACAGTCGTGATGTAGTATTTCGTGAGAAAGAATTCTGGATATGGGAGAAAGAAGGGGAATGCGAGGTGAAAGCTCCTGGATGCATCACCATGTTTGAAAACAGTGTTGAAACGAGTGTTAATACTAATGAATATGGTGGTGAAGATGAAGGCTTCACAACTCCGTTACACACGACTAGTGGCTTCACAACTCCGTTGCACACGACTGGTGGCAGCCATACTGAAATGTCCTTTGGAAATTTAGAATCAGAAACTGAAAGTGGACCTTATAGGTACAGAACTCTTGATGAATTGTATAGTGAGACTGAGGTGATTGAGTTGTTGGACGAGCTTATGCTGTTAAAGGTGGAAGAACCCGTGAATTATCGAGAAGCAAGCAAATAAAAAGAGTGAATGAGCGCCATGAAACTCGAGATGGACACTATTAAAAAGAATGACACTTGGATTCTTACTGAACTTCCACCGGGACACAATCCAATAGGTTTGAAGTGGATTTTTAAACTTAAGAAGGATTCAGAGGAAATATTATGAAATATAAAGCTCGCCTTGTTGTAGAAGGAAATGTACAACGAAGAGGAATTGACTACAATGAAGTGTTTGCCTCTGTAGCACGATTGGAAACTATACGGTTATTGTTGGTGATGGTTGCAAAGGAAGGATAGGTAGTACATCATCTCGACGTAAAATCAGCGTTTTTAAATGGAGATTTACTTGAGGAAGTGTATGTCATACAACCGGAAGGTTTTGAGAAGAAAGGGGAGGAGAACAAAATGTATAGGCTGGTGAAAGCGTTGTATGGGTTGCGTCAAGCACCAAGAGCTTGGAATGCTAAGTTGGATAAATGTTTAAAGGAGCTGGGTTTTGAAAAATGTCAACACGACCACGCTGTTTATACGAAGTGCAGAAATGGGAGTGTTCTGATTGTTGGTGTATATGTTGATGACTTGTTGGTTGTTGGTTCGAGTAAGGAAGAGATCGACGCATTTAAGAAGCAAATGAATATGTAATTCGAAATGAGTGATCTGGGTTTATTGTCGTATTCTCTCGGCATTGAAGTTAATCAAGGAAAGGAATGTACAACAATAAAACAAGCTGGGTATGCGAAAAAGATATTGGAAAAAGCTGGGATATTGTGTTGTAACTTGGCAAGGTGTCCTATGGAACAAAATTGGTGTTTGATAAGGATGAGGGTGGTCAGAAAGTAGATGCAACTGAGTATAGGAGTTTAGTTGGCAGTCTGAGATATCTCACTCATACGCGACCTAATATCACGTATGCAGTCGGGGTTGTTAGTCGCTTTATGGAGGCACCTACTGTCAAACATCACCAAGCTATGAAGCATATAGTACGATATGTGAAAGGTACTGTAAATCATGGTTTAGTATATGCTAGAAGCGAAGACAAGAAATCCATAGTAGGCTATACAGATAGTGATTTAGCAGGTGATGTGGTTGATCAAAGGAGCACTGGTGGGATGTGTTTTTATCTCAATGGCAGTTTAATTTCATGGGCATCACAGAAGTATGGGGTCATTGCTCTGTCTTCGTGTGAAGTGGAATATATGGCCGCAACAACAGTAGCATGCCAGAGCATTTGGATTCAAGGCCTGCTAAGGGAAATTTCTGGTCATAAAATTGGGGTTGTAATGTTGCATGTATAAAATAAGTCTGCAATAGAGTTGATGAAGAATCCTATGCTACATGAAAGGAGCAAGCATATAGACGTTCATTTTCACTTCATTCGTGAATGCATAGAGCGTGGGGAGCTGGTCATAAATTATGTGGGAACTCAAGAACAGAGAGCAGAAATTTTAACTGAAGCACTGGGCAAAGTTAAGTTTGAAGAGATGAAGATGTTGATTAGAGTCGAGAACCTTGCTACAGAATGCTGAGTACCTAGTCTAGAGAAAACATGTTTAGCTTAAGGGGGAATATGTCGGATTTTATTTAATCTAAACATGTTTTATTTAAATAAATATAGTTGTTAAGGGTGCATTTAATTGTTAGACTTGGTCATTGGGTATTTACATATTAGTAGGAACTGAATAAAGAAAGTGGGTTAGTGATAGGAGTCTGTTTTGCTGCATGCCTAGTTTTTAGCTTGCCTTGTACTTGCATATTTATTCTTATACGCTGATTTGTTTTGTATCAATAGAGAAGTTTATTTCCTTCCAACTCTAAATACAAACAGGTGTGTGTGTGTGTATATATATTGTGTTTTAGTGCTTTAATTTTTAAATTTTATATTTTAAAACATGTTATCCATTATTCATCCTACAGTTTGTTTTATATAAGACTCAACGAGCCCTCTTAAAGCAAGCATCTCTCTAAAATTCTTTGATAAGGTCGTATACAATTTATGCATTAGAAAATGGTGATATCTGAATTACGGAGACTCATCTACCCACCACCGCCATCTTTGTTTTTAACGGCCATGTCATTCATGAGCTGTGTATCTTTAGTAATTGCTGGATTATTGGAAATGAGAGGGATGAGCATGATGCATTATACGAAGATGTTCAACACTAGCAAGAAGAAAGTTGAAGCTTCTAAATCAAAGATGATCGAGTTTTCGGGAAGAAATGGAATGCTCTTAACTTATTTTCCAGATTTTGTAGCCGGTGCTACCTATTTAGCCTTGGTGCAAGCTGAGGGTCTTAGATTTACTTTGGTTACCTCGGCTATTGTCATTCATTTCTTCAAGAGGCTTTTTGAGGTATGTAATGACTATGTACCCTGTTTATTATTATCTGAAATTAAAGCTCTACTTGGTTTAGGTTATTCTCCCTTGAAGAAAGATCTTTCATTTGCAACTTTAAGCTACTTATATTAATAACCTAATTATTTGCATTCATAAAAACAGTTGAGCTCTGATAAATTAGGTCTGCATGCTAAAATACTTTATGTGTGAAGATGTCAATCAGTATTCTGTAATTGTTCAATAATTGTATCAATCTTGTAATTCTAGAGTATCAGAGTTCTAGAAACGTTAAGATGTCGATCTGTGTAGAAAATTTATGTGAAGAATTAATGGGTATCCAGAGGAATAAAGTGCACATAACAAACTAAGAAAAATATGCATGTTGTGCTAGCCCTTTTAGCTATCAAAGATTTATATTAAAGATGGGTGAAGAATAATAATAAACTGAAAGTTAAACATTTCTATGTGCAGGTGTTATTCATCCACAAATATAGCGGAACCATGCCCAAAGATACAGTCATTATCATCTCCGGCAGTTATTTTTCATGTCATTTGTACAGCCTACTCTCAGCATTTAACAGCAGGATTTCTTGAGCCAATAATTGACCTGAAATACGCTGGAACAACAATGTTCTTAGCAGGACTTATTGGGAATTTTCATCACCACTATCTTGGTATCTCCTATCTAAGCTAAGAAAAGATGGAGAGAAACAGTACAAGATTTCTTGCGAAGGTTTCTTCAATTTAGTCATATGCCCGCATTATTTATTTGAGATTTTAGGATTTATTGGAATCTCCTGTATTTCCCAAACTGTATATGCATTATCTTTCACAGTTGGTTCCGCTAGTTATTTGATAGGGAGAAGCTATGCGATGAGAAAATGGTACCTCTCAAAGTTTAAAGACTTCCCAAGAGATGTAAAGGCTATTATTCCGTATGTTTTCTAGATGAGGTTGTTATCGAAGTAATATAATTTCAAAATTGACGAGACAAAATTTCACTGCATGTATAGTGGATATATACATTTGTAATATTTTATTCATGCATATAACCTTGTTTTGAATGAAAAATTGAATCTATGCAAATCATCGTCCAAAAAAGTGTAAATGAAAAATTGAATCTATGCAAATCATTGTCCAAAAAAGTGTAAGGAAACAAAGATGAATACTATATGAATACTGGTTATAATTTCAGCTGAATTTGTGAATTAAAATGAAAGTACTAACCTATTGTACTAGCGAAAGGGCGTTTATATTTTAGTATGACCCCTCCACATACAAATGAGTGCAGGGGCACTGATACTAGAAGCATTGCAAATTATGAGTTATCTGGTACTCACTCCGTCCCTAAAAATGTTTCATGTTTGTGTTGTACACGTTTGTCAATGCACACTATTGATTGTTAATATCTTTAATTTCGTATTAGTATTAAATATAAAATTTTCATTATATTAAAGTACTCATAAATACGAATCCAACAAAATCACTCATGACTATGTTTGATATTATAAATTAGACGTAAATTAGTAGTCAATCGCTTAACATGAACAGTACAAAAAGTCAAAAAGTGAATAACATTTTGGGACGGAGGGAGTATATGTTTTCTCGATATACAAATTACATTTACACGCTTAACATACAAATATAATGCTTTTGTCCGCTAACTGATAGTGAAAACAATCATAATGAAACCCTAGTCATAATGAAACCCTGTGTTATTTCGGGAATAAGATCGTGGTGGTGGTACTAGTAGTGACATTGAAGATAGAATCAGATATGTCAGATCCGTAAGCTAATAAGATAAGTATATTTGGCCGAGAGTGCAGCCAACTTGATTCTGGGAACCCTATTAAATTTTTCAGCAATCTAAATGCTACTTTCGCTGACCTCAGACGACAGTTATCTGTAAATTAAAAACACTTCGCCAATGCACAGCAGGCCAGCATTTCCAATGTTGTGTTTAGTTTGTTTCAGTGCAGAAACTATCTATCCGATGCAGACTGCGTTGCTTGCTTTGATATAGCCACAATTGACATTCGAAAAATCTGCAAATTGGCAAATTAGCCACAGTTGACATTCAAACCATTAAATGGCGTATATTTGAGAATTATGTTTTTAATTTCGTCTATGTTGTATAATGGGATGCTTTGTATTGGTTTAAAAATGATAATCAAAGTTTTGGTCATTTATATTTCATTTATTACTATAGCTTTTTTTAGTATTTTTGGTGCATATATATATGTAGTAGTTAAATTTGTAACCATAGACTTCTGTTAATGAATGATGTCTCATTATGTAAAATACATCGTTCTATTTACATAAGCGTTGTTGTATAGATACAATCGACACTGTTTCTTATTTTTCGCATCAGTTACTAACCGATGTCTTGGCATATCTAATATATCGGTCCAGAAACGATGTATTATATGGTGTTTCGTGTAATATCTGGGATATATCGTGTAATTATTTTTTCTAATAAATAAATATTATGCATGTTCAGTATTTATTCTATGAATTAATTGTTAAGTGGTATATGTATTTGGATGTTTAAAAATAATATAAATTGAGTATTTTAATTTTTATATGTCCAAAATAAAATATAGATAATTGTCATATCTTCCTATTTATTTTTATGTTGATTTATGATTTTATAGGAAATATATGGATTTTATAAATTCTTTTTCCGAAGTATTTATAAACTATTTTATACAATCGGGAACCAACCGACGTCACCCGTTTTTACGTTTTTATAACCCGAAACTCTTCCGAGAACTCCTTCCTAACCTAATTGCAATATTCCGAGCATTTTCCATGTTTCGACTTTTTTTATGAATTTTTGTTCGGATGATTGTTTGAATGATTTGATGATTGCATGTTGTATAGCTTGTTTTCCTAATGATTTTCATATGTCATATGACTGATTTGGAGTTCAATAACATGTTCAAAATTGAGTTTAATCTTCGAATTTTAAAATTAGGGTATATAACTCGTATGAATGTTCTTAATTGAAATTTAGGGCTTTTTATTCTAGGGGTTATTAGGTGTTGAAATATAGTGGGTTGTGTTCCTTATGAAATTTGCAATCGATTGGTGTATAGCTCGTTAATAGAGGATCCCTGAATCGAAGGGAGTTGTATTTTTAAGTTTACGTCGAGCTCGCCGGAAATCGGCGAACTTCTCGGCCAATTTCCGGCCAACTCAGGGATAGGTTGTGTGTTTTGATGGCATGGTTGTATTCCTGGTGTTGTCTAGATATGATCTGGAGGTGGTGGTCGCCTGAGCATCCCTGGATCGTCTTCTCCGGCGAGACAGGGGTGTTTTCCGGCGAACCCTTGTCAAATTACAGATTAGTACCTGAACTTTTGGGGACGATACAGTATGGTCCCTGAAATTTCCAGAATTTGCAAAAATAACCTTCCTGTTTATAAATTATTTAAAAATCATATTTTCTATTTATTTTAATAATAAAAATTCATTTTTAAATTCTGAAAATTCCAAAAATTATTATTTAATTCCAAAAATTATTTTTAATTCAAAAATAAATCTGAATTAATTAGTTAATTAATTTTAGTTAATAATTAATTGATTAATTGGTCAATTAATTCAAAAATTAATTGATCAATTGATTTAATTAATTATTAATTGATTTATTTAATTATTTAATTAGATTTAATTATTTATAAATGATTTAAAAATTCTGAAAAATAGTTTTGAGCTTTAAAATATTACTTTAAATTGTTTTCAAGGCTCGATAATTATTAGAAAATTACTTTGAATCCAGATGTGGCCAACCGAACCCTGTTTATTGCTTTAAAATTTACCCAACGACCCGTTTTAATTCCAAAAAATGTTTTAAAAATCATATTAAATACCCAAAAGCTTGTTTATAACCCGAGACTTCTTTATAAATGGAATGTCATTGATTATTTGATGTGTTACGTGTTATATGTGGCTTGTTGTTTGACTGTCGGTCTATATGTTCGGTGTTTACTTGTTTATAACGTAACTTTCAATCCGTTAGTCGGATTTGGGTAAAATGAAGGGTAGATAGAAGTGTATACCGACTAGAATCGTATGAGTTGAGTATTGATAGATGCTTATGATATGTGAGCAGAAGAGGCAAGGCTTAGGAAAGGAAAGCAGATAGTCGAGGAGTAAGACGGTTGTGATTGGAAGTTAGTTCAGTATAGCAAGCTAGTACCAGGAAAGTGTTCTGAATTTTCTCGAGATATATTGTAGTTGATTGATAGTCCTATTTTATATTACAAGTGTTTTGAATCACTGAACCCTAAACCTTGATTCCAGTTGTTGATCTTTGAGCCGTAAACCTGATTCTTTCTGAATTATTGATTGTTGAATACCAGAGTACAAACCACTAATGTACAATACTACTCCACAAATACATACAAACTAAATACCAAACACTGAATCAAATGACTTACATATTCAAACCATTGTACTCTATGCTTTGAAAAACCAAATCCTTGTAACCTTGAAGTGTTGATTCCTTTGTTATACAATTATTTCATTACCCAACAGCTCTTTTTTGAGATTACCATATTGATCCTTTGTGAAGATTGAAACCATTTCATTATTGAATACCCAATGTTGCTTATGATTTTGTTTATTGCTTTATATTGTTTATTCTGTTATTATGATAGAATTGGATTGTTTTATAAAATTGTGGACCAGATTCGTGGTCAGACCAGATTGGTTGTCAAGTTAGGCCAATGTGTGCCTTGGATCCAGTAATTGGAGCAGAGCTGTGTGCCTTGCTCGGGGTTAGTGCATGACTGATCAGCAGCCTAACCTTGGTTTTTAAAATAAAAATATAATATACAATTCTAAATCATTAATCATTGTTCACTTGATACCTTAACCTTTTTCACTTGATGATCATTATTCTCAGTCTTATCATTGTGACTTGCTGAGCTAGTTAGCTCATTTCTACGATGTTGTTTATGTTCTTTTCCAGTTAAGAAGGAACCAGTTGGTAGCGAGGATCCCCAATCCAGTGCAAGAGCTAGGGGTCCAGGTTGACCAAGTTAAGCTAGCTGACAGCTTTTGAGATAGTTTAAGTTTGTAAAAATTTGTAATAATGTTTAATATTCAGTTCTGAGTTTGAATAGTTAGGATTTGGACGTTTGTAATATAAAGTGTGTGTGTGTGGCTTGTGTACATACTTTAACCTGTTGGGGTCCGTGGTAGTTGGTAGGTAGGGTCACTGCATATTATTATTATTTTTATTATTGTTATAAGCAGGTTATAAATAAGGTATGTGTGTGTGTGGACCCCCAAACTTCTGACCCGAGTTTGGAGGGCGCCACAGGTTTGGTATCAGAGCTACAGGTTAAAAGTCACTGAAACAAGCCTAGGTTGACGGGAATGGGTATAGGGTTAGGATTAGAAGTAAGGAAATAGAAAGATAGAACGTTGAGAGGTTGAGTGCTACGATATAACAGGTATTAGTATGATTCGCGTCATGTGTCGAGATTCTTATATTGCGATATAATTTCAGATAGCAGCGATGGCCGACTCTTTCCTCTCCGTACCAGCTGATCACTCAGAGCCCTCAGTTGGAGGACCATCTTCAGATCCACGTCCTGTTGTTCCACCAGTGTTGGCTATTTTACCTCCACCTGTGTTGCAGCCCGTACCACTGCAGGCTATTCCACCCCCAGGCATGAGACCACCTATCAGAGGACCTCCACCAGCTGATTCAGATTCCACTGGGCATTCAGTTGCGGGTGCCCCATTACAGTCTACATTGCATCCTATTCCTTATTACCGGTATGAGGCTCTTTTATTGTAGCGTGATTCCTTGATGGCACAAATCCGAGAGCTGCAGCATATCATCAGGACTACAGATGTTGATCGTGGTGTGAGGGAGCTTCGAGAGGAGATTCATGTGACACGCAGGATTCTTGAGGCTAGGCTACACGGAGCTACATTACCTGGTCGAGGCCTTGATGCACTTATGGGATGGGCTAGTGAGGTGATGGAGGACTTTGAGAGGCTGGGAGGACCAAAGTTTCCTTGGAGTTAGATCCAGAGATGGAGATGCTGATAAGTGATGTTGTGGTTGTTTAGTATGTACAGTAGTGTGTAGTATGTATCAGTAGACTTTTGGGTTGTATTTATAGACTAGATCTGCTGATTAGTGAGTAGGTTTGTTGTACCCTTTTGCTTTTACTTCCGAAGCGTCTTTACGCTTATACTACCTAAAACTTTTGATCTATATATATATATATATATATATATATATATATATATTTCTGTTTTCAACTGTTTTCAAAAAGAGATATTTCTGTTTTACAAAACTTTTCTTTTATGCAAAGGATTTGATTTAAAAGCTAAATAAGTTATTTGATTCTTTACAGAAAATGCCTCCCAAAAGAAATACCCGCACCAACACCCAGAATGAAGAAACCAACAACAACAATAACAACCAAGATGATACCAACCAGAATGCAAACCCAGGACCCATAAACCCAGCAATAGCCCAGATTCTCCAAATCTTGGTCCAACAAACAGTTCACTTGACTCAACAACAACAAAGACAGACCAATCCCCAGGTAACTTTTAAAACTTTTCAGGCGGTAAACCCACCAGAATTCAAGGGTTCCTTAGATCCGATTGAAGCGAATGTTTGGTTAAAGGAAAATAGAGAAGTCATTTGCTTTAGTTAAAGTAAAGGAAGAACAGAAGGTGGAGTTTGCAAGTTATTATTTGAATAATGAGGCCACCTATTGGTGGGAGACAGTGAAGACATTGGAAGGTACAGATGTTATTACTTGGGAGAGGTTCAAAGAATTATTTTTAGAAAAGTATTTTCCTCAGTTTGTTCAGGATCAGATGGAGCTGAAGTTTTTAGAGCTAAAGCAAGGAAATATGTCGGTAGCTGATTATGAGAGTAAGTTTGAGGAGTTGTCAAGGTATGTGCCGTCATATGTAGATACTGATAGGAAGAAGGCTAAGAGATTCCAGCAAGGTCTGAAGCCATGGATCAGAGGGAAGGTAGCCATATTTGAATTGGATACCTGTGCAGGAGTTGTACAAAAGGCCATGATTGCAGAGACAGAGGGCGAGATGTCATAGAAGGAAAAGGAAAGTAAGAAGATGAAGTTTGAAGGGAATGAAGGTCAGTCACAACCAGGGAAGTTTCCAAATTTTAAGAAGGGCAAGTTTCAGCCAGGGTGAAATTTTAATTTCAGAAAGCAAAATGTAGGCGACGGAGGTCAAAGCAACCGTCCAGTCAATGTGAATCAGCCGAATCAGTTGAGGTTAACTTTTCCAGATTGTCAGGTATGTGGGAAGAAACATGGAGGAGTCTGTAATAAGTTGAATGTGGTTTGCTTCAAGTGTAATCAAAAAGGGCACTATTCGAGGGAGTGCCGCAATCAGCCAGGGAGAGAGCCAGCAAACAAGGATCAACCTATCTGGAATCCAGCGGTTAAGGTTCCAGCTATTGGATTTACATGCTTTAAGTGTGGGAAGCCAGGACATATAGCCAGGGATTGCAAGACATCAGTCCCAGTCAGTAATGCATTGAGAATTATGGGATCTACCCCAGCAGTGAATGAGACTCCAAGGGCTAGAGTTTTTGATATGTCTGTGAAGGATGCTATCCAGGATACTGATGTCGTGGCAGGTACGCTTAATGTGAATTCTTTATGTGCCAAAGTGTTAATAGATTCGGGGGTAACTCGATCATTTATTTCACAAGATTTTATTAATAAGTTAAATTGTTCAATTGAGTATTTAAATGAAATAATGACTGTGGAATTAGCAAATTAAGAACATGTATCTGTTAATCAAGTTTATGGGAATTATGAGATTGAGATTTCTGGTAATAAGTTTTGTGTAGATTTGATACAATTTAAGCTAGGAGAGTTTGACATTATTTTAGGAATGGATTGGTTATCTAAGCACGATGCCCAGATAGATTGTTGAAATAAGAAGGTAATGGTGAAGACGCCAGACGAGAGGATAGTAACGTTTAAGGGCCAGAAACAAGCAAAGAAGTTTTTAACAATAATTCAAGCTAAAAAGTTACTACGGCAAGGATGCGAGCATTTCGTTGCTAATGTGATTGATAGAAGTCAGGAGCCAGCAAAATTTGAAGATATTTTAGTAGTCAATGAACTTCCAGACGTGTTTCCCGATGATTTACCAGGACTTCCTCCAGACAGAGAAATAAATTTGCGATCGACTTAGCACCTGGAACGGAACCGGTATCCAAGGCCCCATACAGAATGGCACCCGTTGAGATGAAGCAACTAGCAAAGCAATTGCAAGAGTTGTTAGAGAAAGGAGTAATCAGACCCAGTGTATCCCCGTGGGGTGCACCGGTACTATTTGTCAAGAAGAAGGATGGAAGCATGAGACTGTGCATCATCTATCGGGAGCTCAACAAGCTTACAATCAAGAACAAGTATCCGTTACCCAGAATTGATGATTTATTTGACCAACTGAAATGAGCCAAGTACTTCTCCAAGATCGATTTGAGATCGGGATATCATCAACTAAAGATTAAGCCAGAGGATATACCAAAGACAGCTTTCAGGACAAGGTATGGACATTATGAATTTTTAGTGACGTCTTTTGGATTGACCAATGCCCCGGCAGCATTCATGGACCTGATGAACGAAATTTTCAAGGAATACTTGGACAAGTTTGTTATTGTGTTTATAGATGATATTTTGATTTATTCAAAGACAGAAGAGGATCATTGGAGATTTTAAGGAAAAAGAAGTTATATGCTAAATTCTAGAAGTGTGCGTTTTGGTTACAGGAAGTTCAGTTCTTAGGACACATAGTCAGTAATGAAGGGATCAAAGTGGACCCAGCGAAGATTGAAGCAATTATAAATTGGGAAAGACCGAGAACCCCAACAGAAGTAAGAAGTTTCTTGGGATTAGCGGGATATTATCACCGATTTGTTCAAAATTTCTCAAGGATTGCAACACCATTAACGAAGCTTACACGGAAGAATGAAAAGTTTATATGGAACGATAAATGTGAAGAAAATTTTTCAGGAATTGAAGCGAAGATTAATTACAGCACCCGTTTTGTCACTTCCACACGATCAAGGAAATTTTGTGATCTATAGCGATGCTTCTCATAAAGGACTCGTATGTGTTCTGATGTAACACTGATAAGGTTATTGCGTATGCGTCAAGGCAATTAAAACCACACTGAACAGAAGTATCCAACCCATGATTTGGAGCTGGTAGCTATAGTATTCGCTTTGAAGATTTGGAGACATTATCTATATGGAGAAAAATGCGAGATTTATACGGATCACAAAAGCTTGAAGTACATATTCACACAGAAGGAGCTTAATATGAGACAGAGGAGGTGGTTAGAGTTGATCAAGGATTACGACTGCATGATTAACTATCATCTCGGTAAAGCAAATGTTGTGGCGGATGCGTTAATTCGGAAAGAAAAGTTGAAGGTGTTATCAGTACCCGAAGAGATATACAAGGAATTTCAGAAACTGGAATTGGAGATTAGAGTTTGCAAGCCTGATGAAGCAAAAGTGTATAGTATGACTTTCCAGCCAGGAGTTGTTAGAAAAGATAAGAAAGTGTCAAGCAGAGATAATGGATCAGGACATTAATCGTTTGGTAGGAGAGGAATTATGCACGCAAAAGGACGATCAAGGTATTCTTAGGGTTTCTTCTAGAATTTGGATTCCACCAGTGACGGAGTTGAAGAATGAAATTTTACAGGAAGCTCATAATTCAAGGTATTCAATCCATCCAGGAAGTACCAAGATGTACAGAGATTTAAAGGAAAATTATTGGTGGCCCGATATGAAGAGGGAAATTGCAGAATGGGTTAGCAGATGTTATATATGTCAGAGAGTTAAAGCAGAACATCAGAGACCAAGTGGATTGTTACAGCCATTAGAGATTCCATAGTGGAAGTGGGAGCATATTGCCATGGATTTCATAGTCGGGTTACCAAGGACGAAATCTAATCATGATGCCATTTGGGTTATAGTGGATAGACTTACCAAGTCAACTCATTTTATGCCTATAAATAAAAGATTTTCACTAGACAAGTTAGTCCATATGTACCTGAAGGAAATCGTAGTTCGTCATGGAGTTCCAGTGTCTATCGTATCCGATCGAGATCCGAGATTTAATTTGAGATTTTGGAAGAGTTTTCAAGAATGTTTGGGAACGAGACGGAATATGAGTAGGGCTTACCTTCCCCAGACTGGACGGCCAGAGTGAAAGAACAATCCAGACAATCGAAGACATGTTACGTGTTTGTGCCATTGATTTCAAAGGAAGTTGGGACAAGCATTTACCCTTGGTAGAATTTGCTTACAACAACAGTTATCACGCCAGTATTGGGATGCCACCCTATGAAGCTCTTTAATGGACGCAAATGTCGATCTCCTGTATATTGGGACGAAGTAGGAGAACGCAAAATACTTGGACCTGAATTAGTACAACGGACGAAGGAAGTTGTTAAAGTTATCCAAAAGAGATTGATAGCAGCACAAGACCGTCAAAGGAAGTATGCTGATCAATCAAGGAAAGATATGGAATTCGAAGAAGGAAATCTGGTATTACTGAAAGTATCACCGTGGAAAGGATTGACAAGATTCGGGAAGAAAGGAAAACTGAGCCCTAGATATGTCAGACCTTTTGAGATTCTAAAGCGTATTGGTAAAGTAGCTTACGAGTTGGCGTTACCTCCGCACATGGAGCACATTCATAATGTTTTTCACGTATCGATGCTTAAGAAGTATAATCCAGACTCCAGGCATGTAATCAAATATGAGCCAATAGAGCTTCAAACAGATTTATCATATGTAGAGAGTCTGATAGAGATTCTATAAGAAAGAAAGAAAGTGTTAAGAAATAAAGTGGTAAAATTAGTAAGAGTACTGTGGAGAAACCCAAAGGTTGAAGAGTCAACCTGGGAGTTAGAAAGTGATATGAGAGAAAAGTACCCTCATTTGTTTTCTTAGGAGATTCTGAGGACAGAATCCTTTTAAGGGGGGAAGGATGTAATATCTGGGATATATCGTGTAATTAGTTTTGCTAATAAATAAATATTATGCATGTTCGGTATTTATTCTATGAATTAATTGTTAAGTGGTATATGTATTTGGATATTTAAAAATAATATAAATTGAGTATTTTAATTTTTATATGTCCAAAATAAAATATAGATAATTGTCATATCTTCATATTTATTTTTATGTTGATTTATGATTTTATAGGAAATATATGGATTTTATAAATTCTTTTTCTGAAGTATTTATAAACTATTTTATACAATCGGGGACCAAACGACGTCACCCGTTTTTACGTTTTTATAACCCGAAACTTTTCCGAGAACTCCTTCCTAACCTAATTGTAATATTCCGAGTATTTTCCATGTTTCGACTTTTTCAATCCGACGTACAGTTTGTCCTGCGCGGGTCCCGACGCAATATTTTCGATACATTATTCGTTTCGGTAAATCAATAAAACTCGTATTTTCGATAAACGGGATCTTTTTATTAAACTATTACAATTATCACCTCGTTATACGTGTAACCAAGCGCTGAGACCAAGACCGCGGTACAAATTGTACTGATTTGGATAATTATCCCAAAAATCGGTACCGTTTGGATCTGTTTTTATAAATAAACGTACCATTTTATATCCGGAATGATCCAACGGGATACTAATTTTCCGTAATTATAAATAGCCTTTACCGTATTTTATTTTGTACCGAAAATCATTTGCAAATAGTAATTATATAATTTTACAGAGAAAATTCATATATTCATAAAACCTACCGAGAATCAAACCTCAATTTCAAGGTGTTACCGGAATCCGTTGGTGAAGCTCGAGTACTCAAATCAAAGCTCTTGAAATATACTATCAGAATTTGTGCTTCATATCACTGCAGAATCAAAGGTTTATTTTCTGTAATTTTATTTATTTTTGAATTATTTTGATTAAATTTATGAATTTTTCATATGTCATATGACTGATTTGGAGTTCAATAACATGTTCAAAATTGAGTTTAATCTTCGAATTTTAAAATTGAGTTCATAACCTGTATGAATGTTCTTAATTGAAATTTAGGGCTTTTTGTTCTAGGGGTTATTAGGTGTTGAAATATAGTGGGTTGTGTTCCTTATGAAATTTGCAATCGATTGGTGTATATCTCGTTAATAGAGGATCCCTGAATCGAAGGGAGTTGTGTTTTTAAGTTTACGCCGAGCTCGCCGGAAAACCGGCGAACTTCTCGGCCAATTTTCGGCCAACTCAGGGATAGGTTGTGTGTTTTGATGGCATGGTTGTGTTCCTGGTGTTCTGTAGATATGATCTGGAGGTGGTGGTGGCCTGAGCATCCCTGGATCATCTTCTCCGGCGAGACAGGGGTGTTTTCCAGCAAACCCCTGTCAAATTACAGATTAGTACCTGAACTTTTGGGGACGATGCAGTCTGGTCCCTGAAGTTTCCAGAATTTGCAAAAATAACCTTCCTGTTTATTAATTATTTAAAAATCATATTTTCTATTTATTTTAATTATAAAAATTCGTTTTTAAATTCTAAAAATTCCAAAATTTATTATTTTAATTCGAAAATTTATTTTTAATTCAAAAATAAATCTGAATTAATTAGTTAATTAATTTTAGTTAATAATTAATTGATTAATTGGTCAATTAATTCGAAAATTAATTGATTAATTGATTTAATTAATTATTAATTGATTTTAATTAATTATTTAATTAGATTTAATTATTTATAAATAATTTAAAAATTCTGAAAAATAGTTTCGAGCTTTAAAATATTAATTTAAATTGTTTTCAAGGCTCAATAATTATTAGAAAATTATTTTGAATCCAGATGTGGCCAACCGAACCCTGTTTATTGCTTTAAAATTTACCAACGACCCGTTTTAATTCCAAAAAATGTTTTAAAAAACATATTAAATACCCGAAAGCCTGTTTATAACCCGAGACTTCTTTATAAAGGGAATTTCATTGATTATTTGACATGTTACGTGTTATATGTGGCTTGTTGTTTGATTTTCGGTCTATATGTTCGGTGTTTACTTGTTTATAGCGTAACTTTCAATCCGTTAATCGGATTTGGGTAAAACGAAGGGTAGATAGAAGTGTATACCGACTAGAATCGTATGAGTTGAGTATTGATAGATGCTTATGATATGTGAGAAGAAGAGGCAAGGCTTAGGAAAGGAAAGCAGATAGTCGAGGAGTAAGACGGTTGTGATTGGAAGTTAGTGCAGTATAGCAAGCTAGTACCAGGCAAGTGTTCTGAACTTTCTCGAGATATATTGTAGTTGATTAATAGTCATGTTTTATATTACAAGTGCTTTGAATCACTGAACCCTAAACCTTGATTCCAGTTGTTGATCTTTGAGCCGTAAACCTGATTCTTTCTGAACCATTAATTGTTGAATACCCGAGTACAAACCAAAGATATACGATACTACTCCACAAATACATACAAATTAAATACCAACCACTGAATCAAATGACTTACATATTCAAACCATTGTACCCTATTCTTTGAAAAACCAAATCCTTGTAACCTTGAAGCGTTGATTCCTTTGTTATCCAATTCTTTCATTACCCATCAGCTCTTCTTTGAGATTGCCATATTGATCCTTTGTGAAGATTGAAACCATTTCATTATTGAATACCCAATGTTGATTATGATTTTGTTTATTGCTTTATATTGTTTATTCTGTTATTATGATAGAATTGGATTGTTTTATAAAATTGTGGACCAGATTCGTGGTCAGACCAGATTGGTGGTCAAGTTAGGCCAATGTGTGCCTTGGATCCAGTAATTAGAGCGGAGTTGTGTGCCTTGCTCGGGGTTAGTACGTGACTGATCAGCAGCCTAACCTTGGTTTTTAAAATAAAATATAATATACAATTCTAAATCGTTAATCATTATTCACTTGATACCTTAACCTTTTTCACTTGATGATCATTATTCTCAGTCTTGTCATTGTGACTTGCTGAGCTAGTTAGCTCATTTGTGTGATGTTGTTTATGTTCTTTTCCAGTTAAGAAGAAACCAATTGGTAGCGAGGATCCCCAATCCAGTGCGAGAGCTAGGGGTCCAGGTTGATCAAGTTAAGCTAGCTGACAGCTTTTGAGATAGTTTAAGTTTGTAAAAGTTTGTAATAATGTTTAATATTCAGTTCTGAGTTTGAATAGTTGGGATTTGGATGTTTGTAATATAAAGTGTGTGTGTGTGGCTTGTGTACATACTTTAACCTGTTGCGGTCCGTGGTAGTTGGTAGGTAGGGTCACTGCATATTATTATTATCTTTATTATTGTTATAAGCAGGTTATAAATAAGGTATGTGTGTGTGGACCCCAAACTTCTGACCCTGGTTTGGAGGGCGCCACATTTCACATTGGTCCAGAACTGATGTGAAAAACAAAGACCTTTTACTACACCCACGAAGACATCGATTTTTTGCATTTTTCACATCAGTGCTTAACCATTATATATTGACGTTTTTCTTGTAGTGCAGACTTTTACTAGTATTGATTCATTTTCCTTGAAAAACGCGGATCTTCGGAAAGGCATGGTCATCTGATCCCCTTAAATTTTTAATTTAATTAACTATGTATATTCAAATTACATAAAAATTGAAAATGACCCTCTTAATTTTTACAAAAAAATATTGCCCCTATTTAAAAATATTTCGTTGGGGCAAAAAATTTATAAGTGAAAGTTAAACTTTTTTGTTTTAAAAAATTATAAGTTATAGATGAAATAGAAAATAGGAATAGATGACAAAAAAAAAGATATGAATAAATATTGTACTAGCATTTTTAGTTAAACCACTTTAACATCATTAGTTCTAATTTTTGTAGAGTTAATATGAAGTTGATTTCATATTTATCATGCGTTAATCTACATAATTCTTTATCAAATTTTGATAAGCTAAAATTAGTTCAACTTGTAAAATTTTATCCTTTAAAATTTGATCAAATTCTTTTTCTAATCACTTGAAGGTCAGCTTTCTAACTACACAGTTGACATGAGAATCAAAGCTGATTTTTAAAATTTGAAGAGTATTCATAATCTCTCGTTCAAAAGATGGTTGAAAACACAAAGATATTAGTATCCTTGGGTGTATATATTGATAAAATTGTCAGTGATTCTAACGATTGCAAATGCAATAATTAAGAGAAATGTTTTAGCCGAAAATATTCGCAATAATCCAATATATAAAATCGTATTTTTGAATTTTTTTCGAATGAGCTCAAGCCTATTTCGAGCCGAACTCGAACAGAACATGCCAAATGCTCGGCTCGAATGCGTTAAAAAATTTTGACCCTCCTTATATTCGAAACTAGATCCGCCAATATTCGAAACTGAATCTGTCACTGCTTCTTGTTACCCAAATTGTAGCATAATGAAATTAAAAACATATTGCATCGGACTTCTCATTATTTTCCAGTGTTATTCTTCATTTTACATTATTTACTTTAAACAAATATGTTTTATATCACCAATTACCTGTGATGTTATTTTAGTTCATGTTAAATACTTAAAATCTTAAAAGTCACCTATTTTTCTAAACCTTGTACGGTCTACATAGTACTCGACTTCCTCAAATTATCACAACTCTTGTAAGATTTAGAGTCCTTCCGTATAGAGGCCAACCTCACTCAAAGATGTTAGAATGCCCCGTTTCGCGACCAAATTAAAAGTTGGTTTTTGATTTAAAAGTTATAATATTTATTTACGGCTGTTTGACGACCTAATTTATAAGTTGTATTTATAATTTATAAACTGATAAGTTTTATATTGGTAATGACGTACTTTTTCTCAAGTTAATTTGATTTTTCATTTTTCTTATTAACTTTAATTTTTTTTTTTTTTGCTAATTGATTACACACGCACACGCAGGGAGTCGAACTCCTGACCTCCCGCAAAGGGGTACAAGAGCTCAACCACTACACCAACACCTTGTTGGGATTAACTTTAATTTTTAAAAATATGTTTTTAAATGTTAATCTAATTTAAAATTCACAAAAGATAATTATATTTGAAAATTAATTATTTTAGTTTATTTAAATAACCAAACCATGGCTTACAAGTAAAATTATCCAAACACTTGTATAACTTATAAGCATTCATCTACTTATAACTTGTAAATCACTTATTCATTTTAATTCATAAGTTACTTATTTTAAATTTTCCTAAACGGACACATATTTTCTATGAACATGTATTACTTATTCTCCTGACCAAGGCTAGATCGATGTTGGGCCTAGGTCTACCTAGTAGATAAAGCTCACTTAGAAGCCTACTTAGAGACTATATACAGACTCGTAAACACGCATTATAGGGGGTCCAGATATTATACTTTAACAATAACTTTAAAAGAAACTTTTGCCTCGTCCTAGTAATAACACATAAAATTCAGCAACCAAATTAATTCATAACAACAGATCGAGCTACGGACACTTAGATCAATTTACATAGCATAATATATCGACCTTAATTCTCCGACCAAATCGGAAAATGGCCGATCCATAATAAGGTACAAGTAAGGCGTGATTCTGAGCACCAAGGACGTTGCCAAAATCAAACGGGTAGGGAGAAACAAAGCTCCAATGACTCTGGTTTCCTTATTCACATAAAAGGAAGGTGCTAAAACCAATGAGTTGTCATGTCATTTAGATCCACTTTGCGAGAAGGATAGCTCAAAAAAGGATACCAGAACACGCATCCTCACTCCCCAAGATAAACACGTGAAGTGATGTTGGACTCCATCTCGAAATAATCCAATGGAAAAACAAATTTCCTGATGCTCAAATTGTGAATACGGACACCAAAAATATTGAAATATTGAAAGAAGAATATTGGTAGAAAAAGTAAGGCAGAGAAATGAGATTGCTCGCTTACAAAGCCAAGGTCTCAGAGGGACACGTCTCCTAATAATACCAGACTGACTGCTATGAAACCTCGTGGAGGACATCTATGGGAAGTGAGTATACAAGAGCTGAGGACTCTTTAGGCTCGTTCTCTTTTAAGAGGCAAAGACGCAAAACAGAGAGCTATAAATCCTCAGATGGACGAGGATTATTGTGAAAGAAGAAAATCAACCTCAAAAAAATTCACGAAGGATGAGGTCGGTATGTTCAAGGACTTCATTAAAACTCACTTGGGGAAGGTTGAGGCCTCCTCGGGGAGTCCTTTGTCAAAGTGAATAGAAAGAGCTAAAATAAAAAGAGAACTGAAAGTACCCTCCATCGATCAGTTTGATGGCTCCGTATATACCGCCAACTTCATTCATCTCTTTGATGGTGCATGGCATTCCACGGACACTCTGACGTGGTGAGATGTCAATACTTCTCAATATTCCTGAAGTGCCCTGCTCTCATGTGGTAAGCGCAATTTATCGAGTCATGGTCTACAAGAGGCGGTTGGCAACATCCAATCATCCAGGTCTCTGAGGTCGAGGAGGTCTGTGCAATGACTTTGACAACCCACTACAGGCCCCCAAATGATCATGATTTGTTGTACAAGTAGTAGTAGTACTTTGTCTTATAAACTAAATTAAAGTCCAAAATCTCCTCAATGTGGGATTGGGGTGTTACAAACTCCCAGGCCCACCTAAACTCCTTACGTCCTTATTAGGCCAGAACAGACAGCTTATATGTCCGGATTTTTGCCTCTCTAGCCATTGTGGGATAATACCTGTTGGTTTCGTGTCCCCGCCTCCGGATCTCTGTCCATTGTGGGATAATACCACCAGCCTTCGTGTCCCCATCTCCGGCAACTTGACGACTCAAGCTTTCGAGATTCGAATCTGATACCATATTTGACAATCCAGGTCAAATCACGAGCCTTTTTCGAAAACCGGGTCAATTCCTGATTCCGGGTCTAAAATAAGATAAAGCCTACTAGCCCAAATGCAGCCAACTTGGATAAACAATAAGCCCGACCATGATTTGTTGGTACAAGTAGTAGTACTTTGTCTTATAAACGAAATAGAAGTCCCAAGTCTCCTCAATATGGGAATGGGGTATTACAGTGACACTATCGATGAACTGATCGAAGTCGCGGAATTGATAAAAGGTTAACTCATAAATCTTCCATTCAAGAAAAGAAGGAAGAAAAGACTTGTTCTACCTCAGACATGTCATTGACATCTCGGATGTCTCCTTTTAAGCAACGGGCATGGCCTCCTAAGCCTAATGAGGAGCATGACTTCATAAAGTTCACCATCAACAAGACCTGGATACTAGCTATACTTAAGGAATGCCCAGGGTATGCCTCCGGGGCCTATGAACCCAAACAGGCCCCCGGGCACCAAGTTCTGTGACTATCATGAAGACACGGCACACGAAAAAAAGGTGTTATCAATTGAAAAACTTGATCAAAGACAAGGTTCAGAGCGGAGAGAACTCACACTTCACTGTCAAAGATGATCCACTTCACCAGCAACAATATTACCAAGAGAAGATCAGCAATTTTATAGCAGGTGGTCATTCCGCCGAAAGAATCTCTAATATGGCAAGAAAATCACATGTAAGAGAAGTATTCAGAATTGACTCCAAAAGACCAAGAAGGAATCCATCTCCAATCATATCATTCTCATATGATGATTACGGGAACAGAGTGATTGAAGATTACCAAGATACTTTGATCATCACCACCAAAATTGGAACGAATGCGATGTAGAAAATACTGATAAATAATGGTAGCTCAATTGACATTTTATACCATAGAGCTTTTATAAGGATATATTTGGGAGACATAAAATTGGGTGATGCGAAAGATGCCCCCTTCACGGATTTATAAAAAATAAAGTCAAAGTAGTTGGGGTCATCGACCTACCAGTATTTTTCGGATCTCCTCCTTGCCAAATATGGCAGATGGTGAAGTTTCATGTAGTAAACGCATTTTCTAGCTACAACTCCATCATATGTCAAACTACTTTGGGACTTTTGAAAACTATAATTTCCATCCCACGCCTCAAAATGAAGATTATCACTGATTTTAGAGTGGGAAAAATGTGTGACGATCAAAAAACTTCAAGGAAATGTTATATTGGGTCAGTCATCCCTAAGAGATCACTGACCTCAGAGGCCTCAATGAACCAGGTAGTCAAAATCAATCCAAGGGAAATCATTGAGCTCCCGAAGCCCCCGAACTACGATCCAGTTGAGCCCGTAGAAGAGGTATCGTTTGATGTCAACGAACTCGAAAATACAGTGAAAATCGGAACCACGATATCCCATGAGCTTCATGAAGCTCTCATACATCTTCTCAACAAGTTCAAAGACATCTTTGTTTGGGTTCCAAAAGACATGCCAAGAATTCCAACAGAGGTGGCCCTGCGCCTAAACATAAACCCAGATTCTCAAGCTATAAAGCAAAACAGAAGGATTATCTTCAAGGAAAAACAAGAGGCAATTGAGAAAGAGGTGGTTAGACTCTTAGACGCAGACTTCATCAAGCCACTGTGATGCCCAAAGTGGATAGCTAACGCAGCCCTGGTCAAAAAGAGCAATGGAAAGTGGTGCATGTGCATCGATTACTCCAATCTCAATAAGGTCTGCCCCAAGGACTTCTACTCTCTCCCAAACATCAACCAGCTCATTGACTCCATAACTGAAAATGAAATGATATCTTCTATGTACACTTTTCCGGGTTATAACCAAATTAAATTGGCCGAAAAGGATCAGGATGATACTGCATTCATCACTCATAAGGCGTCTTTTCCTATAGGGTTGTACCAAAGAATAATTGACATAATTTTTGACCCATGAATCGGAAGGAATGTCCAGGTATACGTAGATGACATCGTGGCCATGTCACCAACATATTCATCTCATATTAAATATATGCGAGAAACATTTGAAAGGATAAGAGCTCATGACATGAGATTAAATCCAGCTAAATGCTCATTCGGTTAAATTAATCGACGGTTCTTAGGATTCATTTAACTCAAAGAGGCATTGAAGCTAACCCCAACCATGTAAAAGCCATACAAAACATAACCACCCCAAAATGCCTCAAAGAGCTACAGGCTCTCGTAGGGTCCATTGCAGCTCTAAGACGTTTCATACCCCAGGCCTCAAAGAAGTGTTTGACAATGTAACAAGCTATCAAATAAGCTTCAAAGCACAACACCTTTAAGTGGACAAAGGAGTACGAAAGCCTACAGATGATAAAAAAAATTCCTCACATCTCCTTCAATCATGTCTAAGACTTCACCTTGCGAACCATTAAAGCTATATCTATCAGCACCCGACCTCACGGTGGTCGCGGTGCTCATCAAAGAGGATAAATCGGATCAAAGGCCCATTTACTACACAAGCCACATTCTAAAAGAAGCTGAGACTCGATTAAATATCGAGAAGCTTGTGTACATATTGGTCATGGCCAGTAAAAAACTAAGACAATACTTTCAAGGACGCCTTATAATGATAATGGCAAATCAACCACTTCGTCGAGTTCTTCCTGAGCCTGGCATGTTAGGAAAACTCGCGTCATGGACAATAGAGCTAAGTCAGTTTCACATAGAATTCCAATCAAGAACGGCAACTGATATCTCGAACTTTAGTTGATTTCGTCTCAGAGTGCACATTCTCAAAAAACAGAACCACGCGAAATAATCTCCGACACAGATTATAAAGGGTGGATCTTATTCAAAAATGGCTCATCCACATCACAGGCTCGTAGAGTAGACGTCATCCTAACCCGTCCGGAGGGCTTTACCATCGAGCAAGTCATGAAGTTCAAATTTCACAAAACCAACAATGAATCAGAATATGAAGAACTTATAGCATGACTCAAATTGGCTCGCCACTTAGAGGTATCAGTAATTGACATATTCAGCGAATCACAGTTAGTGGTTAAACAAATTTTGGGATAATTTAAAATAATAAATGAAAAATGGCGGCAGACATGCAAATCACTTCAAACATTCGTCAATTATTGACCTCGTGGACCATCAACCACATCGACAGGCCCGTGAACCATTGGGCAGACGCCTTATCCAAGGTGGCTACATCTGACAACCCAAAGGTCATCGACCCCACCTATTTCATATAATTTGGATGAACACTTATTCTCCTGACTGAGGCTAGATCGACAAGAACACTGTTTCCTCTCGGGCTCTGCAGTTACATCTATTGCAAGGCTCGAACGAAAACTAGGGGAACATGTTTTCCGATATAACTTGGAATTTGAGATCAGTGTTTTAGCATTGATTCAAGAATCGTATTAATACTTTGTATTCCAATTTTTATTTGCAACATCCATCGTCTGTAAGAACAAGTTAAAAGCTTCCAAATCTGCAACATTCTATGTTTCTTTAGAATCAAGACTGCACATTATGTGTTATGCTTCATCACTAATAGTCTAGACTTTCCGCTTTGGAATTGGACAAGAGTCTAGAGAATAAGCTATAGAATTATTGAACAAACGTTCAAATTTCATAATTTTAAAAGAAAAATAAAGGTGATGTGGATGTATCCTCCAATTTTCATCTTTAAATGCAGCACGAAACTAGAACCATGAACAATCTACATTCGTGGCATTTTGTAGACCATATCACTCAAAGCTACACATACCATGTAAATTATTATGACACATTGACAAAATCATACAAATATTTTCGAAACCAGAAGCTCTCTTTAACTCTAGGCTTATATCTGTTCAGTAAATAATAGCTACTTACCAAAATGGTTCTGTCTACATTACTGAAATTTATCTACCCGCCGCCAGCATCGTGGTTCGTAACAGCCATGACAGTAATCAATGGTGCATCATTAGTCAATGCTGGATTGATGGAAATTAAAGGAAAGAGCATGCAGTATTCGAAGTTTTTCAACACCAACAATAAGAATGTCGAAGATTCGATGATCAAGCTTTCGGGTAGAAATGGAATGCTCTTGGCTTATTCACCAGCTTTTGTTGCTAGTGTTACCTCTTTGGCCTTAATGCAAGATGAGGGTCTCAGATTTACTTTGGTTGCTTCTGCTCTTGCTGTCCATTTCTTCAAGAGGCTTTTTGAGGTATGTACTCAATGACTGCAGTTATATATTAACTTAATTATCTTGTTATTTTACACTCATATCATGGAATTTCAACCCAATTAGCGGGAATGAGGATAAGGTTCTAATACATTTTTGTACTGAAATCTTATTTTATTCCCGTTAACCTAAGCGGGTTGAAATCCGAATAAAACGGGTATATAGTTTAACTATCTTTCCTTCTCAAATATTTGAGTATTTCTTAGTAATAAAAGTGTTTTAGTTCAAATTTCAGAGTGTACTAATTTATTACTAGCTAGCCCAAATATCTTGTAAATATTTTTGAAGTGGACTATGATTCTGTTGTTAGAGATAGAGATGCTGTAACCTTAAAGTATGCACATTTGCACAATATCTCTTGTTCTGTGGTCTGCATCTGTTATCTAGTCCACACCAGCTAGTTCTGTAATGAGAATTAGACTTACATACAGACAATTTACTCAACAAAATAAGACTCTGTTCTTGCGTTAATTTGCTGATCACAAGAATTCCAATTATGAATAATATTTTAATATTGAGCTCTCTAGCTTGCTTATTTTTCATTAAGATTAACTAATCAAAGTACTTGAAATTTTTGTGTAGACTTTATTCATTCACAAATACAGTGGAAGCATGGCAATAGACACCGCGATTGCCATCTCCACGAGTTATTTTCTTTCCTCAGTCAGCCTGATCTACTCTCAGCACTTATGTGGAGAATTTGCCGAGCCAATAATTGATCTAAAATACGCTGGAATCGCAGTTTTCTTAGTTGGTATTGTCGGGAATTTTTATCACCACTACCTCCTATCTAAGCTGAGAAAAGAGGGGGAGAAAGAGTACAAGATTCCTCAAGGAGGACTGTTTGGTTCAGTTATATGTCCACATTACTTATTCGAGATATTGGGATTTATCGGAATCTCCTGCATTTCACAAACTGTATATGCGTTATCTTTCACTGCTGGCACAATTGGTTACTTGACGGGGAGAAGCTATGCCACAAGAAGATGGTACCTCTCCAAGTTTGAGGACTTCCCCAAAGATGTGAAGGCTCTCATTCCATACATTTTTTAGAATATTTGTCGGATACCAGAATGTAAGTAAATTCGGAAATTAGAATGAAGTAATGTTGGACATATTAGCTTCAGAAGCAGTGTTAAGGTTTCGGTCATCCGTACTCTTTTTAAATAAGCGAAATCATGTATAATTTAGTGTTAAAAGTATCAAAGTATCAAGGTATCAAATTTAGATCTGTATTTATTATATTTAGATCCGTATTTTGCACGAATTATGAGTTTCAGTTTTATGCAAATAATAATGTGATACTATTATTTTTAATTTCGGGTTCGTGCTTCGCACGCGATTACCAACTAGTATATAATAACTACCGTCTATGGCTGGTTTTCGTAAGATTGTTGTTACAAACTACTTACCTACTGTGTTCTCAAATTTGTTCATTACGAAATTGCTTAGTTCCGGACCAACTCTAAACTTTCCACAATATCGGAATTACACAAGCTGGATTTCGTGCTTATAAAATAATTTACTTAAGATTCATTCAAGTACTATGTGGTAGAGTTTGATTTAAGCTATTCAAGGCTTGTTGCAAATCTAACTGCCGAATTCTAATAAGGGATTTGACAGGGGGCACTTGTATCCTTCAAAAGGTTGAAGCACATAAGTTAATTTGGGAGTTGTGCATCAACCAAAAGCAATCAGAGAAGGGGCTCTGCTTAACACTAGCTAGAACGAAACAGGGTGAAATCGTACAACTACAAGATGCCTAAACAACTCTAGAAATCTTGAGTTCCAATACTTGACCTCATAATACTAAATACATGAGTACATGCTCCGCTCCCCTAACACTAGTACTACTCCACTTGAGAGTTTCGTTTTATAGATTCTAATACATGAGTTAACGACATATTTTCTTGCGAGCGTTTGAGTTATCGTGACATATTTATCTATTTTTAAATATTAATACATGAGTTTATGACAAATTTTCGCAACTTAATATTGTATCAATTATTCCTTGCGAAAATTTTAGTTAATGTTAACTTGTGACATATTCTTCCGTTTTTCACTTACTACATTTTTTATTTTCTTCCATTTCTCGTCATATAATAGATTCATTGGCTGAGTATTTATTATAAACAAGAAGGAAAATATATAATACAAAAGAATAACACTAATTTCATTAATGACATGTTGTTTCTCATTTTTAATATTTGCAAATACATAATATTAATTTTGTTCTCGCAGTTTTGAGTCGTTAATCCATTTAGATTGGGTCTTGTTATTATATAAAGAAAGAGAGAATAAAATGTGTAGAAACGATGGTAATGACATGATATACAGCTGTTAAAAAGTCAGAAAATGGAATAAGCGGTTTGATATCATGGATTATCAGCTAAGTTGTTCTCTTGTATGTGACCATAGGCGATACTCGATTGATGCTGGAAAGTGGAAAGACAGATTATGCATCATGTATGCGCTGTATTAATTATTAAACTACTGTATTTCTATTATATACCCATATGTATATCATAAACGCGAAAAATTATAATTTTACTTTAATTCGAATGATTAAATTGGTGTAAATGTACAAGAGTCTACTCGTATTATAAAAAATAATTAAAATATATTAAAATTATAAATTTACGTGTTTAGCTCAGGGACACGTAATATATAAACCCTTATAAAATCTTATAGATGTTTAAATATTGGGCAGACAACAAAAAATTTGACAAAATTCAGCTGAGTTCGAGTTCAAAAACTTTTGAAGATATTTGTCTAAACTTTCCTTTTTGGGATGTCCCTTCCAATTGTTTACATTTCAAAAAAATTCAAAAATAGTAAAATTTTTATAATTTTTAAATTAACTACATCCACTACTTTCATCCACTATACCCACTTTATACATATAATATTAATCGGTCCCACTACTTTACTCATTTATTCAACTTTTATCCACTACTTTATCATTTTTCTTAAACTCTGCGGCCCACCCAAATTAAACATATAAACATTTGGGAGGGACAGAGGAAGTAACATTTAAGAATTCGACTGCGTCCTGGTGATTACTAAAATGGAAGGAGGATACATCCAAAATGAATTAGTTTAACTTCACTGATGTATTAGTTTGATATATTGATTAATATAAACCTAATTGGGTAAAAAATAATGAAAATACTTAATATGTACATATAAAATACGAATGATAGTGAGCCCGTGAGAGTGAAGCACGTTGAAAGCACGGAAGTAAGGATCTGGGGATGGAGACCATCATATGTTGTTGTTTGGTGCAACTATGTATGTATGTATGTATGATTCCATCTCTGTAATGAACCAGCAGACATACACTTATGTTATGATTCGGAAGAATCAAATCCAACATATATGAATGCCGCATGCTAATGTTTCTCTTTGCTCTCTCTCTAACTTGCTACTGTAGTTAGTTCTCTCGCTCTACAAATACTCCAGCCACGACGTATATCATTCATCCACGAGATGGCCAGCTCGAACCAACTTGTACCTTTCTAACTTTTAACAACGAATACAAACTGTTAAATCTGCATACATGAATATCCCCGCAATTATAATTTTACATAACTGTAAAAGCCAAGTGGTGGCTCATGTAGTCATGTGGGTCCACGTGTTCACCACCTTTCATTGCCATCCTTTTGACTTTGACCATTTAACAGTCTAGTCAAAGGTTTAATCAGGAGGGTGATCATATTTAAGTAAAATTAATTAATGTCTACTCGGTTAAAATATATTAAAAATATATTTTTTTTTAAGGATTTTTGTTGAACTGAACTACATAAAAATGAAATTACAAGAGGATTTCCCGTTAATTAAAAGAAAAATACTTGTCTCTTTTAATAACCACATATAAACTTGATATGGGATCAAACACTTTTTTAATCAAAATTTTTGGTAAACAAAATATAATAGTAAAAAAAGAATTTTCTAAACATGAACAAATTTGATAAATATCTATTCAAAGAAGTAAAAGGTTTATTTCCTCAAATTTGATAAAATAAATATTTTCATCACTTACAACATTTTTGTAAGTAAAATATGAAGAATATAAATGCTAAGGCCCAGGGGTAACTTGAGTAATTATGCCAAATCTTTGGTTCCTTTTCATAATTAACCTAAAAAAACCTCAATAGAAGTAATTCAAACAAGTGAAAGGGCAGCAAGGACAAACTAACTTTGAGATTGGAGGGGCCGGCAATGCTTACTGCAAGAGGTGATTAATATACGGTTTTTCTAATTTGTGTCTAAGAGACTACTAAATTTTATGAGTTTGTTGTATTTTTATTAATAGAGTTGTTATAAATGCAGTGGTCAATCAATATTTTTTATTAGAGGATCAATCAAAATGTAACAAATTCATAAAATTTAGTACTTATTATATGTACTAGAACACGCATTAGAAAAACCGATTAATATAACTACTTGATTAGTATTAAAATTTGTATATTAACTATTTTTCCAATCACGACTGTATATTCCATTACGGTTTGGATCTGTATATTGTACGGGTGTTTTTCTAGTCCCTTTATTATCTGTTAATCTTGTTACAGCAGTTGAATTTTTAAATGCCAGATTCTCCTTTTTCCTTCCATACCTAGGCACCAGGCGCGTCTTAACTCGTCACCTGAATTTAATGGCTTCAATTTTTAAACAACCTAAATTCAATGGCTTGTACACTTGTTTCTTCTAATGAAAATATAACATGATTATAATACTTTAAAATTGGCCTTTTTATAATTTTAATTAGACACACTTGTGTACTTTATTTCTATTTTTTTGTCAAAGAACTCACAAATTGTCTAAAGCGGATGAGGTGCTCTAGGATCATTACTATTCCACTCTTAGTGAACTATGAGCTTTTATTAAATTAAATTTTGTATTACACGAATTTGTTTTTAAAATTATTTAGAAAAAACATTATAAGCCTATATATTTCCACAAGTATTTGTTTACCCTTGTATACATACATTTGGTGGATAAAAATAATTTTATATGTATTTCCTTATGTCTGATATCCAATTATGTACACTGCTAAGCACATATCTCGCCCTTGATTGTGTATACAGGTGAGTTTAAATTTTACATATAAAATGTTGATATGAAAATCATATAAGTAATAGTTTGGAAAATAATAACTAAGGTAAATTAACATTCATATATATTTATAAGTTGTATTTTATTAAAGAAACAAATTCATTTATTTATATCAAATAAAGAATATAGCCAAGAAAATAGACACATGAGAGCGCGTGGGTAAAAGGATGAAACCCCACAGAAAGACACACAGACATGTATAGAGGGAAAGACAATGAAATGAGAAAGAAGAGAAGGAGACCACGTTGAAGCTCACACCCTATATAATATACACACTCTCCAATCTGTCTACCTGTCTCCCTCAATCTCTATATACATAGTAGTATATTGAACTATACAAGTATACCCCATAAACCAACTCACTTCCAGCTATCATCTCTCATTCTTTCCTCCTGTTATATACTCATTTCCTCAATTCTTTAGACTCCCTTTTGCATGGTGTTATATTTCTTCGATTAGAACTATATATCAATCAAAATTGTATTGAGAAATGACAATGAGCAATGGCATGGTGATGAATCAATTTGGTGATACAACGTTGACCAAAGTGTTTGTCGGAGGTTTAGCTTGGGAAACTCCAAAAGAAACAATGAAAGAACATTTTGATAAGTATGGTGAGATCTTGGAAGCTGTTATTATCTCTGACAAACTTTCCGGCCGATCCAAGGGCTACGGATTTGTGAGTAACTCTCTCTAGTTGTGAAACATAGTTTTGTATTAGTACATTGTTCATATGGTGCTAGCATCGATCATAACAACTCTTAAAATGTTTTACCAAAAATGAATTCAACTGTCAACACTAGACATTGGATAAATTTGGATTTGTTGTCTTCCATTTTTTATACTTTCAATGTTAGAAGAAAATGAGAAACATGAGTATGAATGAAAAGTGAAAAACACCAAGCTTATATGAATGTTTGATTTTGTTTAGCAGGCATAATTATCAAATTTTCAGATCGAAAATGTATAATGTTTTAGTAGTGTTAATTGGTTTACTGTTGTAATAATTTAATAGGTAACATTTAGGGAGCCTGAGGCGGCTAAGAAGGCTTGTGAAGATGCTACACCGGTGATCAATGGACGCAGAGCCAACTGCAATCTGGCTTCACTTGGTGCGCGCCGCCCAAGATCAACTTCCACTCCTCCTCCTCCTCAACATGGTAAATCAATAACAATACTAGTATTTTACGGATTTAATCATATCAAATCGGATAACAAATTAATATATAAACAAATCGGATAACAAATTAATATACAATGCTGTGTTTAGCCTATAATGCTATGTATGTAGAAAGTAAACGCACGTATACATTTCTTTTTAGGCATTAGCAATGCAATTACGTAATTTACTGATTAGAAATATTCCGGTCATTTAAAATGATGAAGGACCAGTACACAATATTGCGCCAAGATCTGTTGCACCAGCACCGGCTAGCAATCATGTGCAGTGGTACTATTCACCGGCAGCCGCTGCAGCTACACCAGCATTGCCATATCATCATCCCCATCAACAGCAGCACCACCAGCTTCAGGCAGCGGCACTACCTTATTATGGGTATTCTCCATCGTACATTGCCGCCGATCATGTCAATTACAACCATGTAAGAAATTCTACTAAAAACATAAATTATTAAATTCACATTTGTCCTAATCTCTGCATTGTAACATTAACATAATGGATTGTTGTTCTTTTTTATCCAAACAAGGCTGAGTAGTACTATAATGTAAATATTTAAAGTTATTTAATTTATCGGTACCAAATAAATAAATGTCTTTATGCTGTTGCTGGACAGTCGAGTTCTAGTTTTCATGCACTTATATTGAAAATTGAAGGTGTACATAAAACACACAGATCTTACTGAAAGTGTGCGCAAAAGTAGGTGGCCATGAATTTATACACATCCATCAAATTTTGAATTTTACTTCAATCTGTAAATGAGTAAACAAAGAATAGTCTATTGCATGAATTCAGATTCATTGTGCATGCTAATATTCTCATATTGATCTCTTAGAATTTGAGATTTTCAAGATTTCACTTTTTGACTGTTTTTGTTAACATTGTGTTTTTACTGTTGATATGCAGAAACTAGGTTACACAAGTGGATCCTACATGAATGGGCACTATCCTCAAGTGTACTTGGGGCAACCCATGATGGGGACAGCAAATACACTGATGCCAATGTACCCATTCTACCACTTCCAACAGACACAAGCTATGGGCCTTCCGGCCCACTATTATTCTCCAACTGCTACTGCAACCATTACAACTGGCCCAGCTCTCATGTCAAAGCCCACCTCCATTCCTCCTAATCCAGGTAATTTAATATAATATTTTCATTTAACAAAGATTGGAAAAGAAAGTAGTTAACTTACATTTTAACAAAAATATTATTCCTTTTAAGCTATTGTTATATTGTATTTTATAAAGTTTACAATTTGAACTTTAGCATTACATATGAGTACATGATTAAGATTCTTTTTAATCAAATTGCCAGAATAAAAGTTGGAAAACATTGTGGCATCAAACAGAGTTTCACGTGAGCATGTATATTTCTGGGCCATTGACAGCTGGGCTTCTGCAGACCCACATGATGTTAAAGGCATATTAACATTATTCTATACAACCCATCAGACAGTTGAGACAGTTGTATTGCATGATTATATTATTGTGCATGTCGTCAAACTAATTAAACTTACAACTTGTATATTATATCAATGTTTATTTATTAGTAAAAAAATTTATGTTTATGTGGTGACAACTGAAAGCATAGATTTTCAATCTGATCATATGAATGACACTGAAATTATAATGCATTTTTGTAATGCAGTTCTATTCTAATTCCGTTAATCGGGTTGAAATCTGATGATCGTAACAGGAATGACGTGTATACTCCTGTTTATGAATGTATTGTTTAAAAGGATTAACACTTGATTCTGTTTTCTGACCATGATTATGATTGCAGTGTACTGTAGTAGTATTATATTGCATGATGTGTAGTAGTGTACTGAAATTGTAGAATCAGTTTGTTTGACTGCAGAATAGGGGTGCAGTTGGGAGCAGTTGAAAGCATTCAAGAAAGAGGACTGAAAGCACTTGAAATAAGTAGCTGGAAATAACAAATGCAAGGGACTGCTCAGAATAATCATATTATACATCATCTGTAGTGGCTCTACTTTTCCTTTTCTTTTTCTATTTTTCATTTTTTTTTCCTTCTAATTCTCATTTTTATCTTGAGCATCTAATTATTCATTCATTCCCTGTCTAACATGTTTCTCAACTTGAGATGCAATCTATTGTAACTTTGAATTATGGCTCCATTAAAGTTAAATCCAACATTTCATAATTTTATATCTGATGATCCTAGAATTATTGATTTTATCGAATATAATATAATCCGTAGTATTTAATTTCCTAGAATCATAATGAAAAAACAACTCGTTGTATTGATATCAAATTATACATCCTTCTACAAGTAAAGACCTGATCTTCTACTTGGGGGATCCTTAATGGGCTCACAAGATACAAAGTGGGCCTTTTAGGCCTCCTCCTAAATACATTCTAACAGGCATAACATTTATCTTTAACTATTTACATTTTTGTGGGCCTAACATACAATCTAATTCTTTTCTCCTGGGCCTTTGGCTCAAGAATATCTCTATAATATGATTGTGAATTGACTTTAAGCTTGTCAAAAAAAATTACTGGATAGACTTTTTATTCTTGTAATATTGTAACCATGTAACCCATACCTATAGCAGCATTTGTATAATCAATTTTGACCGGGCTATTCATGAATCGAGCTAAGCCGAATTTTGATCAAACAGAGCCGGACTTTATTTTTTTTTGACGAATCGAGCCGAGCCGAGCCGAGCCGAGATTTCTTATCGAACAAAAAATATGTTCGAGCTCGAGCTCGTTAACTAACGAGCCGAACACGAGTTTGTTCGCGAACATAAACGAGCCGAGCCAGAAAATATCAGGTCAAGCGTTATTTGACTGTGAAAATAACTTATCAAATAAAATTATTATTTTTTGAAACTTTGGTTATATCACTAAAATATATATATCTTGATATCCATATGGTTGGATCGATGAAAAAAAAATTAAAAAAATTCGAAACACCAATTCATGACTAAAAATATTCATGATATATTATAATTTTTTCGAGTTTTAACGAGTAAGCTCAAGCCGAGCTTGAGCCGAACAACCCAAAACTCGGCTCGAGCTTGTTTTGCTTAACAAACACATTTGTCTGCTTGAGCTCGAGCTCGAGTTCATTAACGCGCCGAGCTCGAGCTTGTTCTCGATTAGCTCGGTTCGTGAACAGCCCCAATTTTGACACGTGAGTGCATGTAACATCTTGATATTTCACTTACCAAAAGAAAAAACATCTTGATAATTTTATGTAGTTTAGGAGGCTTTGTTGGACAGCGGACAACGGTTTCGAGAACAAAATATACCAGTTTATCATATTAATCTTTTGAAATCAACTTATTATTATAATATTATTCTAAAATTTCTTCTTTCTCTTTAAATCATTTTATCATCTTGATATTCTTCAAAAAAAAAATTAATACAATTTCTCCTCTTTCTCCTAAAATAACTCAGTATATCATATTTTCTTAAAATTTTTATTTTAATTTTTAGCCAATAAAATATTACAAAGACAATTATTTATAAATATGTGTTCTCAATATTTTTTAAAATCATTATATCATTATATTATAATTAAGTAAAAGAGAATATGAGTGTGATGAGGAGGCGCCTCTCATAACGTTTCTGTTTTTTTAATTTTCAATTTTCTCAAATTTTTATTTTATTAAATTGAAAAAATATTACATTCATTTTTTACTAATGAATATTATAATTTTATGATATCAAATTTCAGAATGATGAGAGAGCCACTCATTTGAGTAAACATGTTTAACGAGAGAACGACTTTCTAAAATTCTTGATTTATTATATGTTTTTGTTATGGTATATTTAAAAATTTAACTAATTATATTCAATTTTAATTTAATTTGTTTTAGGTGGGATATATGATATAATTTTATTATCATTATTTTATTTTTATCCGGAATTATATTGTTTATTCTGATACTATTAAATAAAGTTACGAATTATCTCTAGTTTATTTTAATGAAATAGTATGTATTTTATAGACATTGAACAAATACCGTAATTTTATAAGCCTGTTTTTTTTATATAAATGTGGCGTATAGCCTAACAAATGAAAATTTGTTCTTTAGAAATTTTTATGGTAAGCGAGGGTCGAACCCAAGACCTGAGACGACAGAGGATAAACTCTTAAATACTTGAGCTATCCAGCCGTGCTCGTAAACCTGTTATATCAATAAATCCCACTAAAATATTTACTGTAAGGAATATGTTGTAGGCTTAATGATAACTTACCAAAAGACTCTAAGTAGATAAAATAAATGATCTTGTAGCTTTCAGGGGATGACCACACTATTTATCCGTTGAAAGAGTAGCTTATATGAATAAGTATGTAGCACATTCTGTAAATTAGAATAGCTGGGGGATTTGGGAGTTTTAGTTGTTTCTAAGTCATATTGACTACTAGTAAGATATACAAAATAGTAGGGTTAATTATAAATATAAAATGCCTTATAATTTTGTATAAGTGAAAGAATATCAACTGATATGGAAATAACTTCAACTACTAATCTACAAAACTTCAGCGGATGAGTTAGTCAAGTTTCAACGGATAAGATAGTCAAGTTTCAACAGATGAGCTAGTCAAGTTTCAACGGATAAAAGATGAAGCTTCAACAAATAATTTCTATGAAGCCTCAACGGATGATCAACCAAAATAGTAGTTTAAATGGACTTGACAGTCACATGGGTTGATTATATACAAAATAAATGTGGCAGCCTGGAGTTAGGATTTAGAAAAAAATGAAGCATTTCCATTTTCATGCAAAACAAGGACGTTCAAAGATGCAGTATCTAACTGGATTACATTGGATAGAGAAATGAAGAAACATGTGATTGGACCTAGTTGATAGATTTCTATGTTTTATCTTATTTCACATGTATCTTGGTGATATATAAACCAAGAGTAGCATGTGTTTAAAAGTTAAGAATCATAGATGAGTTTTAGAACAAAAAGAGCAAGCAAACTGTATATTTAGTCTCTCAAGTTCTAAGTTTGTAAACACCTGTAAGCATCTGTGTGCTATTAGCATCACAGAGTAATCTTATCAATATATATATATGGTGGAAATATCAATCCACCAGAAAGTTTTTAAACACCTGTTTATTTACTTTGTGTTCTTGAATACTATTATTATTTATCTGCACTTAAGCATATTCAAACACAGTTATATATTTTTGTAAGAAGTTTTCAAAGTTTTCAAAAAGGAACCAGAATTCCATTCAACCCCCTTTCTGTAATTATGTTGTTATATTTTTAGGGAATAACAATTGGTATCAGAGCAAGCTCTTAACATACAAAGAGTTTAAAGATCAAAGCAATTAAACAACATAAGCAGGAAGGACGTTGGTGTGAAGATTCCAATTCTGGACAAAGACAACAATCATCACTTTAAAGTGAAGATGCACCTTCATTTACTCTCTCAAGATGAAAGATATGCTGACTGCATAGAGAAAGGACCTCATATTCCTCGCAGGGCTGCAACAGATATTGAAGGAGCTGTTGGAAATGAGCAAACAGTCCCAAAGCCAAGGTCCAAATGGACAGATGAAGACATTGAGCAAGTTCATAAAGACAAAAAGGTCATGAATATTATGTTCAATGATCTTGGTGGAGATATATTTGACAATGTCATTAACTGCAAACTACTAAGGAAATTTGGGATCAAATTCAAGTGCTATGTGAGAGAACTGAGCAAGTTAGAGAAAACAAAATGCAGCTTCTTATACAGCAATATGAATACTTCCACTTTAAGGAAGGTGAATCCTTGAATGACACTTTTAGTAGATTTCAAAAATTGTTTAATAATTTAAAGTTGTATGGAAGGATCTACCAAACTAAAGATTCAAATCTGAAATTTCTGAGGTCTCTACCAAAAGAATGGAATCCAATGACAATCTCTCTCAGAAATTTTCAAGAGTATAAAAACTTTACTCTAGAGAGACTGTATGGTATCTTAAAAATCTATGAGCTCGAAATAGAGCAGGATGAACAGTTAGAGAAAGGAAAAAAGAAGGGTGGATATATTGTATTGGTAGCTGAACAAGAGAGAGGAAAAGAGATGAAAGTTGAAATTGTTGAATCTGCACTAAACACAAGTGTTTGTGAAGGCAAGGGGAAAGGGTTGATAGATGAAGATGAGTACTGCACAAGCCAGGATGAAATGGATGATATTGATGTGCATCTGGCCTTTCTGTCAAAAAGGTTTGAAAAACTCAAATCCAAGAGAAACTTTGGAGCTGTAAAATCCAACAAAAACATGGTTAATAAAGCTAAATTCAAATGTTTCAAATGTAGGATGAATGGTCACTTTGCTAATGAGTGTAGAAAGCCAAGCTCAGAAAAAGAGGAAGTTTGAGCCTATAGATTATAAGAAGAAATATTTTGAGTTGCTCAAATAAAAGGGAAAGGCTTTTATTACTCAACAAAATAAATGGGCAGCTGATGGTGAGGATGCAGATGAAGACATGAAATATGTCAACCTAGCTTTAATGACCAAGTCAGATGAAACAAAAGTCAGTTCATCAAGCAATCAGGTAATCACTACAAATCTAGCACACCTTTCTAAAGATGAATGCAATGATGTTATAAATGACATGTCTACTGAATTGTATCACTTACGTTTCACACTTAAATCACTCACCAAAGAAAATAATAGAATTAAAGAGAATAATTTATTTTTGAGTGATAGAAATGCTGTGTTAAAAACTCAATTTATTACGTTTGAGAAATTGAAAATAGAGTGTAAGATTTCCAAGGATGAATTAACTGAATCTTTGAAGAAAGAAGAGATTTTGAGAAAGCAGCTTGAACGTGAGTAAGAGGTGATCAAGGTCTGGAAATTATCAAGGGATGTAAGTGCCCAAATTTCCAAAGTTCAAGGAATTAAGTCCTTCTGTGAGGAAGCCTGGAAAAAGAATAAGAAGAAACTGGACCAAGAGTTGGTTGATGGTCTTTCAACGGATGTCGAATCAACGGATGATGAAGCTTATCTGTCGAAAGATAAAGCTCATATGTTGAAAGTTGATTCTCATCCATTGAATGAGAAAAAGACCATTATCAAAGAAAAACTAGCTAAGATCAATGAGAAGTATGGTTCAGGTTCCAAAAACTTTATTCAAGGGGAATAAAACAAAGCCAAATATGCAAGCAGAGTAAATGTTGAGCATCTGTCAATGAAGCAGTTGAATGACAGATTGAAGAAAATTGAGGTCAAGGCAGATTCAAAGAGGAAAAATAATAGGAATGGGAAAGTAGGGATTAACAAACATAATAACTACACACCTGATAAGTATGCACCTAGAAAGATATGTGTTAAGTGTGGTAATGTTAATTATTTATCTACTAATTGCAGGTCTGTGATACATGCACCCATGTCTGTACCTCCATCTTTGCCTAATGTGCACAGATCACCCATGCATGTTTTGCCTATTATGCTTGCACAAAATCTATCTGCACATTATGATAATATGTCATTTGCACATAATATGTATTATGCTACATTTAACATGCCTCAAATGCCATTTAGCATGCCTTACTGGAATACATGTTTGCACAATCTTTGACATGCCATGTTAATCCTAGTGTGCCTGATAATTGTGTAACTGATCAAGGGCTTAAAAGTCCAATACCTAAGACAAAGGTTGATTCACAGTCACCTAAGTCTAATGTTGGAAAGACTAAGAAGCCTTAGAAAAAGGCTAACAAGGTTGGACCCAAGGAAACTTGGGTACCAAAATCAACTTGATTTGGTTTTGATGTATGCAGGGAAACATAAAAAATATGTGGTATCTAGATAGTGGTTGCTCAAGGCACATGACTGGAGATTCTACCCTGCTCACTGAATTCAAGGAAAGAGCTGGCTCAAGCATTACATTTGAAGATGATGACAAAGGTTATACTATGGGATATGGCTTGATTTCAAGGAAAAATGTCATCATTGAAGAATTTGCTCCAGTTGATGGACAAACACAATATTTTGAGTGTCAGTCGACTAGGTGATAAAGGCAACTCTATTACTTGTAAGAAAAACAACAAAGTGGTCATTACTGGAGTGAGGAAAGGAAATGTGTACCTAGATGATTATAACTCAACAAATGCAGATTCTATTACTTATCTTTTCAGCAAAGCAAGTCAACATGAAAGTTGACTATGGCACAAGAAGCTGTCTCATTTGAACTTCAAGACCATGAATGAATTGGTCAAGAAAGTCCTTGTTAGGGGCATTCCTCAAGTTCAATTCTCAAAGGATGAACTGTGTGGTGCTTGTCAAAAATGAAAACAAGTGAAAGCATCATTCAAAAGGAATCTTGAATCAGCAATTGATGAACCTCTCAAACTGTTGCACATGGATTTGTTTGGACCAGTCAATCTATTGTCAATCTCAAAGAATAAGTATTGCCTAGTGATTATGGATGATTTTTCAAAGTTCTCATGGACATATTTTCTTGGATCTAAAGATGAAGCTAGTAAAATCATTATCATTTATATAAGGCAAATCAACAATCATCCTGATCTTAAAGTAAGAAGAATTAGGAGTGACAATAGAACTGAGTTCAAGAATTCTACTATGAGGTTATTCTGTGAAGAAAATGGAATCATGCATGAGTTTCCAGCTGCAAGAACACCACAACAAAATGGAGTGGTTGAGAGAAAGAATAGATCATTGATTGAAGCATCTAGAACCATGGTAGAAGAATCAAAGTTACCAACTTATTTTTGGGCTGAGGCTGTAAACACTGCATGCTACACTCAGAATATTTCTTTGATTAATCAAGCCAAGTGCATGACTCCTTATCAACTGTTCAAGAATAAGAAGTCGACACTGAACTTTCTTCATGTTTTTGGATGCAAGTATTATATTCTAAGGAATCAAAATGATCAATATGGAAAGTTTGATGCCAAAGCTGGTGAAGGTATCTTTGTTGGATATGCTGTTGGAAAAGCATATAGAGTCTACAATCTAAGAACCAACATTTTATGAAATCTGTACATGTTGTGTTTGATGATAAAAAGATTGAAGGATTGCAAGATGAAGGTTTCCATGAAAGCCTCAAATTTGATAATGTTGAGATAAATTGTGATGATAGTGATGATGAAGCTGATCTAGAAAAAATGATAAAAGAATATTCAAAGTTATCCACAAATGAAGGAAGAGCAGTTGATACACAGAGTGCTGCATCCGTTGAAAGACAACGTGCATCATCCCTTGAAAGACAAAGTGCAACATCTGTTGAGAGACACAGTGCATCATCCGTTGAAAGGCAAAATTCAGCATCAGTTGATAATCATTCTAGATCATTAATTGACAGAACTTCATCTTCAAATTAAAGATCCACAAACTCATGGGGAGTTTCATCTATTCAACACTCAGTCACATATCAAGATACAATGAGGCCACTTCATCTAGAGCTAATCTACCATCTCAAAGAATGGATAAGAGATCACCCATTTGAACTGATCATTGGTGATGCAACATCTAGAGTGCAAACAAGGAAAACAACTCGAGATGAATATCTGTATAGCAGCTTTCTGTCAAGATAGAGCCAAAGAAGGTAGAAGAAGCTTTGATGGATCCTGATTGGGTTTTAGCTATGCAAGAAGAGCTAAACTAATTTGAAAGGATAAAGTATGGAAGCTGGTACCCAAACCCTAAGGCAAGAATTCTATTGATACCAAATGGGTATTCATAAACAAGATGGATGAGAATGGAATAGTCATAAGGAATAAAGCAAGATTGGTTGCTAAGGGCTACTGTCAACAAGAAGGAATAGATTTTGATGAAACATTTGCTCAAGTTACAAGACTTGAAGCAATCAGAATCTTTCTAGCTAATGCAGCCCATGCCAATTTCAAAGTCTATCAAATGGATGTCAAAAGTTCATTTCTGAATGAAGATTTAGAGGAAGAAGTATATGTCAGTCAACCTCCAGGTTTTGAAGACCCCAACTTTCCAGATTATGTTTACAATCTTTTGAAAGCACTTTATAGATTGAAGCAAGCACCTAGAGCCTGGTATGATACTTTGCCAAAGTTCCTTTTAGAAAATCATTTCATAAGAGGTACTATTGAAAAAACTGTTTTCTTTAGAAATGTTAATGGTTGTAGTATACTTGTTCGGATTTATGTAGATGATATTATATTTGGCTCTACAGATGAGAAACTTTGCAAAATGTTTGCCAAATTGATGCAAATTAAATATGAAATGAGCATGATGGGAGAACTAACTTACTTTCTTGATTTACAAGTTAAGCAAGTTAGTGATGGAATATTCATTAGTCAAACTAAATATATTCACGATCTTTTAAAGAAGTTTGACTTAATGGATTGCACATCTGTAAAAACTCTCATGGCCACTTCCGCTAAGCTTGAATTGAACACTACTGAAAAGTCTGTGGACATTTCAAGCTATAGAGGCATGGTTGGCTCACTTTTATATTTAACAGCTAGTAGGCCAGATATAATATTTGCTACTTGTCTTTGTGCTAGATTTCAGGCTGATCCTAGAGAATATCATTTAGTAGCTACTAAGAGAATTTTCAGATATCTCAAGGGTACACCAAAACTTGGCATTTGGTACCCTAGAGATTCTGGTTTTGATCTAATTAACTATTCAGATGCAGATTATGCAGGTTGCAGAATTGGCAAAAAAAGAACAACAGGAATATGTCAATTTCTAGGAAATAAGCTGGTGTCATGGTTTAGTAAGAAAAAATATTCAGTTTCTACTTCTACAGCTGAGGCTGAGTACATTGATGATGGTAGTTGTTGTACACAGATTTTATGAATGAGAAATCAATTATTGGATTATCGTCTACATGTGGACAAGATTCCAATTTCTGTGACAACACAAGTGCCATTGCCATCACTGAAAATCATGTGCGGCATTCAAGGACCAAGCACATTGACATCAAGTATCATTTCATAAGAGAGCATGTGATGAATGCTACACTTTTCTTAAATTTCAATTATTGATGTCTATGCAATTTGTAATGCAGCCATAAATTAATTTGATTTTCTTGAAAGAGTTAAATTTTGGCTAAGTCAAAATTATTCTTTCAACGGATAATCTTTATACGTTGAGAGTCAAATAAATTCCTGGATTCATTATCCTTCAACGGATGATGATGTATTGAATATCCGTTAAACAATCATAACCATTGAATCTAGATCTTTATCCATCAAAATATACTTACAGGTCTGTAAGAATACGTTGATAGATTATTTTTAAAATTTCTACAGTTCACTTTATTTCTACACGGTTATTTTTGGCAATTATCATTGGGTATTTATCTTTATTTTAATCATTTATTTATCTTTTTCAGGGAAAGTATAAAAGCCTATTTCAATTACAGATCTCACTTTTATCTTTCTCTAAATTCACAAGGCAAATTTACTCTCTTTGTCTCCAAAACCCATTTTCTCTCTGTAACTTCGAACCTAGCATCAATGGCACTTGTTGTGAAAATCATGTCTCTGTCTGGATATGTTTATGAGAAGAACAACTTCGTAGCTTTGGTGGACAGGAGCGTTGCTCAGGAAGACTATCACAAAATGATGGACTTCATTAGCAACTGCAAATTGAAGTATGCGATGCTCGAGTCACCAACTATTTTCTGTGAAGTTGTGGAGGAAGTCTGGACATCTGCTGTATTTGATTTTAAGAACATGACTCTCACCTTTACTGTCAAAGGTACTAATTATTGTGTTAATCCTAATGTTATTCAGTCATGTTTTAAATTACCTGAAAATAACACAACTGTTCCACACATTGACACTGATATGGTTAACTTGCTTAATTTTATGGGCTATTCTCTTGACATTGCTGGATTAGGTAATATTAAGAGGAATGGTCTTAGAAAAGAATGGAGTTTTATGTGTGATGCTTTTATCAAGGTATTTTCAGGAAAAATCAACAATTTTGATGCCATCACTTCTTCCTTGGTTAACATGCTTTAAATGTTTTAAACTGATAAGTATTCCAATTTTAGCAACTATATCATGCTAGAAATAGGGTATAAGCTAGGATACATTCATAAAAAACCTAGGAATGTGTATTATGCTAGATTTTTAATGATGATAGCTAACCATGTTTCTGAGGATCTTATAATTGAGAACACAAACAACAGGCTTGATTATTGGGTTCAAGAAAAAAGAGTTCTTGCAGACTTGATCATGAATAACTTAAACAATGAGGTGCCCCTCAACTATCTTCCAATCTTTGAGGCACCTCAGGTAAGTGAGGTAAATGTTTCTATCTTTATCTCTTCACAACCCACAATTTCTTTGACTTCAACTGTGGCTACGGCATATGTGACAATGACCAAAAAGATGCCTACCCAAGTCACCAAACCATAATCTTCAAAATCCAAGTCTAAGAAACCAAAGTCTAGTGTCTCTCAAAAGACACCAGTTGTAAAAACTACCGGAACACGTGAGGGGAGTGTACAGGGTAGTGAGCATGGTGAGGGGAAATGGTGAAAATCAAAGAAGCCCCAAGGATAAGGTGTGTGAGGCAAGTGTTACCCAAACCAACCACACTGCAGTCTCCCAAAAGACTGTAGTTGTTCGAAAGAAAATTACCTTATTTCTAGTTGCATCCTCCCAAAAGGATATAACTATTGAAACAAGCTCATAACCAGGATCACAGAACAAGAGGGGTAGGGACACTGACCAAACATAAATTTATATAAGAAAGAAGAAGGCTAAACCAAAGGGGGAGTCACAGGGTGCACATACAGTGCCAACTGCAGTCAAAGACTCAGTTACTGCACCTTTACAAAGTCAGTTTAATATGGCTCCAGTAAATTTGGAGTCACAACCCCATTCTCTCATCATTGAAACACAACACACACATAATTCTCCAACAAATTCTCTGGATGTGGATATGATAAACACATCAATTCTTGATTCTCCATCTCTCAAATTCATGGAGGAGCCAACTACCCATGCAAGTGATCATCATCTAATTGATGATTTGTTGGATCACTTGACAATTCTTTCTCAAACTATTGAAGAGTCTGATGGGTTCCGATGCATAAAACGCAATGATAAACGTAAATAAAACAAAAATTTCGAAACCCAAAAACAGGATCCATGTATAATTGTGGGCAGATTATGGAGATAACGAATCATACCTTTCAAGAGCTTGACTTTCACGAACTCAACGGAGATCCTAGCTATCACGCTTTGTGTCTACCTCTCGGAGAAACACCTCTATGGTATCCACACGAGTACCTCCAAGAATGTCTCATGAACTTGACTACGGAATGGATGTACTAGCCTCCGGATCGAAGAAGAGGCAGATCAAAATATGGTGCAGCCTTCTTGACGATCTGAATTACCTCTGCCTCTCTTTGCTGCTAGGGTTTTTTCCCAAAATGTTACCTCTCTCTTAACCTATCATTATCTATATATAATGACTGATTAAAAGGCCCATAACAGCAAAGCCCAACCCTAGTAGGTATAGGATTAAATAATAAAAATGAATTTCTATTATTTAATTAATAACTAAGTCATACTTAATTATTATGGGCAAAAACATTCCCTTTAATTCGAATTTATATTGTCTCAATTAAGTCTTACTTAATTATAATAAAATTCAAATAATCATCAATTAATTTAAATCCACAATTTAAATTAACTATTCCATTAAGTGCTCTATTTGTGTGACCCTATAGGCTATTATTTAATTGGCAATAATTTTATTCTCTAATAAAATTATAAACAATGAGCGGTATCTAGTAATACATCATTGTTACCCAATTAAACAATAATTAAATCGTGATTAGATAAAACCTTTCGTGATTAATGTTTTTCATGAAATATAATCCCTTTAACCATACATATTATAGATTAAACTCGACGCATATATTTAGTCATCCTCTTCAATATTTAATCTGGGTTTACTTGATCCATGAGTAGACTATCAAGACAAATCATTATTTGAGCATGACCATGCTTTTTATAATCTCACTCAATCAAGAGGCCAATAATATCTCTCATAATTATAGGAGGGTTAAATCATTTATCTATCATTCATATTTCTCATACGACTCATGATATACCTGATATCCACTTTTATCATCACCCGATCAAAAGTAACTTTCAATGTAGTCAAAGTATATTAATCCTCGTATAGAAATATAATGATTTCAAGTCAAAGGATCGTTACACCATTATCACTGTGAGTCTTTCTTATGACTTTATTAAACATGAAGAATCTCACTGTGGGTCTATCCAGTACCACGTTCTCTCACATGTACCTATGTATTGACTTTAGTATCCCCATACTTATAACCAATGAGATGTGGTTATCTCGTCAAACAACATACTAGTCTATCTATGTATTATTATTGTCCTATATAATAATACTCGACTAAGGACCTTTAAGAATATAATATATTATATAATCTCAAGTTCAAGTCATGTACTTAAACTATACAATGTGTATCATGATTCTAAGGACATTTATTATGCAAACAAAATATCGCAGTAATTAAGGTCATAATAAATATATTTATTGAATGATCAACTGAAATAAAGATTTAAAAGAATAATGTATTGCCTCTAGGGCACCTACACTAACAATCTCCCACTTGCACTAGAGCCAATCACACATTGTTATGGGTAAAAAACTAAGGTTATTATTTGTTGTATTTATTACTAAGGTTCGGGAGCTCAAGGACTATAATGGCTGCTCTCGTGTTTCGTAGCTTAATTCTGCCTTTACGAGATTCCTACGTATCTCTAAGAATTAGAGAATCAAGCCAAAAAACGTAGTTCTGATCTGTGGGGTGAGGCCCCTTATATAGATGTGGGAGTCCTTGAATTGGACTTGGTATAGGAGACTTGGTGGTCAAGTCTCTGAATTAGGATGGACTTAGGAGTCCTAGGAAGTAGGAAGTTGATTCCTTATCCTATGAGGTTCCTTGGAGGCCAATCTACAAGGATTTATATCCCCACTAGGACTTATCTTAATAGCTGTTTTTCTCCCTTATTAATTAATTATGAAATTAATTAATAATCAGGGTTTTGGGCCTTCTTTGTTGCATCAAGCCTGATCTGGTCCATCAGGCCTGATCAATGTGTTAACCTTTTGGTCTGAATATGATACATCTTCTTATTAGGCCTAGCAGCCTCCATCTTGTATAATCAATGTAATATTTAATTACACAATCAGGATTTATCTATCCCTATCATTTGCCCCCCAACTTTTGGGAAACAGAGACTAGGTTTCGCAGAAGTTAAGTTCATTTGTTCCCTTACAGGGTATCGTTTTTGCGTAAAGTGTGGAGTGACCTACACATTTACTACGATTTACTTTTATCCCTTTTTATTTAGAAATTATCTTAATTTCCAGGAATTTTTTCTTTATTCTGGGATTTTTCCTTAATTTTCTGGAATTTTTCCCTTTATTCTGGGATTTTTCCTTAATTTTCTGGAATTTTCCCTTTATTCTGGGATTTTTCCTCAATTTTCTGGAATTTTCCCTTTATGCTGGGATTTTTCCTCAATTTTCTGGAATTTTTCCCTTTATTCTGGGATTTTTCCTTAATTTTCTAGCTTAAAATTGATCAGGATTTATACCAAATCGATCAGGATTCATGCCGAATCGATCAGGAATCCTGGTCGAAATCGATCAGGATCCTGATCGATATTACTGTGATATTACCATTCTGGTCGATTAGATCTTCGATCAGGATTCCTGATCGATTTTGATCAGGATCCTGATCGAACTAACTCAGGAAGTAACACCCTAGTCGATGGAATCTTCGACCAGGATTTATGCAGAATCGATCAGAATTCCTGATCGATTTCGATCAGGATTCTTATCGAACTAGCCCTCAAAGTAACACTCTAGTCGATGGTATCTTCGACCAGGATCTATGCAGAATCGATCAGAATTCCTGATTGATTTCGATCAGGATTCTGGTCGAACTAGCCCACAATACGCCACTCTAATCGACGGTACCTTCGATCAGGATTCTTCTTTTTGTCGATTAGGACTCTGATCGAACTAAGTGAATTTCTACCCTCCTGATCGAATAAAATATCGATCAGGATTCTTTTCTCTGTCGATCAGGACTCTGATCGAACTAAGTGAATTTCTACCCTTTTGATCGAATGAAGTATCGATCAGGATTCCTTTCTCTGTCGATCAGGACTCTGATCGAACAAAGTAAGTTTCTACCCTTTTGATCGAATGAAGTATCGATCAGGAATCCTTTCTCTGTCGATCAGGACTCTGTTCGAATCATTTCTTTAAAATTCTGGTCGATTTTTGACCCTTCAGTTTCCATCGGTGCTTCTAGATTATTCCTGACACTTCCTGATAATGGGCTTTTTTAAGTTGGGCCTGGTTATATGGGCCTAAAAACGCCTCGTATTCTGAGCTTTTCGCTTATATAAGAGAAGTGTGAAGTGAGAATCCTCACTTCACTCCTCATTTCTCAAACTTCCTCTCAAAATTCTCTTTAGAGTTCTCTCTTAAGAAGGCGATTTCCGGCGGCTTTAGCCACCGCAGCTCCACCTTTCTCAAGTTTTTTCTGGGTTTCAAGCATTCATCCGAAGCATATCAATGGCGGATCGTGACTTGGCTCGTTTGGGGAAGATGAATGTCTCTAAGAGAGGTACAAACATTCAAATTCAATCTCCGTATACTTCCTTAATTGATATGATAAACTCTAGAGGTGATGAATATCCTTCTCTATCTGAGTTAGATTCGTATAACCATGGTAACACCTTTCATGAGTTAGAGGATAGAATTGAGTCCCTGAATACCCTGTATAAACTTCCACCTTATCTTAGGATTACCCCAGCTGCCCCCGGGGATAGGACATGTAACTGGGAGGGGGATACCTTGTTTATTTATCGAGGAGCCCTGAACGCGGGTCTTAGGCTTCCGTTTCACGAATTTATTCCTCGTCTGCTTGCAGATGTAAAAATTAACCCTTGCCAACTTCCCTCTAATGCATAGAGGAATATTCTCTGTTTTATGGTTCTTTGTCTTAGAAACAGTTTTCCTATTTCTGTAGCTGTCTTTGGGAAAGTTTTTCAATTTTATAATAGTTTCATGAGTCAACCGGGCTGGGTTTTGATTCGTCAACGGCCCAAAATTCCCCATATTTTCGATAGCAACTCCATAGTAGAGAACAACCCTAAATGGAGGGATGAATTTTTTAGGCTGACCTAGGACGGGGGTGATTGGGCCACACTCTTCCGTAGGCCCTTTTGCAAAGTATCGGATGGTAGTCCTGGTAGCATCAGGTTAACTGATGAGGAGGAGGTGGCCTGTCAAGCCTTAATCTCAGATGATGGGAAAACAGACACCTGGACCCTTTTAGAGGAGTTTTCCTTGAAGAAAGTCGGTCTCTCTCAGGCCAGTGATAAGGGTAAATTTATACCTGCGTAGCTATTTTTCCTTCTCTTTAATTACAATTTTATTATCTTCTGAAATTTAATATTCCTTCTACTTTTTCTTTCAGCTTGTGAAGCTATTAATAACGTCAACAGGCCTAAGGAGGGGGAATCTGGCCGCCAGAAGAGGGCCAAGCTAAACAGGGACCCCAGGGGCAAGCCTGATGCTCCTGCTTTTCTTAAGCCCCACGTCCCTGTTGTGGAGCTGGGGGATGACGTGGATCATCCACTTAAGGCACACTCCTTCAGGCCTAAATGGGGCTTTAGGAGAAGTGACACGGTGGTTGGATCCACCAAACATGCTAAGGATTGGTCGTACCATTCCATCACTCCCCATGACTTCACTGACATCGTCACGGGGAGTGAAATCGAGACTATTGAGCTTCTGGGTTCTCAGGCCTAAGCTGCGGTAACTTTCTACTCTTTCTTTCTTTTTTAAATTCCAACTTTCTCATATTTCAATGAACTTGTGTTAACTCATATTTCTTTGTAGAGTAACACCTATTTCCAGGCGGCCCTCCATCAGGCTAGGTCCTGGAAGGGTAACTCTGATGAGTTTGAGAAGGAGATGAAGAAATGGGAGGAGAGAGCTAAAGTCCTGGAGAAGAAGTTGGACACGAAGAAGGAGGAGCTGGCTAAGGCTCATTCCGAGCTGGTGAAACTTAGGAGCGATAAGGAAAAACTCATCGATGACTACATGGATTCTGACAAGTTTAGGAATCTCATGGAGATTCATGATGAGGGTCTTTACTCCCTCCAGTTTACTCAGGGATGGGATGCGGCCGTAAAGGCGGTTTCTGAGAGGCATCCAGGCTTAGTTGACCCTAAGGACTTTATAGGTCATGAGCAGGCTGAGACGGAGGACAGCATAGATGCCCTCTTCAACTCCCCTCAGCCATATGATCGCATCTTGGATCCTAACACTGCTTCTCCTCCCGCTTCTCCTGCAAAGGATGTTGAAGGTGTTGATAAGGAGCAAGGGAATGAAGGCTCCCGCATGGAGGAGTAGTTTTTCTATTTTATAATTTTATCCTTAACTTATGTCTGAACTTTGTTTGTATCAGAACTTATTACCCTTCGGGGTTATTTCATATGCTGCTTTCCTTATTCGCATCTTTCTCCTTTATCTTTCCAATACTTAATATGCATTTAAACTTGAACTAATTGGCCCTTTGAGCTGTGCAACATGCACTCTTATAAAAGAATCCTTGAAGTCTTCTTCTTTCAATGATCAAAGCATGACTTTTTGTTAAAACCACACAAGGTATTATCACAACTTAAACATCCATAGGTCGAAATAATTTCAAACTTATTAATATGAAGTATAGTTTTTCTAAAACCTTACATAGTATGGGTTCGACCCTTAACAATAATGACTCGACAATGTAAATTCTACTGGATTATAATATCCTATGCAAGCAAAGCTTCAAGGTGCTTTTCAACCTATTTGTCATCTTGACAAGTGAGAATCGTACTCAGTTTCCCTACACATAGTAAACCTTCAAGTTTTGTGCATGCCAGGTTCTCGGGAATTCAAAACCATCCATAGTCTCCAGCTTGTAGGTTCCTCTACCTTGAACACTCTTGACTTTGTATGGCCCTTCCCAATTCGGGGCAAGTTTCCCTTTCTGTCCTACACCAGAAGCTTCTATCTTCCTCAAGACTAGGTCGCCTTTTTTGAAAAATCTTTCTTTAACTATCAGGTTGTAGTAGAATGAAGCCTTTTTCTGATATTCTACTATTTTCGCATGTGCCTCATCTCGCACTTCATCAATTAAGTCCAGGGCTAACCTTTGTCCTTCCTCATTCTCCTCAACATTGAAAGCTTGAATCCTGGAAGAGGAACATGATATCTCCACGGGAACAACTGCTTCCGCCCCATATGCTAACATGAAGGGAGTTGCTCCAGTTGTGACTCTACAGGTAGTCCTATAAGCCCACAATATTGGAAGTATCTCATCCACCCAATTATTCCTCGATTTCTCGATCCTCTTCTTTAGTCCATCCAAGATTATTCAATTTGCTACCTCTGCTTGCCCATTGGCTTGCGGGTGAGCCACAGAGGTGAACCGTAATTCAATTTTATTTTCTTTACAGTACTTCTTGAACTCCTCGTTGTTGAATTGTGTTCTGTTGTCGGTGACTAAGATACGGGGAATTCCATACTGGCACATAATATTTTCCCACAGGAATTGTGCAACCTGCTTAGTTGTGATTTTGGCCAAGGGTTTGGCTTCAATCCACTTAGTGAAATAATCAATGGCTACAATCAGGAACTTCCTTTGTGCCATGGCCATGGGGAAAGGCCCAAGTATATCCATTCCCCATATAGCAAAGGGGATGGGTGAGTTGATGGAGGTCAGCATCTCAGGGGGTTGTCTAACAATAGGTGCATGCTTCTGACAACGGTCACACTTCTTCACATATTCTTTGGCATCAGCCATCATTTCTGGCCAATAAAAGCCTAAATGGGTTATTTTATGAGCTAATGCTATGCCCCCCAAGTGTTGTCCACATATGCCTTCATGTACTTCTTCAAGAGCCAAACGTGCCTCATCAGGCTTGAGACACCTTAAGTAAGGAACTACAAAAGATCTTTTATACAAAATCCCATCTATTAAAGAGTATCTTAGTGCTCGAATAGCCAATTTTCGTGCTTTAGTAGCATCGTTTGGTAACCAGCCGGTTTGAATGTGAGCCTTAATGGGATCAATCCATGATGTCCCCAGGCCTATAGGAGCCACAAGCTTAACATCAATGCTCCGTGTTTTCAAAATGCGATAGTATACACTTCCAGAACTTTCTTCCATCTCAGATGAAGCAAACTTTGACAACGCATCTGCCTTAGCATTTTCCTCCCTTGGAATGTGCTCAACATGGCATTCATCAAATTTGGTCATCACAGCCCTTACTAGGCGGACATACTTAGCCATCGTCTCATCTCTTGCCTCAAACTCTCCCTTTACCTTTACCTGGGATATGACCAACTTCGAGTCTCCACAGACTTTTAAGTTCTTGACTCTAAGTGTCCCTGCTAAGCCAAGACCAGCTATCAGAGCTTCATATTCTGCCTCATTATTTGTGGTTGGGAAGTCTAGCTTCATGGCATACTCAATTAAGAACCCATCAGGGCTTTGTAAAACCAAACCTGCTCCACTTGAATTCGTTTTTGATGCTCCATCAAAATAGAGAACCCAGTATTTTTTTCCTTATTAACCTTCTCTTTATCCCCCTTATCAACTTCCTTGTCTTGAGGTATGTTATCTTCCTGCCCCCCGACTTCTTGGTTGGGTATGGTACATTCCACCATGAAGTCAGCTAGTGCCTGGGCTTTTATTGCCATCCGTGGCTTATACTTGAGGTTGAACTCTCCTAGCTCTATTGCCCACTTGATCAATCTCCCACTAGCCTTGGGACTGTGAATGATATTTCTCAGGGGTTGATTTGTTAGTACCTCAATCTGATGAGCCTGAAAGTAAGGTCGTAACTTTCTCGAAACCATTACCAAGGCTAGAGCAAATTTCTCAACAGTTGAATAATTCAACTCAATACCATACAGAATTTTGCTGACATAGTATACGGGTTTCTGGACTTTCAGTTCCTCCTTAACCAATATAGCCCTCAAGGCACTCTCTGAAACAGCTAAGTACAAGAATAAAACTTCATTCAAAACTAGCTTGGCCAACAACGGGGCATGGGCCATATATTTCTTTAACTCCTTGAAGGCGTTCTGGTTTTCCTCACTCCATACAAAGTCCTTAATATTTTTTAGTGACTTGAAGAATGACAAGCACTTATCTCCTAACTTGGAGATGAATCGTCCCAGCGCAGCAACCCTTCCTGTGAGCTTCTGAACATCCTTGACAGTTTTTGGTGGCTCCATGTCCAGGATCGCCTTTATTTTATCGGGGTTAGCCTCGATCCCTCTCTTGGAGACCATCAATCCCAAAAATTTTCCAGATCCTACTCCGAAAGCACACTTTGTAGGATTTAACATCATCTTGTGGTACCTCAAGACCTCAAAAGCTTCCCTCAAATGGGTTATATGATCAGTCTTTGCTAGACTCTTGACTAACATGTCATCAACATAGACTTCCATAGTCTTACCAATAAGATCCTTAAAAATTTTATTTACCAACCTTTGATAGGTGGCTCTTGCATTCTTAAGACCAAATGCCATAACAAGATAACAATAAACACCAAAGTAGTGTGATGAATGATACCTTTAGAATGTTATCCTTGTGCATCTTAATCTGATTGTATCCGCTAAATCTGTCCATGAAGCTCAGCATCTCATGCCCAACAGTGGCATCAATCAAAGTATCAATTCTTGGCAACGGAAAACAGTCTTTGGGACATGCATCATTCAGATCGGTGAAGTCTATACACATCCTCCACCTTCCATTGGCCTTCTTCACCATTACAGGGTTTGCTAACCATTCCGGAAATTGAATCTCCTCAATGAATCCAGCCTCTAAGAGCTTCTCTACTTCTTGTCTTATAGCCTCTTGTCTTTCCGGGGCAAAGTTTATTTTCTTTTGTTTCACTGTCTTCCGGCTTGGGTCCACGTTTAACTTGTGAGTAATCAGCTCCGGTTCTATGCCTGGCATATCAGCTGCTGACCACGCAAACACATCACTATTTTCTTGCAAAAATCTCACCAACTTCCCTCTAAGGGGCTCCTCAAGCGTGGCTCCAATTAAAGTCATCCTCTCAGGATTCCCGGGGTCTAAAGGAATCGAAACTAAGTCTTCTTTTCGCTTTCCTCTCTTCTCATCATTCTCTCGGACATCCATATCTTCGCTAGGAAGAACCTGCCCCCCAACTCCATCTGCCCTCAAAGAGGCTACATAACAGCTTCTAGCCTTTTTTTGATCTCCTCTCTCTTCTCCAATCCCGTTCCGAGTGGGAAACTTCATAACTGAATGGTAAGAAGAAGGGACTACCTTGAAGGCATGTATCCCTGTTCTTCCTATGATAGCATTATAAGTTGAACTAGCCTTTACCACCACAAAGTCCAACATCTGCGTTGTTTGCCTTGGTTCCTGACCTATGGTGGTTGGCAACTTGATTATCCCTTCTACAGGACATTCTACTCCCGTAAATCCATATATCGGCATGTCGGTTGGGGTCAATTGAGAGTCATTATACCCCATCCTTAGAAAGGTGTCATGGAGTAAAATATCCACTAAAGCACCATTATCCACAAGGACCCTCTTGACCGGGCTATTTCCTATTATCGGTGTTATGACCAGCGGGTCGTCATGAGGAAATTTCACACCTTCTAGGTCAGAATCGTCAAAAGCCAATGTTACTTCTGTCCTGGCCCTCTTCGGGGCTTCTCCAACAATATGCATAACTTCTCGAGCATATGCTTTCCTGGAGATCTTTGATAACCCAGCAGCAGTTGGCCCTCCAAAAATCGTGTTGATCACAGGTCCTTGGGGGAGAGGTCCTTCGAAGATTGTATTTATAATCGGTCCTCTAGGCTGGGGATTTCGCCCCTGATCTTCTTGATCTCTCCTTCGGTCATCAAAGTTTCTTCTCGCGTTGTTGCTCATATCCCCTCCTTCTCTAGTGTATTTGTTCAATCTTCCTTTTCGAATGAGGAACTCTCCCACTGATGAATTGCTTAATAAAATCCTGACTTAATTCTCTGAACGACCCAATAGAGTTTGGGGGCAAGCGACTATACCACCTTTGAGTCATACCCGACAGGGTTTGAGGAAAGGCCTGACACTTAATAGCATCATTCACGGGATGCAACAACAGTGCATTAGAGAATATTCTAACATGATTAGCGGGATCTCTCGTGCCATCATAAGCTTTGATAGTTGGCATCTTGAACTTCCTTGAGATATGGGTATTCATTATTCCTCCAGTGAAGGGTGGAGTATGATCATCAGGATCTCCAAGAGGAAGAAGATTGCTTGGATCAGCCCTTGGGACAACAGCCCTTCTCTGCACTGGACCATCCAGGTCTATGACAGGAGGAGGATTTCTCCCCCTAGAAGGTGCTTGGGGTCTGGTGGTCTGGTGCGCCTCCAAATCGCGCCTCAGCCTTTGAATCTCAGCCTCATGAGCCCTGATCCTTTCCTGCACTTCCTGGGGATTCATCCCTTGGGTGCTTTGAGGACGTTGGCTTCCATCAGCCATCGGCTCTTTGCCAGCACGCCTCCTACTTGGGGCTACTTCATCATTCGAAGACTCGGAGTCTCTTTCAGTGTAAGGACCAGAAAATTCCCAATCCTCGGGGATAGGAGCCAAACCTCGTATGTAGGGGGTGATTGCCCTCGTGCTTCACTCCGCCCAACATGTCCACTTCCTCCAACCTCGGGGCAACGGGGTATCCCATAAGGGGGGTTAGTAGTAACAAAAGTTGAATATTCATACCCGACAGGTCGAGAATTCACAGGTGCATGTACTTGTTGAACTTAAGGATTCGTACCTTGAGTAGCCGAGGGGATCGTCCCTTGTTGCTGAGGTTCAATTGCCCCTATCTGGGCTTCTCCTTGCGTGGTTGCATAGGTTGAGTGAGGAGGCACCTCCACAGTTGAAGAAATCACTTTGGCTGTCCCCGTTGGTGTTCCTCCTTCAAGGGCTCTAACTATTCTCCGTGTTCTCGCCATGGTTATTATTGTGCTTTTCCACAGACGGCGCCAAATGTTATGGGTAAAAAACTAAGGTTATTATTTGTTGTATTTATTACTAAGGTTCGGGAGCTCAAGGCCTATAATGGTTGCTCTCGTGTTTCGTAGCTTAATTCTGCCTTTACGAGATGCCTACGTATCTCTGAGAATTAGATAATCAAGCCAAAAAAACGTAGTTCTGATCTGTGGGATGAGGCCCCTTATATAGATGTGGGAGTCCTTGAATTGGACTTGGTATAGGAGACTTGGTGGTCAAGTCTCTGAATTAGGATGGACTTAGGAGTCCTAGGAAGTGGGAAGCTGATTCCTTATCCTATGAGGTTCCTTGGAGGCCAATCTACAAGGATTTATATCCCCACTAGGACTTATCTTAATAGCTATTTTTCTCCCTTATTAATTAATTAAGAAATTAATAAATAATCAGGGTTTGGGGCCTTCTTTGTTCCATCAGGCCTGATCTGGTCCATCAGGCCTGATCAAAGTGTTAACCTTTTGGTCTGAATATCATACATATTCTTATTGGGCCTAGCAGCCTACATCTTGTATAATCAATGTAATATTTAATTACACAATCAAGATCCCTATCACACATATATCTAATACCCATGGAACTAGTGTGACCGTCGTGCTTCTGCTGCGACAAGCCTTTGGTTAGTGGTTCTGCAATGTTATCATTTGTGTGCACTTTACATATGTGTATATCACCCCTTTCATTAATCTCTCGAATAAGGTAAAATCTCATGAGTATATGTTTGGCCCGGGAGTGTGATCTAGGTTCTTTAGCCTGTGCAATGGCTCCATTATTATCGCAGTATAGATCAATGGGATCTGCGATCGATGGAACCACTCCCAAATCAAAAATGAACTTTAGAATCCAAACGGCCTCCTTAGCTGCTTCACAAGCTGCAATGTACTCAGCCTCCATTGTAGAATCAGCTACTGTTTCTTGCTTTGAACTCTTCCAGCTTACAGCACCTCCGTTTAGACAAAACGCAAAACCAGACTGTGATACAGTATCATCTCTGTCTATTTGGAAACTTGCATCGGTGTAACCTTTTACAATGAGTTTATCTTCTCCTTCATACACCAAGAATGAATCTTTAGTTCTTTTCAGGTACTTAAGAATATTCTTGACTACCGTTCAGTGACCTTCACCCGGATTAGACTGGTATCTGCTCGTCATGCTCAAAGCATATGAGACATCTGGACGAGTACATACCATTGCATACATGATAGATCCAATTGCTGAAGCATATGGAACTTTATTCATGTGGTCCTTCTCATCCAATGATTTCGGACACTGGTCCCTAGAGATCGTTATCCCTTGAGACACGGGGACATATCCCCTTTTTGCATTTTGCATTCCAAAATGATGCAAAACCTTATCAATGTATGTGCTCTGACTTAGACCGATCATCCTTCTAGATCTTTCTCTATAGATCCTCATTCCTAGAATATAGGATGCCTCTCCTAAGTCTTTCATGGAGAAATTGCTCCATAAACAAGTCTTAACAGCCTTCAGAGAAGGTATGTCATTCCCCATTAGTAGTATATCATCAACATATAGTACTATGAATGCCACATGGCTCCCACTAACCTTCTTATAAACACACGGTTCATCTTCGTTTTGAACAAAGCCATACTCTGTGACTATTTCATCAAAACAGATATTCCATCTCCTAGAGGATTGCTTCAATCCATAAATGGATCGACGCAATTTACATACCTTGCCAGCATTCCTTGGATCGACAAAACCCTCAGGTTGTGTCATGTACACATCCTCTTCAAGGCTTCCATTAAGGAAGGCTGTTTTGACATCCATTTTCCAGATTTCATAATCATGGAATGCTGCAATGGCAAGTAAAATCCTTATAGACTTGACCATAGCCACTGGTGAGAAAGTTTCATCATAGTCAATACCATGAATTTGTTTGAAACCTTTTACAACCAGCCTAGCTTTTGTAGGTCTGAACATTTCCATCCATGCCTTTTTTCTTCTTAAAAACCCATTTGCACCCTATGGGTTTTACCCCTTTAGGTGGATCAACCAAAGTCCATACTTGGTTTTCGTACATGGAATCTCTTTTAGAGATCTCATGGCTTCAAGCCATCTCTTAGAGTCTGGACTGTTCATAGCATCTTGGTATGTGAGAGGCTCATTTTCATCTATGAGCATCAAATCACCACACTGAGTCAAGAGAAATCCATATCTCTCTGGCTCATGGTGAATTCTACCAGATCTATGAACAACCTGTGTTTGTTGACCATTATCATTATTCTGTTCTTGTTCCACTTCAGGTTCAATGCTATTTTGTGGTTCTCGATCTTCATCGAGATCTATAGTTCTCCCACTGTTTCTTTTGGAAACAAAATCTTTTTCCATGAAGACAGCATCTCGAGCAATAAACACTTTCTGCTCAGAAGGACTATAAAAATAATACGCCTTTGTTTCATTATGGTATCCCATAAAAATGCACTCTTCGGATTTAGGTCCAAGCTTGTCAGATTCTTGACATTTCACAAACGCCTTACATCCCCAAACTTTCATAAAGTTCATGCCTGACCGTTTCTCCTTCCATATCTCATATGGAGTCTTTTGAACCTTCTTAGTAGGAACACGGTTAAGTGTGAAAGCCGCTATTTCTAGAGCGTAACCCCGGAAACTTATTGGAAGATCTACATGACTCATCATCGATCGTACCATGTCCAACAAGGTGCGATTTCTCCTCTCTGAAACTCCATTCCATTGAGGTGTTCCTGGCGGAGTGAGTTGTGATACAATACCACACTCTTTCAAATACTCTCTAAATTCGGTGCTTAAGTATTCACCCCCACGATCGAATCGTAAGATCTTAATACTCGCATCTCCGCCAATTTGCTTCTCTACTTCAACCTTGTATTCTTTAAATTAATCAAAAGAATTGGATTTGTTCTTCATAAGATATACATATCCATATCTGCTGAAATCATCAGTAAATGTTATGAAGTAATAGTAGCCTCCTCTAGCCATCACACGTATTGGGCCACATACATCACTATGTATTAGCTCCAGACGTTTAGTGGCCCTTTGACCCTTACCAGTGAAAGGGGTTTTAGTCATCTTACCAAGCAAACAAGATTCGCATTCTTGGTATGATTCAAAATCAAACTTATCCAAGTATCCATCCTTATATAATTTGGATATGCGTTTCTCACTTACGTGGCCTAGATGACAATGCCAGAGGTATGTATGATTTGAGTCATTCATTTTTAAGTCGTTTGTTTTCTATATTACAGACAGGATTATCTAAATCAAGAACATATAAACCATTAAATAAACACGCAACACCATAGGTTAAATCATTCAAAGCAAAAGAGCAACTGTTATTCTTTATTGTAAACGAAAAACCTTTCTTGTCCAAACAAGAAACAGAAATAATGTTTCTGCGAATCGCAGGCATGTAAAAACAGTCTTCTAGTTCTAAAACAAGCCCAGAGGGCATAGATAAATAATAAGTCCCTACAGCTAAAGCAGCAACTTTTGCTCCATTGCCTACTCTTAGGTCCACTTCTCCCTTAGCCAAAGTTCTACTTCTCTGCAGGCCCTGCACATTTATACAAATGTGAGAAGCACATCCAGTATCCAATACCCAAGATGTAGAAGTAGACAAATTGACTTCTATGACATAAATACCTGATCCAGAAATCTGAACTGCTTTCTTTTTCTTCAGATCCTCCAAGTAAATTGGACAGTTTCTCTTCCAGTGACCATCTTTCTTACAGTAGTGACATTCACCCTTGGCCACACCACCTTTAGGCTTTAAATCCTGTTTGGGACCTGACTTTGGCTTGGGTGTAGAATTAGATCCAATCTTCTTCTAACCCTTCCACTTGCCCTTCTCTTTGGCCTTACCTTTATTTCCCACCATTAGTATGGGAGCAGGTTCAGCTGTCTTCATGTTGGTCTCGTATGTTCTCAACATATGCAACAATTCAGTAGGTGTTTTGTCAAATTCATTCATATTGTAGTTCACAACAAACTGAGTGAATTTGTTGTTCAAAGAATTCATGATTAGGTCAATACCAGTTTCCGGACCAATCGGGAAACCCAAAGTTTCAAGGTACTCAATGTAACCAATCATCTTCGGAACATATGTGCCAACTGGTTCACTTGCCCCTTGTTTACAATTAAAAAGTGACTTACTCGTGTTGAACCTTTCTTGACGAGTTTGGCATGCAAACATGCTTTGCAAGTGCTCATTGATAGTATATGCATCCATATGCACATGTTGTCTTTGAAGCTCCGCACTCATAGTTGCCAACATAAGACATGCAACATCATTTGCATCATTCTCATCCCTTGTGTGTGCTGCTCGTTCATCAGCAGTAGCACCCTCAGGAAGGGGGCCTGGAGGAGGAATATCAATGACATGAAGCTTGCGCTCCTGCCTGAGGACAATCCTCAAATTCCTCTGCCAGTCTAGGAAGTTGTTTCCTCCTGTCAGCTTGTTCTTCTCAAGGACTGAACGTACGGATAGTGTGTTTGTGTTGTTTGCCATTACTCAGTATCTACAATAATAAAAGCGCAAAATAAACATTAGATTGTCTGAGTTAAAATTTTATGTTCATATGATTATGATATATTCATAATATATCTCCCACTATTTTTATCAAATTAATAGCCCTAACTATTAATTCGGAAAGTATATCCCATAAATCTTTCTAGTGAGCCAAGATCCATATTTTGTCATGTCCTAAGTCAACCACTGGTATCCTTAAAATATGATTATTTAGGTAGACAACAGTTGTCAATTATATCATATATAATTCTTGGATAGTTTGGTGAACAACAATTGCTCTTATCTATCTAATAGATTTTTAACCAAACTCTATGCTTCTAAGTTCATAATAGTTGAATATAACCGTTTATATTCACCTTATTATGATGACTCAGTTAAGTTAGACCCAATGATACAACGTCCGAATATAACCGTTTATATTCGTCGCATTTCACCACGATAGATAGGAGTCCCCTGCCACTGACAGCCCTTCCCCTTATCGATCTAGGATTTAATGAGTGTTCATTCATTGGAAAGCATCTGTTTAAAACTTAATATTTTTACTTAGAGATTTTTAATTTAGAACGATAATGATCCCATCATAAAGAGATTCCTAATTTTTCCTTGAATAAAATACTTCAAATCAATACTCGTCAATGGTTTGATTTTCAGGTAGTGGAGGAGTCACATCGGTCTCGCTTAAAACCCACATCCTTACAAGTTCTATGAACCCGTTGTTGACAAAATCGCCCCATGTCAGAAATAAAGAAAAATCGTATTTTATTCCGTGTTTCATAAACACGAGAATCTCATGATCGTTTGTTAATTTTAAATCTTGAGTCGTTACAGATTTTATCTTGTTTAAAGGCATGGCATGGGTGATGTATCTAATACATACATGCATCATTAATCTAATTAAAACATGCATTTTCTAATCTACACATACTATTTATACATCATATGAAAAGTGCGTAAAGTAAACGTGCAATAGTTATGGTCCAATCCTATGTGATCTTTTCAGGCTAATGAAAAGATCAAGGTCAATCTATGGTGTAAAAAATAACTATTACATATGTCTTCTCTATTGCTTCCCTTGTCTCCTTGGCCTCCTGGGTGTGCCTCCTTGTTCCCTTGTCCTTCTTGGATGTTACATTAAGAATTATACTAATGAACTTACAAAAGAACTCGAGTTACATTCGAGATAAAACAACTACAAATAGAAAATAACATGCAAGTCGTATTTATTACAAACCAAAAGAATAAACCATTACAACTAAGGTCTTAAGGCCATAACTAAGCACCATGCTCAAGCAACCATTAAAGAACATGATAGATCATATAAAGATGACATATTATTTATTACTTTTCATGATCCAATCAAGAATAATAAATAAGTAAAGCATATGTCATAAGCAAAAATTAAAACGAAACCCTAAACACGCGGATCGACCTCCGCGGTGAGGTCGTTGGGGGGTTCGGGGGGCAGTGAGCCCCCCGATGGCGAATTTTTTTACGAAATCAAGTATCAGAATACTAGCAAAACATGTATCAGAATACTATTCCAGAAGCATGTATCAGTATACATACGACCCATATCCCAGTTTCCAAAAACATGTATCATTATACATATTATAAGAGATCGCATACATATGAGTTATGGAAGATCTTAAACAGACTAGTATCATCATATAAATCATTAACAGAATCATCATATCATTCATATAACATAACTGTTATCATGGCAGACTCATATAACATAATTGTTATCATGGCAGATTCATCACACATGCATACTTGTAAAAATACAGTAAACACGTAACCAAATCAACCCCTTATACACGTAGCTCTGATGCCATTGATGGGTTCCGATGCATAAAACGCAGCGGATAAACGTAAATAAAACAAAAATTTCAAAACCCAAAAACAGGATCCATGTATAATTGTGGGCAGATTATGGAGATAACGAATCATACCTTTCAAGAGCTTGACTTTCACGAACTCAACGGAGATCCTAGCTATCACGCTTTGTGTCTGCCTCTCGGAGAAACACCTCTATGATATCCACACGAGCACCACCAAGAACGTCTCACGAACTTGACTACGGAATGGATGTACTAGCCTCCTTCTTGATGATCTGAATTGCCTCTGCCTCTCTTTGCTGCTAGGGTTTTTTTTCCAAAACATTACCTCTCTCTTAACCTATCATTATCTATATATAATGACTGATTAAAAGGCCCATAACAGCAAAGCCCAACCCTAGTAGGTATAGGATTAAATAATAAAAACGAATTTATATTATTTAATTAATAACTAAGTCATACTTAATTATTATGGGCAAAAACATTCCCTTTAATTCGAATTTATATTATCCCAATTAAGTCTTACTTAATTATAATAAAATTCAAATAATCATCAATTAATTTAAATCCACAATTTAAATTAACTATTCCATTAAGTGCTCTATTTGTGTGACCCTATAGGCTATTATTTAATTGGAAATAATTTTATTCTCTAATAAAATTATAAACAATGAGCGGTATCTAGTAATACATCATTGTTACCCAATTAAACAATAATTAAATCGTGATTAGATAAAACCTTTCGTGATTAATGTTTTTTCGTGTAATATAATCCCTTTAACCATACATATTATAGATTAAACTCGAGGCATGTATTTAGTCATCCTCTTCAACATTTAATCTGGGTTTACTTTATCTAGAGTAGACTATCAAGACAAATCATTATTTGAGCAATGGCCATGCTTTTTATAATCTCACTCAATCAAGGGCCAATAATATATCTCCTAATTATAGGAGGGTTAAATCCTTTATCTATCATTCATATTTCTCATACGACTCATGATATACCCGATGTCCACTTTTATCATCACCCGATCAAAAGTAACTTTTAATATAGTCAAAGTATATTAATCCTCGTATAAAAATATAATGATTTCAAGTCAAAGGATCGTTACACCATGATCACTGTGAGTCTTTCTTATGACTTTATTAAACATGAAGAATCTCACTGTGGGTATGTCCAGTACCACGTTCTCTCACATGTACCTATGTATTGACTTTAGTATCCCCATACTTATAACCAATGAGATATGGTTATCTCGTCAAACAACATACTAGTCTATCTATGTATTATTATTGTCCTATATAATAATACTCAACTAGGGACCTTTAAGAATATGATATATTATATAATCTCAAGTTCAAGTCATGTACTTAAACTATACAATGTGTATCATGATTCTAAGGACATTTATTATGCAAACAAAATATCGCAGTAATTAAGGTCATAATAAATACATTTATTGAATGTTCAACTGACATAAAGATTTAAAAGAATAATGTATTGCCTCTAGGGCACCTACACTAACAGAGTCTGTGCATAAAAATCTAAAATCAATCTAGTTTCAACTTCTATTCCTCTCATTTTTTTCTTTCTTAATGAATATTCATCATCCGTTGATAAGTGATTGTCTTTCAACGGATATGCTTCACAGCAGTCATCCGTTGATAATTTCAACTACTCTTTCAACGGATTTTACATCCGTTGAATATCACTGCACAACTTGACATCTCAAAATCTATTACAAGTGCAGATGATTTAGTAGTTTTCCAATCACTCTTAGGTTTGAGAAAAAGGAGTGAATTGAGTGAGAGGCTAGGTTGCTCCAAGGCAAAAGGAGAGCAAAAGAGTGAAAACATGCATGCTATATCTTCCATCATGGAAAAAGAGAGTGAGTGGAGTCCCACCTTAGATGGAGAAGGTGAGGGTGTGAGGGTGGTGAGACAAGGGGATCCCTTGATGCAAGAACATAGAGATAATGAGAGAAAAGCATGTACTGGTGATATAAGGGTGGCATCCATTGCAAGTGAGTCAATGAATGTCAATAAGGCTAAAAGGAAAAGACTATATCAGCAAGAATATAGGGTTATTATAGACTTTATTTCCCTGGATGCTGAGACATTTACTCACCCTGTCACAGCCTATCAAACACTGGCTGTTCGGGGAAATGAGGAGGCAGAAAGGACACTTAATCTAGTACATATAACAGCATCAATACAAAGGGCCAAAGACATTTTGTCCTCTCTACCTCTTACAGCTGATGATGTGGGCTCAAATTTTGGAGCTAATGTTGATTCTGAGTTTGATGATGATTTGGTGATGAAGCTAGTACCAACTTAGGGGGAGATGAAGTCCCTAGTTCTTCTATTCAAACTACAGAATGGATACTCAGTAAGGAATGCAACTATCATCATTTCACAACAACCATGTTCAAATTAATCAACCAAACTCAGTCAGCCATTCAAGCCACTACAAATGCAAGCACTAAAGCTCTCTTAGAAGCCCATCTTGAGTCTCTCCAACTGCACAAGATTCAACATCTCAAACAGACTCAAGATGTGGATGAAATGAAGAATGCAGTTGAGGAAGATAAGAAAGAGTCGAATGAGAAGATTGAATATAAACTTCCAGAATCAATCATGAGAGAAGTGCAGCTCAAGCTCAGGAAAAAGGGTGATTTAACAAGGAAGGTTGAGGCCCTCACTGCAAGATTATCTAGAGTTAAAGACTCTGTGGACAAGATACCGGAAGAACAAGACAAACAAACTCAACTATTTCAACAACTGGTGGTTGCTCAAACTTCAACCCCTACTCTACTTGATGATAAAAAAAAAGGGGAGAAGGATGTGCATATTCAAGTCAGTAAAGTAATAGTTCCAGCTATTACTATCTTAAAGCCACCAGTCTTGGATAGTATTGATGTCATAAATCTTCCAGCAGCTGAGCTCAAGTTAAAATAATAAAGGAAACAGATTGATGAAAAGATTGCACAAGTATTTGGTTCAACTGCTACTCAAACAAAATCTATGAGGCATTTCACACAGTTGAAACTAATTACTTAGGAAGAAATGAAGCTAGGGAATTATGAAAGGGGACAAACTTCTATGAAAAAACAACAACAGTCCATTGTGGTTTTGAAGCCCAAAAAATCATTCCTCCAAATTCTCAAGTAAAAATCCAATGGACCAATTTTATTCACCTCATAGATCTGATGAAATGAAGTTGTTGGGTAAATCAATTGCAAGCTTCAAAACTACCAAAGACCCCATACTGAAGAAAAAGATGGCAAAGAATAGACATGGGAGTTTGATCTATGTGATGAGTGGTCATCCTCAGTTTGGAGAAGCCAAAAAGGAAGAGAAGCTAAGATTAAAATCTAAGAAAAAACAGGCTGTCAAAGAAGCTCAACAAAAAAGTGAGAGGCCTGTTACCATAACTAAAATTGAGAAGCAATTGAATGAAGAAGAACCCAAGCTGGAGACTTGAAAAAGGTTGAAGTTTAGAGCAAAAAGAAAGATTATTGAAGATGAAGAAATGGAAACTAAGCCAATTCAATCTACCACTTCAAGTCAACCAATTGTGCCCCCTATGGAGCCAGTTGAATTCAAGGTTCATCTAGGTATCAATTTTCATGGTGAGCCAATTATACCTAAGGATGAACCCATAAATTGGGACAGTTTACCAATACCTAATCTAAATCTACCACTACCAGTCAAGAGGAGGAACTCAAGGAAGAAACACATTTGAATCAAGTCTAACCCACCTCAATTCATAGCCATCTCCAAGCCTAAGCCTACAGTCAACAAGGAGGATTAACTCTTTATATGTGACATCAAAGAATTCTCAGACATCAATCTTTATCTGGATGAGCTAGAAGAAATAAGATGGATTAACACTTCATACAAGCTTCTAAAAAGATTGGTGTTTAGATACAAGGGTGGTACGGAAATTACATGGCCTCTCTACAATATTATCAATGAAGGATACAATGTCCTAGTGAAGGTGTTCTCTGCAATGAAGAAAGATTTTGGATTCACTAAGGTTGCCCAATCAGAAGTACTTAGCAAGATCAGTCAAATCAGACAAAGCTGGAGAGATACAAATGCACTACCTAGAGTTTTGACTATCCCATACACTGGTGATAGAGTGCATTTGAGACCTTATTGGATGATGAAGTTCAAAGATGAAAGATTTTTCAGGAGATTTTTCATAATTGAGGACCGGCTACAAATATCAAGAAATGATACTCTCAAGGAAATGCAGGAGATGCTGGATGTCAACAATGAAAATGAAGTTGAAGGCAACTTCAACACCGGATTGAGGAGAATAATGAGAAGCTGGGAAAGAGGAAAAGGAATTCAAGGGAAAAAATGATGTGCTCAGTCTAGAGAAGCACCTTAAAAATGACATGTAAATATTATTCACTTTCTTTGTTCAACTTTTCAATTGAAACATTTTGCAGTTTATCTACTTTTTAATATATTAGTTTTTATAGGGTGTTTTGTTATCATCAAGTTATCCTGAATTTATGCCTATAATTTTATTAGACATAAATTGGGGGAGATTGTAAGGAATATGTTGTAGGCTTGATGATAACTTACCAAAACACTCTAAGTAGATAAAATAAAAGATATTGTAGCTTTCAACGGATGACCACATTATTTATCCGTTGAAAGAGTAGCTTATATGAATAAGTATGTAGCACATTCTGTATACTAGAATAGTTGGGGGATTTGGGAGTTTTAGTTATTTCTAAGTCATGTTGACTACTAGCAAGATATACAAAATATGAGGGTTAATTATAAGTATAAAATGCCTTAAAATTTTGTATAAGTGAAATAGTATCAACTGTTATGGAAACAACTTCAACTGCTAATCTACAAAGCTTCAACAGATGAGTTAGTCAAGTTTCAATGGATGAGCTAGTCAAGTTTCAACAGATGAACTAGTCAAGTTTCAACGGATAATAGATGAAGCTTCAACGGATAACTCCTATGAAGCCTCCACGGATGATCAACCAAAATAGCAGTTCAAAGGGATTTGACAGTGACTTGACAATCATATCGGTTGATTGTATATAAAAGGAATGTGGCGGCCTTGTATTATCCCGAGTTTTTAAATTTGTGTGAGTCTATAAATCTTATTATTGACCTTAAGTGAATATTATTATGACAATGTGAATAGTCTGTATGTGCTTGTTATATAAAGTAGTATGGATTAACTGTGGCGCCCCAAAACCCGGGGTCAGGAGTCTCGGAGGCCACGCCATCTAAACTCACACTACAGTATATAAATACTCACGCTTCACGACCCCACACTTATAACACACACACACACTTACAGGTTATTATCTTGGAAATGAACCATCATAACTAGAGTCATTGCCCACCATCAAGTGATTATAATTACAACCCAAAAGTAATTAATCTTACCGGGGAGTGACCTTTAGGTAAGGCTAGTCCGCCGGCCAAATATACGTTTCTTACCTTACATAAGTCATACTTATAAATAAGCCGAACTATAAACAACTGAAAACTAATCCAGCTTATTCTGACTACATGTGGTACCGCACCAAATAATCTACGGAACAGCTGGCCATTTCCTACCCGTTTTCTGGCTGTGGTTCTCATGGCAGACATCTTGATTCACTGTTGTGTTGTGTCAATTTAAGAAAACAAGTAAGAGCTATAATGCCCAGCATAATAATGTACAGTATGAAAATGATTGTATGATAACATCATATATGACAATTATGTTTTATTCGAAAATAGTTTTCCTTGGTGATACACACCTTCTTATGAAAATAATTCTTTTAAGGGATTTTATTATCCTGCGAATACCTTAATAGTAATCCCAGCACCTAGGCTTGGGTTACGGTATTGCATCACAATTCCAATTGGAAGAATTAGGACATTCGTTGGAGCCACTGCATACGATGATCAGTCGTACTGCGATAAAAGTAACCTTTTCTACTAGTAGAGGGACGACACCTTCACATCTCGGTTATTACCCTTGCCACATACGGGCTATGTGTCATCATTTCGGATATACACATACTTCTCAGGTCCATAAGTACATATTGTACCGTCTCTTACGATACCAGTAGTCTATCCATTACACGAAGTACTTGGATCCTACCCCTCCCTTGTCCATTAGGAAATCCTATCATATCTCGAGAACTCGAACCACATCGAAGTTCCTCCAAGCGTTTTGCTTGTTGATGGGCATAGTTTTACTGTATATATATGTACTTCCGAAAGTTTTCGGAGGAAGTACTAAGGATGTGAGTTGACCGTTGTCAACAGATAATTAAATAAGGGGGAAAAGTTTCTCCTTGAAACTATATTCAAGATATTAAATAAGTCGGGATAATATTCTCCGACGATCTAAAATTACTCGAATGATTTTCCGAAATCAGAAAGTATGTTTTAAATCAGGATCTATGATTTTAAATTAAAATAAACTCTTTAATTAAATAATAATTAATTAAATAATAATCGATAAATAATTAAACCTCGAATGAGTTTACTCTTCAAAAGAGTATTTAAAATAATATTCCTCAACTAGTTTATGTTTACGCAATTAATAATCTTTAATGATTAATCAGGATTGAAATAATTAATTATTGGGGTATACTACGCCCATGATAAAAGAATAAATATATAGTATTTATTATTCAAATCAATAAAATATAGTTGAGGGAATATGATCGTTGGGAAATCGTTTTAATAAAAGTTCGAGGGGTTTTAATGTTTCGTAAGTGGATGTTGAGTCCCTTTTAAAACGTAATACTATGGACTTATAACCGTCCTATAATATCACCGGAATGATTCACGGGTTTAATCTTAAATCCCGACCGACTCTCGATCTTACATAATACGTCACGCTTAAAGCGGAATAAACATTTCACGATATATACTTATCGTACAACATCGCTATATTATGTGAAAATTCAACAACTACGTATTATGGCAAACATGGTATTTATGCAATGATAATAAAACAATCATTTCACAACACAACAGTAAATGGAGTTGGGTTCGTAAACTTGCCTGGGTATCTCAAGGTGGAGGATGCTCTAGGTTCCGCTCGGAAATCTATGACCATAAACACATTTTATTTCGTTAGGTTCCGTTCTAATTTACGGCAACTCGCACTCATGCGCTACTAATTATGCACCCTCTAAACTTATACTACCCTTATTATTCCTTCAAGTCATTATTCACATTATGGTCGCTTCATTTTTCCAAATATCTTAGGTTCATTCTCATTATCGTCGTCGGCTCCGCTTATGGATTCTCACGATTTCTACTCGCGCGGTCTCGGCTCCGATATTTTTATAAAATTTAGAAATCATTATTTTCACTTGAAATTTTTATGGAAGTTAGAAAAATAAATATTTTACTCTCTGTAAAAAATTTATGATTTATGAACACTTTTAAGTCTATCGTTTATATTTTCAAAGTTCATGATTTGTAGCAGTTTTCGTCGCGTAAATCACTTTTAGTAAAACGGCCATAACTTTTGATCTGTAAATCGGAATCAAGCGATTCAAGCGCCTAAACGATCCTTATAAAATTTTCTATCCTAAATAAGGGTTATTTTTCAAGAAACTTCAGTTTACAATTTCGTGACTTTCTGCAGAAACTTAAAGTTACGATTTGTTGGTTTTAACGAAGTTACGTTTACGATCGGGGTTTCGTTTACGCCCTAACTCTTAACACAACCACCAATAATCATCATTACATCATCAACACACAAACTCCTCTCAAGAACATCATGTTCTTGAGGCAACAATAATCAACCTTAAATCTACTTAACTTAAACACCAAGATTTTATCAATACCACTCATTAAACTAGGTTCACTACCACATACTAAATGGATCTTAAAATTGAATCTTAAATAAAGTTGGGCCAAAGATTTTTACCTTTCTTGAAAGTTTGAGATGTTTTCTTGAGGATGGTGGAGGCTTGGAAGTGCTTGGTATGATTTTTGGAACCTAAAACTACAATTAAAATCAAGAAACCAAAGAGAGGTTACTATTCATACTATTCACTAGTGAGTTTCTTGATTTTATTTCACCCATCAAACCTTAATAAAAAGAGATGAAAGAATTTTCTTACCTTAGTTTAATTTCTAGGAGGCTTGAGAATTATTAGGAGAATTTAACAAGAGCTAGAACTTTGAGTTTTGAATTTGAATTCCCCTTTTTTTTCATCAATAGTCGAATGGAAGCATCAAGGGGTATTTATACTACTCTTGGTTGCTTAGCTTAATTGATTTGCTAGGTTGCTTCTAGGAAGATGGGGTGATATCTTGTACTTGATTTTATTCTTCCTAGTATAGCATTCTAGGTTTATTCTTTGTAGCAAATCTTGGGGACAAATCTTAATAGCTTGCTAGGTTACAAGCTAAACTACATGGTTAGCTTCCTTAGTACACTATTTTGCTAGCTAGCTTGATCATCCTATGGTTAGCTCACTATTTGATGAAGTAACCATGGTTACTTTCTTACCATGGTTTGATTAGTGCGTTACGTTTATTTAATCGTTTACGCGTTCGCTCGGTTGCTTAAACGTTTTTGTAATACTTACTCGTAAATGGTTCGCGACGTAATTCCTTTCGTATTCATTCCTTATATTTTTAATTATCCTACTTGAATATACATCCATAGGGTTTTAATCTCGTAATTATATTGTGATTCCCGTAATCCTCGATGAGTCGTAAATACGGTCGTTTTTCAAAGTTCATTTTCTTCAAAAACTAATAGCGTTTACATACACTCATTTGATACGTATAACCGTAATATCAACTCCGAAACTCATTTTCTCATGCACTGCATAGTGTGGGCTCAAAATTATTTCCCGTCCGTCAGGGTTACTATTCATTTAAATGTTTTACAAGGTCTCAAAAATTTGAGTTATTACATTCTTCCCCTCTAACAAGGATTCTGTCCCGGAAGCAATTAAAAAATAAGTGGGGATATCTATTCCTCATTGCATCTTCAAGTTCCCAAGTCGACTCTTCGACATTTTGATTTCTCCATAAGATCCTAACCAGCTTCACAGTCTTGTTCCTCAGCACTTGTTCTTTTTGGTCCATTATCCTTACTGGTTGCTCGACGTTGGTCAGGTCTGGTTGTAAATCTACATGCTCGTATTCTATTATATGTCGTGCAACTGTATGGTACTTCCTTAACATAGACACATGGAACACGTTGTGTACTTGTTGCAAATTAGGAGGCAGGCGAGCTCGTAAGCTAGAGGTCCTATTTTCCTCAAAATTTTAAAGGGTCCTATGAATCTGGGACTCAGCTTCCCTTTCTTTCCAAATCTCATCACTCATTTCCATGGAGATACCTTCAATAGCACAAAATCTCCTACTGCATATTCCCTATCCTTCCTGGTCTGGTCGGCGTACTTCTTTTGTCTGTCCTGGGCTGCTACCAGTCTTTTCCTGATGAGTCCTACCATTTCCCTGGTCTGTTGGACTAACTCTGGTCCTAATATCTTGTGTTCTCCAACTTCATCCCAACACAGGGGAGAGCGACATCTCCTTCCGTAAAGAGCTTCATACGGGGGCATTCCTATGCTAGCGTGATGGCTATTATTGTAAGCAAATTCGATCAGGGGTAAGTGGTCATCCCAATTTCCTTTGAAATCAATGGCACATACTCGTAGCATATCTTCTAGGGTCTGAATAGTCCTTTCGCTTTGTCCATCAGTCTGGGGGTGGTAAGCGGTACTCATGTTTAGTCTGGTGCCTACGCATTCCTGGAAGCTTCTCCAAAATCGGGAATTAAACCTCGGGTCTCTATCTGACACTATGGCTACCGGAACGTCATGTCTAACTACTATTTCCTTCAAGTAAATATCCACCAACTTGTCTACAGTGTATCTTTCATTGATTGGTAGGAAGTGTGCGGACTTGGTCAATCTATCTATGATAACCCATATGGCATCGTGATTGGTCTTTGTTCTTGGTAAGCCTGTCACAAAATCTATGGCTATATGCTCCCATTTTCATTCCGGAATCTCTAGGGGTCGTAATAGTCCATTAGGTCGTTGATGTTCAGCCTTCACTTTCTGGCATGCAAGCACTTGCTGACCCACTCTGCTACTTCTCTCTTCATGTTAGGCCACCAATAATATTCCTTAAGGTCACGGTACATCTTCGTACTTCCTGGGTGGATTGAATATCTAGAGTTGTGCCCTTCGTGCAGCAGCTCATCTTTTAACTCTTGCACATTTGGAATCCAAATTTGGGACGCATATTTCATGATCCCTTTCTCATCCTTCTCGCATCTCACTTCTTCACCGGTCAATGTTCATCTTTCTTCACTCATCTTCTTTTCCTGACATACTCATATCTTTTCCGTCAGCTCTAGCACTAGCTTAATCTCAAATAATCCTTTCGTTCCCTTACCGGTCATCCTCACGTCAATTTCCATCTTCTCAAATTCTTTAATTAACTCCTCTGATATCATTATTATCTTGAGTTTTTCCTTCCTACTAAGGGTGTCAGCCACCACATTGGCTTTATCCGGGTGATACAAAATTTCACAGTCGTAGTCTTTTATCAACTCTAACCATCTCCTCTGTCTCATGTTCAGTTCCTTCTGAGTGAAAATATACTTGAGGCTTTTATGGTCAGTGTAGATCTCGCATTTCTCACCGTATAGTAGTGTCTCCAAATTTTCAGGGCAAACAGTATGGCTGCTAATTCTAGATCATGCGTAGGGTATCTACTCTCATATTCCTTCAATTGCCGAGAGGCATATGCTATAACTTTGTCGTGATGCATCAGTACACATCCTAATCCTTTAAGCGATGTGTCGCTGTATATCACAAACTTTCCCTTTCCATCGGGAAGAGCGAGCACTGGTGCTGACACTAGCCTCCTTTTCAGTTCTTGAAAACTCTCCTCACATTTCTCTATCCATACAAACCTTTCTGTATTCCGGGTCAGTCTAGTCAGTGGACCGGCTATCTTAGCAAAATCTTGCACGAATCTTCGGTAATATCCTGCTAAACCCACAAAACTCCTAACCTTTGTTGGGGTAGTTGGTCTTTCCCAATTGGATACCGCCTCTATTTTGGCAGGGTCAACTAAAACTCTTTTGCTACTCACCACATGTCCTAAAAACTGAACTTCTCTCAACCAAAACTCGCACCTCGAGAACTTGGCATACAATTTCTCATTCCTCAAGATTTCTAAGACTATCCTCAAATGTTCTGCGTGTTCTTGCTCTGTCTTTGAGTAGATCAGAATATCATTGATAAAACTATCACACATATATCCAGGTACTTTTTGAACACTTTGTTCATCAAATCCATAAAGGTTGCGGGTGCATTGGTTAACCCAAACGACATAACTAAGAACTCATAGTGTCCATACCTAGTGCGAAAAGCAGTCTTCGGTATATCTTCCGGTTTGATTTTCAACTGGTGATATCCTGTTCTTAAATCTATTTTGGAAAAATGTACAGCTCCCTTGAGTTGGTCGAATAGGTCATCAATCCTAGGGAGAGGGTACCTATTCTTTATAGTCAGCTTATTCAGCTCTCGATAGTCTATGCACAATCTCATACTACCGTCCTTTTTCTTTATGAACAGAATTGGCGATCCCCATGGCGACACACTGGGTCTTATCATTCCATTATCTAATAACTCTTGCAGTTGAGAAGCTAGTTCCTTCATCTCAACTGGGGCTAGCCTATATGGGGTCTTGGATACTGGTGCCGTTCCTGGTGCTAATTCTATAGCGAACTCTATTTCTCGGTTAGGTGGTAATCCTGGTAAGTTCTCTGGAAATACATCCTCGAATTCGTTTACTACGGGTATGTCCTGTATGTTAGGGACTTCCTTCTTGGTATCTATCACATAAGCCAAATAGGCCTCGTTACCTTTCATTAACAATTTTTTTGCCTATAGCATGGTTAGAAATTTCTGGTTCTGTCATTGACCTTTAAACACTACTTCTTTTTCATTTTGCACTCTTATCTTTACTCTCGTAATTATATTGTGATTCCCGTAATCCTCGATGAGTCGTAAATACGGTCGTTTTTCAAAGTTCGTTTTCTTCGAAAACTAATAGTGTTTACATACACTCATTTGATACGTATAATCGTAATATCAACTACATAGTGTGGGCTCAAAAGTTTTTCCCGTCCGTCAGGGTTACTATTCATTTAAACGTTTTACAAGGTCTCAAAAATTCGAGTTATTACATTAACCAATATTTGCACCCTCTTTCTTTCTGTGATTCCGAGGACGGAATTTCTTTAAGGAGGGTATATTGTAATATCCCGGACTTTTCAAAATAGGTTTATTATTATAAAAGTGATTTCCATAAAAAGAAAGGAATAAAATCTAATATTTTATTCCGGCTTGAATAGTTTTCAAAGTATTATATTTAAACTCCGGGTTATTGTGTTGTCAATGTGTAACTTCCTTTCTAAACTAAATATCATATATTGTTTCTAATAATTAGATTTATTGGTTATCTGAGTATAATTGTTATGTGATTAAGTAGTACATGTGGATTTGGTCGTATGTGTAGTTAGGCTAATTTATGAATATTATCTAAGTATATGAGAAATTTCTGCAGAATTAGATGTTAATTGATTTTTTGTAATTGCGGTTATATCTGCAAAAATGTGAGTTTTAATTTTTATTTTTTTCAAAATGAGTCATATATTATTTAGGTATTTTGCAAGTGATTTACTGGGTGTAATAAAATTTTATAAATGATTTGCGGATTTATTTGATGGTTTTTCTAATTAATTATTAATTATTAATTATTTGTGATTATTAGAAAACCTGCAACTTCAATGGTATAGGAAATCTACTAATTTGGTAATTTCCAGCACTTTTCGTGTTTGGACTTTTTCGATCCGGAGTACGGTTTTATTTGCAAAGATTCCGGGTCGGTTTTACGGGTATTAAATTATTATTTTATCGTCTTGATATACATGCAACCTAGATATTTTCGTTATCCAAGATATTTTGGTTAAAGTATTAGTTTTTATTAAAGTATGTGCATCTGGAGACTCGGAACCCCAAACCTTTATTAAATTATCTGGTTTTGATGTTTATCCTAAAACCGAGACTGTTTGAATCAGTTTTTATTTATTCTTAACTAGTAAGTATTGGATTTTTATATCTGACATGATCTAACGGGGTCCTAATTTCTCGTAAATATAAATAGCCTTCACAGTACTTTATTTGGTTCAGATAAACACAAATATACAGTAAAATTATATAATTATCGAGAGAATATATATATATATATACATATATTCATCACGTTCTTCATAATCAAACCAAGAATCGAAGGCGTTATCGAACTCCAATTTTGGTGTACAAGTAGTCGAAACGAAACTCTTGACGAGTACAATCAAGTTCTAACATCCATATTGCTACAGATATATTAGGTGATTTCCTAGAATTTTATTTAAATTCGAATTTAATTGGATTAATTAGGGCTTTTTGATATTGATGTTATTTGTGTGATTTGATGATTGTATGTTGTAAAAAATTGAATTCTGAGCATTCTGGTACATTATATGATGAATTTTGAGCTTCATAACATAGAGAAATTTGAGTTTGAAAATTAGAAATTAGGGTTTTTAAAGATTTGAATGTTCTTATTTCGAATTTGGGGCTTTTAGTTTGATTGATTCTGGATAAAATCAGAATTCATGAGCATGTAGATCACTGAGAATAGGTTCGAATTATGGTCTCAAATTGTTCAAAGGGTACCGGGAGCGTGTCACCGGAAAAACTCGGCCGCAGCTTTGGTTTTGGCCGGAGATCGGATTTTGATAACGAGACGAGGTTGTTGTTGTTGTTTCTGGAATAAGATGAATTTCTGAATGATTTTGCAACAAGAACAAATCGAAACCATGTTGATTTGACCCCGTTTGGCCTGCCGGAAGTTCGCCGGAATGTCGCCAGTTTCTGGAAATTTTCCATATTCCGGTTGACATTCAAGCAACTCCAGCGGCTGTTCTTGGTAGAGGGGAGTTTGATCCATCTAACCCTAATTGCAAATCCTAAAAACTGTTTCTGGGATTTTCTTTTTAAGGATATTCAAAATTCTTATTTTAAATTCTAAAATTCATTTTTAATTCAAAATTAATTTGGTTAATTATTTTTAAATAATTAACTGAATTATTTTAATTCCAGAAAATTATTTTCTTATTATTTCTAAAAATTCAAAACTTGATTTAATTATTTATAATTATTTTAATTATTTATTTATTGATTTAATTAATTGATTAATTTATTTAATCAATTAATTTTATCTGTAAGTAATTAATTAAAATATAATTATTTATAATTAAGCCAAATAATGACTTAAAAATATTAAAAATATTGATGGTAGCCAACCAAGAAATAGAAAATAGAAAATAGAAAAAAAATATTGATCAAATATTTTTAATATTTTTTACAAAAGGGGAAGGAAAATATTGAAAAATTCAACATCGGCTCTAATAAAATCTTTCTTTTACAAAAGGGGAAGGAAAATATTGAAAAATTCAAAGAATTAAATAATGCTTATAATGATTTAGTTCTTGAAACAAAAAAATGACTATAATCGAAGGATTATTAGACTCTGTCTGCTCGAAAAATCCATTGGATCCGACCAAAACTAAGAAATGGATGAGGGCAGTAATTAAGCTCAAAGATCCGGAGACAGTAATCAAGCTTCGACCTATGAAGTATAGCCCACAAGATCGAAAAGAATTTGGCAAGCGAATTCAAGAGCTTCTAGACATGAAAATCATTATTCCCAGTAAATTACCTCACATGTCGCTAGCATTTCTTGTAGAAAATGAAGCAGAAAGGAGAAGAGAAAAGAAAAGAATGGTAGTCAACTATAAAGCAATCAACGATGTTACAATAGGAGACAACCATAATCTCCCTAATAATGATTAGCTTCTCACCCTTATCAATGGTAAGAAAATATTTAGCTCACTAGACTGTCAATTTGGTTTTTAGCAGGTTTTGCTAGACGAAAAATCTCAGCCAGTTACGGCATTTACTTGTCCTCAAGGACATTATCAATGGATTGTGGTTCCATTTGGACTTAAACAGACACCCTTCATCTTTCAAAAACACATACAGAATGCATTTAGATCTTTTGAATCATTTTATTACATTTATGTTGATGATATCCTTATCTTTAGTGATAATGAACATGATCATTTGAGACATCTAGCAGCAGTAATAAAAAGATGTCAACATCTTGGTATAATATTATCCAAGAAGAAAGCACAGCTTTTCAAAACAAATATTAATTTCTTAGGATTAGAAATTGATCAAGGAACTCATTGTCCACAAGCTCATATTCTGGAACATATTAAGAAATTCCCAGATAAACTTGAAAACAAGAAGCAATTGTAAAGATTTTTAGGTATATTAACTTATGCATCTGATAATATTCCAAAACTTGAAATTATTCGTGCATCTTTGCAGGTTAAGCTCAAAAAGAATATTCCATAGGAATGGAAGGATTCAGACACCGACTACATCTGTAAGTTAAAAAAGAATCTCAAGGGGTTTCCAAAACTCTATCATCTAGATCCAGATGACAAGCTTATCATTGAAACAGATGCTTCTGGAGAATACTGGGGAGGGATACTCAAAGCAGTTAATTCTAAAAAAGAATTAATTTGCATATACGATTCTGTAGCTTTAAAGATGCTGAAAAGAATTACCATTCTAACGAAAAGGAATATCTCACGGTTATTAGAGTTATCAGTAAATTTTCTATTTATCTAACCCCAATTAAATTTTTGGTTAGAACAGACAACAGAAACTTCACTTATTTTCTTCGTATTAAGTTACAGGGAGATAATAAGCAAGGAAGACTTGTTTGTTGGCAACAATGGTTAAGTCGATACAACTTTGATGTAGAACACATCGAAGGGGTCAAGAACTGTTTGGCAGATTTATTGACAAGGGAATATCAACAATAATACTACTAATGACATCACTAGACACATCATTTAGTTGCTTTTTGCAGGCATGTCAAGCTTTAAAATGTCTATAAATACAGAAGGATGAAAGAAGAAATCACAACCAAAACCGAATCCATCCTCATAAACAAACTAGTTTCTCTCAAAAGAAATAAAAGGCTTATTTGCCTTAAAAAAATTTATCTCTTTCTTTGAGATTTCATGGACCATTCCTTGGAAAATAGTTACGAGCAACTAGCTCTAAAAGAAGCTATTTTACAAAAAAAAATCAGCTGCTAATCGATAAGAGACACATCATCCTTGCAGAAATGGAATATGTAAGGAAGTATTCTCTTCCTGAACAACAAAATGTTATTTCATCACCTTCTTCAGAAATGAACAAAGATGAGGCTATTCCTAAGCAAACGACTTCAGGTAAAGAATCAACAAATCCGTTAAAGGTTGTTGCTTTGCTAGAAAGCAAAACGGAAAAGGTCATTTCATCACCTTCTTCATAATTGAACAAAGATGAGGTTATTCATGAGTAAACGACTCCAGGTAAAGAAACAACTAATCTGTTAAAGGTTGTTGTTTTGCCAGAAAGCAAGACTGAGGTTCAGGCCTCCATAACGTTAGTAAAACCCTCTGATTTAAATCCGAGGCCTAACGGGGAAATTCCAATCCTTAAAAAGACTGAAGATCAAACTTCAGCAATCCCTATCGGATACAGGACCCCTAAAGCCTATTATGTAGTTTTTAACGGTTTTAATGCAGGAATATACACATTTATATTGTTTGCTAAAAGATTGTTTGCTAAAAGATTTTTTACACCCGTATTCATATGATTTCCCAATTATCTTTTCACAATATTGTTTGCTAAAAGATTTTTAATTATTTTTGTTTCTTAGGTAAATCGCAAACCTTAGTGATTTCTTCTTTAACAATTCTTTGAGCATAAGCTAAACTATACTTTGTTGGTCCTTTAGCCTCTAGATTAAATCTTTCTAAAGCTTTTAATCCTACCAGAGGAATCTTAAGGAGATAATATTTGACGTATTTTGCATATTTTTCCTGATCGTGTAGCTGGTACATATATTTTTCATAATCACAATAAAATTGATCTAGAAAACATATGTCACAAAGCTGCATATTAGTGATCATGGTTTTTGCTTTTATTTTAATTTTTTGTAACTCCTGAAGTTTATCAGAAGATTGATTTATTCCTAAGAACATGGTATAGATAGCATCTAAAATATTTTCAAAGGCTGTAACAGGACTCATAACTGGATCCTATTGGTGTTTTTAATAAATGAATTAACAACCCCTAAAGTCTTATATTCGACCAATAACAAAACTGTGTTTTGATCATCATAAAATTCTTTGTTAGTCTGAATAATCAAACTGATTTCTTTTGCCCATGAATCTATAAGTTCTTTTCTGTTTGGTTTCTCATCAATATTCAAGATACTACTACCAAAGATATTAGTAGTTTCTTTTGTCTCAGAGTTATAAGGATATAAATTACATTTTCTTTTTCTGTTTTCTTCGATTTTAACTCCTAATGTTCCCCCCATTTCTTGCTTTGGGGTAGAAGGAGGAGAAGCTTGTCTGTTTGTTCTGAGATTTTTGTTTCTTCATTTTCAGAACTGTCAGCTTTCGTTTCTAGAAAGTCTTACTGTTCTTCGGAACTGAAACATTCAATAGTGTTAATAATATCAAAACCAAATAAAGAGTTTAATTCATTACTATATTCTATTTCTTGGTTTGCTTCAGATTAATCATCTACCTCCATTAACCTGATTGCTTGTTCAAGGACTTCGACAGCTAAAAAGCACTTCTCTTCTTGTTCTTGGTTGGTTCAGATCCTGCTTTTTCCCGCCTGGTGTTCCTTTCTAAAACGCTATGAAGTATATATAATTTAACAATGATATTTTATTCATTATTTTAAAGTGATGTTGGATATGTAATAAAATATGTATCGATTCTGGCAAAAACTGACGTGGATCAGATATATATTTGGCCAATAGGTCCTGGATCAACAAGTATAGAAGAGCAACTTCAAATATCTAAAGTTAAAGCTAAAAAGAGTACTATCTTGGAGTAACGTATATTTTGAAAGTTTTATATAATTGAAATCAGTTTGATGCTACATAGACATTATAGCTAAGTGATTTTCATGGTTAGAGATGCTCTAAGTAAAAAAGATATAGATATTTTCTATATTATGTTAATATCACAAGCTAAGTCCAATACAATTTAAAAATCGCAAAATTTTTGAGTGCATGTATTAACTATAAAAATTGAAAGGGCACTACAGCATGCATGTAGTAGTGATGCAGAGATGTTTCCCCCAAAATATGTTTGAAATTCAAAGTTTAAAAAAAAATTATAAACTTTAGAAATTAATATATAAGAGCATTTTTAGGAAACTATTGAATCACTTCTAAATATAAAATAAATTTTTATTTCTTACTAATTTAGTGCATATTTCATCTCCAACAATACTCTTTACATTCACTGCTCATTTAGTTTTATATTATTAAAAACAACTTAAACTCATAAAATATAAAAGAAGGTGGGGAGATGGAGAAAGTATGTCGCATTGATTTAATAAAAAATATTAGATGAGAGTCATTTAGAGGCTTTTAAAAATTGAGGATATATAAGACACTCTTAAACTTTTAAAGAGAATCTAACAGTCTCTTGGATCTCTAGCCTTCCTCTTTATATTCTAACTTAAAAAACCTGTTTGAAAAGTCTGTTGAAGATACTCTAACTATAATAGTAAAGTACAACATATATCATGTGCAAAACTTTTTAATTTATACGCTTATAACGTTTTTCAATACACACCCGATAAAAAAATATTGTTTTGCAAAACATATAATTCAATATTTTTCATTAATAGACAACAATTTTCCTTTTTTTTTAAACAATATAGCAAGTTTAAACTCTTACGAGTTCATAAATAATTTTAACAAGTAAATATTGATATAACCTTTTTTTTACTTGTATAATGCATTTTTTTCTTCTTCTCAGGCTCTTCTCCTTTATTCGAGTTCTTGAAGGCCTACCAATGAGGCTAACTTACTATTTGGTCCAGCCAACCCAAATACTACAACTCTCATTATCAATGTTTCTTAAAGGATATCGTCAGAAAACTTATATAACTATGTAGTTTTCAAAAAAAATTAAGTGGAACTAATATTTAACTAAACAATTGACACAAGATTTGGTCAAGTACATAAAGTGACAGGGAACACAAATCTAAAAATAAGATATTTTTTACTATTAATTAGGAACCTAACACAAACTACAAACAGTGATAAATGCGTTGCCGTGTAAATAATGATAAGTCCGAACTGTTGTAGTTAATAACTGAATTAATCACATGACAATGATGAAATCAACATTTATATAATTAACTAAAGTAATTACAAATAAATTAAGTTATTTTTATAATAGTGTCTTTAATCGACATATACATTTTTTTTCTTTTACAGCTTTCTTGACGAATATCAGGGAAGTTTCTTATAAGTGGACTAACTAAAAACAACTACTCTAGATCTTCCATATCCATCAATTCGGAAGACAATTCAAGATACTCTTTATTTTTCTGTCTGCAAGTATTTTTTTTTTGAATGTAATTAGTTAATGATAATAATTATAGAATTTCAATATTCTTAATTTTATTATTTAAATGAAAGATGAACGATAATAGAAACTGAAACTGATGTTGATTTTATTAAAATATGTAATTTATTTATAAATAAAGGGGTTTGTAAATATAACTAGAAAATTTAAGGTTCATATAAACACCGACCCAAACCATGATCCTCAAACGGTTAATTTTCTTTTTTAAGTGACTTATATGTATATTAGACCAAACCTTAATAGTCAATCTTTAATAAGCCTATTACTGTAATAATGCACTGTACTTCCCAAATATTACCGCCTAACACGTGTGCATATTCTTTTTCACCCCACCTTCAGATCTCCCAAACAATTTCCCCAAAAATCTTTCTTTACGAAACCAAACTCACCCCTCTACTGTTCTTCCCTTAAAACCTCTAAAAATTTCATCTTTCATCTCTTACAACTTAATAATCTTGGCCAGGTACAATAAAGTTTCAATCTTTACTAATAAAGTTTCAATCTTTACTTCATTTTTATATTCTTGCACTTGATTAGCTTCACTTTTCTTGATTTTCTTGAATTTTTAAGTTGGTTTTGTAATTGGGTTTGTGTGAATTGTTGTGGTTTTTGTAGTGTAAATTGGATATTTATGAATTGGGTTTTGTTCAGATTGTGAGTATGGATAAGCATGATGATGATTCGGGTGTTTCTAGGGTTAGTGGAAATGCTACTGATTGTGTAGGTAGTGAAACCCTAATTGAGAAATTGGGTTGTGAGGGTGATGAGTTGATGGTGGAGGTTGTGGGGTCTGATGTGTTTTTTGATGGTGTTAGTGGAGTTGGGATGGGTGGGAATGGAGAATTGGGAGTGAGGGAAGATGGGGTTGAAATTGCGGGATCATCGAGTGATAAGATTGTGGTGGATGAGTATGTTGTGGAGAAAGAGGGTGGTGTTGAGGTGGATGTGAATGTTGCAGTGAGTGAGGGTGATGGGTTGGGAAATATTGCGGGATCATTGGATGATAAGGTTGTTGTTATGGAGGAAGTTGGTATATTGGCGAAAGAGAGTGTTGTTGAGGAAGATGTGAAGGTTGCGGTGAGCGAGGGCGGTTTAGAAAAAGGTGAAGAAGTGACTTATAGGGATGGTTTGAGCTGTGAATTGGCTACCCCGTCTGCTCGTGAAGATAGTGATATGCACAGAGATGGTAGAAATGGTGATACTAAAGTTGGCGAAGAGGATGTAAAAGCTGTGGTGGATGATGATTGTAAGAAATGTGAAAAATTGATTGAAAGGGATGGGGTGAGCCGTGACGTAGCTGCCCTGTCTGCTCATGAAGATAGTAATATGGATGGGGATGCTGTAAATTGTGATACCAAAGTTGTTGAAGAGGATGTCAAAGTTTTTGTGGACGAGGATTCTGAGAAACGTGAAATAGTGGCTGAAAGGGATGGTGTGAGCTGCGAAATGGCTGTCTTCTCTGCTCACGAAAATAGTGATATGCATGGGGATGCTTTGAAGTGTGGTAGTGAAGTTGTCAAAGAGGATGTCAAGGTTGCGGAAAATGAGGATGCATTAGGAAGAGGTGAAAATGTGACTGAAAGGGATGATGTGAGCTGTGAATTGGTTGCAGAATCTGCTCAAGAAGATTGTGGTATGCCTGGGGAAGCTGTAAATGGTGCAGGAGAAACTTTGGTGGTTACTGAGTCCTCCAGTGTAAATACCCATGTTGCAGAAAATCTTGATTCTGTAGTAAATGAGGATGGTGCTGAAGCTGTTAAATTTTCGGGTGAAGTTCTTGAGAAACAGATGACGCTAGAGATTGGTGGTTTCGGTAATGAAGCATCAGATGCACATGTTTTAGATGCTACGGGTTCTGCAGATAAAAGTGTTGATGCAGCCCAGAGAACAGAGTTGATTGAGGATGTTATCGAGGAAGATGTGAAGGTTGTGGTGAGCGAGGGTGGTGAAAGAGGTGAAGAAGTGACCGTAAGGGATGACGTGAGCTGTGTGTTGGCTACTCCATCTGCTTGTGAAGATAGTGATATGCACGGAGATGCTATGAATTTTGACACTGAAGTTGCCAAAGAGGATTCGGAAGTTGTGGCATATAAAGATTATAAAAAATGTGAAGCAGTGACTGAAAGGAATGACGGGGGCTGTAAGTTGACTGTCACATCTGCCTTTGAAGATACGGATATGCAGGTGGATAATGTGAATTCTGACAGTAAATTTGTTGAAGAGGATCCAAAGATTGCACTTATTATGAATGCTACAGGAAGAGGTGAAAATGTGATTGAAAGGGATGATGTGAGATGTGGATTGGCGGCTACCTCATCTGTTCATGAGTTGAGTGGTATACATGGGGTTGCTATAAATGGTGCTGATGAGGTTAGTGCCGGAGATAAATCGGTTGGTATCAAGTCCTACAATAAAGATACTAGCGATGTTCCGGAAAACCTTGCTACTGTAAATAATGAGGGCATTGCAGAGGAAGCTGTTAAACCATTGGGTGAAGTTCTTGAGAATCAGATTATGCAGGAGACTGATAAATTGCAAGAAGCAGATGTTCTAGACAAGGCTATGGATATTGAACATACAGATGATTATGATGAGAAAATTTCAGAACAGATGTCTCCTGGTGATGGGAGATTATTTAGTGATTGCCACTCCAGTTATTTGCTGCCACCAAAAAATGAAGGTGAGTTCGCTGCTTCTGATTTAGTCTGGGGGAAAGTCAGGAGCCATCCTTGGTGGCCTGGGCAGATATGCGATCCTTCTGATGCATCAGAGAAGGCGATGAAATATCATAAAAAGGACTGCTTCTTGGTGTCATACTTCGGAGATCGAACTTTTGCATGGAATGATGCATCTTGGCTAAGGCCATTCAGGACCCATTTTTCTCAGATAAAGGAGCAAAGCAATTCTGAAGCATTTCATCATGCAGTCAGCTGCGCGCTAGCAGAAGTTTCTCGTCGGGTGGAGTTGGGCCTTGCCTGCTCTTGCATACCGAAAAGTTCCTTTGCCGAGATTGAATCACAGATTCTGGAGAATGCTGGGATTCGTCAAGAAGCTGGTATTAGATACGGTGTAGATGAATCTTCTGCAGCTTCTTGTTTTGAGCCTGGGGAACTTTTGGAGCATATAAGATCATTAGCTGTCTTCCCGTCTGCTGACAGTGATGTCCTATTACAGCTTGTGATTTCTAAGGCTCAATTATCAGCCTTGTCTCGTTTCAAGGGACAGGGTCCCCTGCCCAAGTTCCAGTTATGTGGGGGTTTGCTGGAGAAGGATGCAAATACAGATGGAATTCAGCAGCACGGCGAACAAATTAAAGGTGAAAACAATTTCAGTAGCAAACGAAGTCATGATTTTGCTGATAATCTACCCCCAAGAAAAAGAGAGAGAAGCCTGTCTGATTTGATGGAGGATAAGCCACACTCCTCAGATGGTGACGATGAGTTCGACAGCAATATGAAAGACAAGTCTTTTGCGTCATCTGCTGGCATAAAGAGAAAGGCGTTAGATTCTTTCACTGAAGGGTCAGATAAGAGACAAAGTTATTATGCTGCAAAAGTGTCTACCACAGCATCTCAAACTCCTAAGCCATCTTTTAAGATTGGTGAGTGCATTCGCAGGGTTGCAAGTCAACTGACCGCGTCTCCATTACTTGTGAAGTCTAACAGTGAAAAGTTTCTCAAGATTGATGATAGTGTTGAGCAACATGTAGGGTTTGAAGATGCTTTGCAGACTCCTGTGAATTCCCAAAAAGAGGCGATGATGGTTTCACCAGAGCACTCTTCTTTAGCTGAGATTCTTTCGCAACTTCACTTGGCAGCACAGGATCCTAAGAAAGGCTACAGCTTCTTGAAAAACATTACTAGTTTTTTTACTGGTTTTCGACATTCAGTTGCTTTGGGCCAGAGCTCTAGAACAAGGAACTCATCTACAGGAAGAGGTGGTAGAAAGAGAAAAACACCTCAGTCAAATATGAACTCTCCTGAAGATTTTGAATTTGACGACGTAAATGATTCATACTGGACAGATAGAATTGTACAAAATTATGGTGAGGACGAACTGCTAAATAATGCTCAGAATGGAGAAGCCGAATATCATTTAGTGCTTCACCAGGCTGATAAACCCGTAAAATCTGGTCGTAGATCACGAAAGCAGTTTTCTAATGGGGAGCATTTAATTGTAGCAGAGGAACCCATAGCAGAACCTATTGATAAGAAGCCAGATTGTTCACCAACAGAACTCATACTTAATTTCTCCCCAGGACATTCTCTTCCTACGGAACTGAATCTTAATAAAATCTTCAGGCGCTTTGGCCCATTACGGGAATGTGAAACAGAAGTTGACAGGGAATCCAGACGTGCGAGGGTCGTTTATAAGAGGTGTTCTGACGCAGAAGTTGCTTTAAGTAGTGCGGGGAATTTCAGTATTTTTGGGCCAATGCATGTTGATTACGAGCTGAGCTATGTGCCATCAGCACCGTACAAACCTTTGCCGGTTGCAGCATTAGAAGGGGAGCTTAATGCGAATCCATTTATTTAGGTAAGTTTTCGTATTTTCGAAGATATAAATTTTCAAGAGTTAAAACAGAGTTGGTATTCAAATTATTAGTGAACTGTTCCTTCAATACCAAATTCCTCTTCTAACACATGCTAAATAACAATATACCCCTTGAGCTGGGATTAGTTAAATGAAACCTGCATAGAGTCACTGGGATTAGTTAAATAAAACCTGCATAGAGTCTCTTTCAGTTTTATGCACAATTATCTCTAGATTTTTATAGCCATATGGACGGGATGGTCACCAAGTAGGGGTGAAAGTTCTATTGAATTTTGATACATCCTGAATAGGAACTCAAACATTTGTCCTGGCATAGCTTTTTTGTTTGAGGTGTAGCAAAGAGATAATTGGCCTGGTCTGGACATGTGATATAAAGTTGTCAGATTGCAGTATCTTCCCCATTCTTCTCCTCCGTCTTTTTATTTTTGTCTAGTGCAATGTGTACTATCCCTTGCAACAATATTGTATTTTTCAGAATTTGCCATCTACTCGCTGAGTCCAAGTGAAATTGTTCAAATGTCATATAATATAATGAACTTTGTCAGCTCTACTAAACCGCCTGTATTATTCTAGTACTTGCTAGAGATATCGGTTGGTTTGAGTAAAGTGCTTTTAAAAAAAAATCCTCTTTTTCCTGATCTCTCTATTCGCTGTTGTAATTGCTTGCAATTGCCTGATGAGTCAACCTGAAGTCCTAAACTTATCATTTAAATTTGTTTCTTTTATCACAAGAAGTCAAGAACCACAATATATCTAGTTCTCATTATTACATATTTTTTTAAAAATTTAAATTGCACTTACATATCATTATTATATAATTATAGGTGTATTTATTGTTGAGAGGATCCAGAGGAACTACTGAGTGTGAGCTGCACAAGTGCTCGGGCTGGATGGAGATGGAGGTAACCAGTCTATTTGTTAATCTATCTATGAAGAAGATTCTAGAGATGTTGTCTAGTGATATTAGTGCCCTGTTGTTTCATGGCTATAATGTATTTTATCACAACCACAACGGTCATGTATTTAGTTAGGACTCGGCTGACTTCAGTATTGATAGCCAGGTGCCGAAGTTTTTTGTCCTTGTAAGATTAAATTTTTCATTTCATTATAAAATATGAAGTTGTGATATGTTATATATTTGAATTAAAGGATGCTGCTTATATTGGTCTGTCTAACCTTTTGAAAAAAAATCATACTTTATATTGCTGCTGAATAATTTCTTGGCTCATTAGTGTGAGCTTAGATATAGAGATATAGTGATTTCGTGTTATTATTTTATTATAATTTATGACATATGATGTTCTGTAGTCTTTTTTTTGGATTTGGAGAAAGTCTTTCTGGGCTCATGCTTTTCAACTTGATAGAGTGTTGACATACCTATAGAAGTCAAAAGAGCTTATGTTTTTTTCATGCAATGAGACTTTGCCATGAGGAGATGAAAAAATGACTTACACTTCGAGTCATAGACTCATAGGATACTGTAGTTCGCCAGAAGGATAATTTGACAAACATCAAGTCATCAGTATATTTTTGTTTTTTAATTATGAAAATGTGGTGTATTTGTAGATGCACTACGTGAACTTTATTGTTCTAGAGTTTTAGATAATGTTACTTTTTAATAATTTTATTTAAATATTTATATCTATTATTCAGACATTGCATATATATATATTTGCTATTTTCATATTTTTTTGTGAATTTCATCGATGAAGCATTTTACCTTCCCCTTAAGCTCTCGAAATATCTTTGCATGCTGCATTAGGCCTTTTGCCTTTAACAACTAATACCTATTTCATTTTTAAAGTGACTAATATAATCAGTATACTTACCAGTAACATCTATGTCCTTACCATCAACTAGGTAATGTTACTCTTGTACTACTAAAATAATGGATTAGGGAGCAACGGAAACATAAAGTTGCAGCATCGGAACCTCGGAACCTAGGAGTCGATTGCAAATTGGCCTTTAGTTTTGGCATGAAATATGTTAGTAGCTCTATACAATGTATGTTAATAATGACAGGCTTGGGATTTTTTGTTATTTTTTTTGGATGCTTTCTATATATCTGATGATCTTATAGTTCTAGCAGTTATATCTTTTACTTTCTCTTTTTCTTTATTGGCTGTGGGGGGTATGAAAAGCTGCTAGATGAGGTACATTGTTGAAGTAAATTTCCTGTTTAAATTTTTGTACAAAAAGTTATTGTTCTTGATGAAGGAAGGAGCCCAGATCGAAGCATAATTCTCTATTGGAACCTGGTACTAAATAGTAATAACATCGTTCTTCTTCATGAGTCGAGAACCCTACTTGGTTTGTTAACTACTAGTCTTGTATCTAAGAGACTGATGGCGTATAGGGTGGGGGATGAATCTGTTTCCTTGTATGTATATAATCATTCGATGATCAGATACTAGTGGGTGGCTGTGGAGGCGAACAGCTACTGTAACCAGTTTTTAAGCAAATTGCAAACCGGCACGTATGAGAAAATGTGTGGCAAATGCTTTCCTCAACTGTCATGCAAATATTGCAGGAGATACGATTTGTAGTTGCCTCCTGTACAGTTGTGTGGTGCATAGATCAACTATGAATTTTGTACATGCCCCATTGCCCATATCTGAGCTGTACGTGATGGTCATTCATTGTTGATGAATTACATTTGGAAAACATAGATTACTTTCTTTTTTTAGCATAATCGCATTCGAGAACAAGCTTATGTTGGGACTTGTAGTTTGGGCTTCCGTCCTGTACTTGAGTAGCATTGTTTTCGGCTTATGATTGTAAGTATGTCTGTCATTCTTGGCCAGGCGTGCTCTCTCAATCCCCCGCATTTTAAAATAATGTAAAGTATAGTTTTATAATTTTTTTTAAAATTTCCTTTTTTTTAAATAAAATTAGAATGTTTAAACTTTTATTTAGAAAAAAAAAATAAAAAAAAAAGTTATTGAACTATATTTTCTATTCATATTAAAATCGTATCTGACACTTTTTTAAAAACAACAACACTTAAGATGGATGGATGGAGTAAGTAATAATTAGGGGAGAGTATGGGCCGGTTCGACTCGGTTTTACCTTAAGAGGGATGGATGGAGTGAGTAATAATTAGGGGAGAGTATGGACCGGTTCGACTCGGTTTCTAGGTAAACCCGGAACCGGAACCATATACCTCGGTTTTTAGAAATTGAAAACCATAAATCTTCGAATTCGGTTTCGGTTTTAAAAAGCCGGTTCGATTTTCATCGGTGTTAAAAATGAACTTCTCTATTTTGTGGTACAGAAAATGAAGTGACCAGAAAAGCTAGTGGAAGCATCTACTGAACTTCTCTATTTTGTGGTACAGAAAATGAAGTGATCTGCATATATCCTTGTGTGAAATTCAAAGCAAGGGATACGAAAAGTGTACAACAATCCACTGCAGAAAAAGTACAAATTAAAGATGACAATCTACATCTACAGATTAGCGGAAAAATAGCCTGACACTTGCAAAGTCTGCAGAAACAAAAAGGCAGCAGAGTGGTCTTAAGCAACACAAGATTAACCGGCTATGTCACTGTATCACGGTCAATAAAGACATTTTTGATAGCATTTGAGCTCAAGGAGATGAAGTACAGAATACCACAACAGCCGAAAGGGAACAGCTAATTATTCAGAAAATAAAGCCCAAGTTTACAAAATACTAATCATAAGCCCAAATTTATAAAAGATTTTATATATATATATATATAATTAAAATTTATATAAATAATTATAAATAAATATTATTTATTTATTTTAAATATTCGGTTCGGTTTTTTCGGTTCTGTTTGATGGTATAAACGGAACCAAACCATTTCGATCGGTTCGGTTTTTTTTCGGTTTCGGCTCGGTTTTTATCGGTTTCGGTTGTTTTTGGCAATTTAGTGTAAAAATATACTCCCTCCGTCTTTTTCAATTGTTTACATTTTTTAGAGAGTGTCTGACACGTATTTTAAGGTGCATATAAAGTATTGTTTTATAATTTTTTTTTACAATTTTGTTTTTCTGAATAAAAATTAAAATATTCAACTTTTATTTAGAAAAAAAAATCGTAAAAATAAGTTATATAACTATATTTATTATGCACCTCAAAATGCGTGTTAGACATATTCTTAGAAATATAAACAATTGGAAGAGAATGAAAGAGAATGAAGATTAATACATATAGTGAGACGATCGCTGAATTCTTAAGATGGGAACCACCGAACCAGCCGGTTATTACTGTAATTAAAGTGCTGATTTCTTTTTTGCCAATAACTGCTGATTTTTTTGAAAAATTAAAATTCCGAATTTGTTAAATTGGTTATTTTGTGCAAAATTACAAATTTAAATTCTCGCTAAAGTCTATCTATTAAATATATAGGGGCAATTGTACTATTTCATAATTCAAGTTTGGGAAAATCAATTGAGACAAAATCATATATGAATAACAACATAATTAAGGCTATATTTGGGAATACGGTTAAAAACTGCTATATTGTGAGAAAAAGTGTTGAGGGAAAAAGTACTGTCAGAAAAATTAGATGACTGTTTGATAATTTTTTTAATTTGTGCATATTTTGAGATATAATATATAAAAATAATATTTTTGAAAAGGTTTGATAGTTAAACTGATAGTTATTTTCTATAAAAGTTGAAAACGGCTTTTTCCAAAAGCTCGACAAGTTTTTGCTAATAACAATTTTCAAACCAAAAGCGCTTTCAGCTTTTAGAATTTATCAAACATCTGTTTTTAATAAAAACTGTTGTAAATGAGTGCAACAGTAATACCAAAAGGAACCTAACGGATAGTATCGTGGACACCAACTTTCTGTGTGGGTTTGAATGTCCATTTGGACCTAAAAAACAAATAATAAAGGGAGGAGATTTTGTAGTATATTTTTTAATTATATATCCACCTAATCATGATTTTTTTTGGGAATTTATCAAAAATATCATTTTTTAGCAAAATATTTGTAAAAATACGGACACGTGTTGCATATGAGGTTGCATACGAGATTGTAACGGTTGCATATGAGCTTGATCTGTATTTTTACAAATATTTTCTGTAACTTGGATATTTATGAAAAAATCCCTTTTTTTTATTGCACCCATAACGTCATAACCATAACACTTTGAATGTTACACAAAAATAGAAAAATTTAGAATATAAATTACATTAATATTGAAATCTTTTATTCATGAACCTGAATTATAATATTGCAATACTTCATGAAATGAATTTATTTGTGATCTTAGTATCTATATTTACGCCTGTAGTTGCTATGTTTATATCCGTTTTTCTTTGTATAACGGTTTAATAATTCTAATATCTTTTCCGTTTTCCGCTTCCTTATATAATCGTTTTAGATCATTTTTATTTGCATATTTTTTTTCTTTAACTGTTTTAGATAATTTTATTCTCTATCTCCTTTTTTCAAATATTTCTTTTCTGTTTTAAAATATCGATGACAAATTTTGTGATAAAATTCAGCCTCTGTAAACATGTTTTATATTTTGATAATCACAAAAATAAGGTTATCTTCGAAAATATCAAGGTGATTTTTTTTATCACTCTGACTCAGGTGATATAATCATAAATGACTCTGATTTCGAACTCATAATTATCCCCTATTTAACCAACTGAGACAAACCTTGAGGGCTAATGATTTTAATCCTTCCCCGAACTTCTTTCATTTCTAAAACAAATATTTTACGAATACATTATTTTTTTTTTAAAAAAATGGCAAAATGCATCGTAGCGGGGGAGTTATATGAGTTCATAATGTATTTTAATAAATAAATTTCTAGATTTTTAATCAAATCAATTACAAAAGTATGCATCATGTATTAAATTAAGTGTTAAATTATGTATATTATATTAAAAATGCATTAAAAGATTTGGATAGTAAAGCATTAAGCCCAAAAGAAAAATTACAAATATATAATATTTTTGAAAAAGTAGCAAAAAACAATATTTGCAACTGTTCAACCATATTTGCAATTTAAACCGACCAGAGCCATAAAAAAATGCAATTTTAGAAATTATTTTGTAAGAATAAGGTGCAACTAAAATCAACTTCCATTAAAAAAGTTGTTGCATTAGAGATTATCTAATTACATAAAGTTGCATAATAACTTTATTTTTAAGAATAAAAGTTAGAAAATATATATTTGCAAAAAAGTTAAAAATATAAAATATTTTCACAAAAACATTTTAAATTAAGTATTTTATTAAAAACTCTCAAACAGAATTAGAGGATAGTTGGATAATTTCATTACCTAGTAGAAAAATATACCCAGATTTCATAAGTGTGAACAAAACCATACTCTAAAGTCAAAGTCTAAATCAATGGAGATAACTAGGTCCAGGGCTCCCACCATTGTTATTTGTCATTTTTTTGTCATTCACATCAATACAAGAATTTGTATAACAATTTTGTTGTAAATCTCTTTATATTTGTTAATTTATTGCCAATTTCAATTTTTAAATAATTTATAATACACAAATTATAGTTTTTACTTTTTTAAATTAATTATTTATTTTTAATTTTTTTAAATATTTTAAGATGTATTGAAAACAAATTCTTATAATTATTGTAGTTTTTGAAATAAAAATTAAATATTAAACCATAATTACATTATTTTTTTATTTAGCAAAAGTAAAATATTTATAAAAGTATGTATTCAATATATTTAAAAATATGTAAAAAAAATTGAAAGAAATTAATTGTAAGGTAGTATCATAAATATTGGGTATAATAAAAGGTCTTTCTATAGGACAGTTACATTACCTGGCGGGAAATCATAACTAGGTTTAACAACAGTTGCTAACTTAGGTTAAGATTAGCGCTTAAAATAACTAACTTCAACCGCCATTTTGTTTATGTAACTCAAGTTCCTTTAAATACTTTTGACAAAAAAAAGTTCCTTTCAATACTTTTTAGTTTTTATAGAAAACTATTCACCATTTTTAATATAATAAACATTAGAAACTCCAAATTTCAAGGTAAGATAGTGAAAAAAAGATGACATGTTATTTTTTTAGAAATTTTTATACAACTAAAATTAATCAAATTTAGAAAAACATTTTTACAATATGAGCCCCACAGCATAAAGTTGAATATTTTTGGAGGGTATAATAAGAAGCTAGTAGTCCAATGCAATTCCAAAGGTTTCTTCTTACAAATAGATACACGAGGTCACTCAAACCCTCTTCTCCTGTATATCTATACATTTCATGCTCACAAGGTACGTTTCTTTATACCTACATACGTACGTATATCTTGATTGTATCTATCTCTATGTCTTCATTTCCTCTCTACAACTTACACCAACCTCCTTTAAATTTTTTCGATATTTAACGCACTCACACACACACGGTCTTGTCTTTCACGATATTCGAAAACTCGATATCTGTTACAGGGAGAGAGGGTGATACCAAGCTGATTGTTTTAATTTTCTTCGATAATTAATGTGTTTTAGACAAAATTTGAACTCTCAATCTCCTTTAAGAGCCATGCTGATTGATTTTAATTTGTTCGATAATTAATATGTTGACCACACCGTCTTCGACAAAATTCGAACTCTAGATATCCTGTAAGAGGGAGAGAGGGTGATGCCATGCTGACTGTTTTATTTTTTTCGATAATTAACACGCTGACAGTATTTGACAAGATTCCACACTTATTATTTCATGTATTTGTACATGTCATTTATTTTACTTGAGTTTTTGTAATCTGATTATATTTGTGTGAATTGTGTGTTTGAACGTTTGTGTTTGATTGTTGTAGGTGTAGTGAGAATGAATGAGAATAATAATTTTTTGTCTAGGGTTTTAGATGATGGTGGTGGTTTTGGATTGGGTAGGGATTTTGGGTATGGGAAAGATGAAATAATGGTGGAGATTGTGGGGACTAATGTGTTTGTTGACGGCGTTGTCGGAAATGAAATGAATGGAAATGGTGGGGTTGGAGGGGATTTTGTGCAAGGGGAAGTTGGTGTTGAGGATTATGAAGTTACGGAGGATTTTGTGTTTTTGGAGAATGGTGGTGGGGGTACACGTGATGAGGTTACGGGTAGTGGTGAGATGTGTTGCGGGAATGGTGGTGGTTTGGGTGGACTTGATGAGGGGACAGGTAGCGGTGAGATGTATTGTGGCAATGCCAGTGGTTTGGATGGATGTTGTGATGGTTTGGATGGACTTGATGTGTTGAGGGGGAGTGGTGTGTGTTGTGGGAATGTCGATGGTTTGGAAAGACGTGATGAGGTGTTAGGAAATGATGATATGGATTGTGCATTGAGGACTCCTTCTGCTCATGAATGTAGTAGTGGTATGCGTGATGAGGTGATGGGTGGTGATATGTGTTGTGGGAATGGTGAAGCTTTGGAAAGACGTGATGAGGTGTTGGGAAGTGGTTATATGGTTTGTGCATTGAGTACTCTGTCTGCTCATGAATGTAGTGGTTTGTGTGATGAGGTGACGGGTGGTGATATGTGTTGTGGGAATGCTGGTGATTTGGCTGGAAGTGATATATGTTATGGGAATGGTGATGGTGATGGTTTGGAAAGACGTGATGAGGTGTTGGGAAGTGGGGATATGGGTTGTGCATTGAGGACTCCGTCTGCTCATGAATGTAGTGGTTTTCGTGATGAGGGTTTTAGTTCTGAAAGTGAAGTAAGTGCTGGAGATTCTGTAGCTAGTGGAAAGATGGAGGTGGTTGCTGAGAAAATAAATTGCAGATTTGATGATGATGCTGTGGAGCAAATGGTGGAAAATTCTGATGTTTTGGTGTCACGATTTGGATTTTTTGGGGATGATTCATCGAATGCCAATGCTGAATCTGAGTTTAGAAGTTACTCGGTTATTGCAAAGGCTGAAGAAATTTTGGAACAAGTCTTCGTGGAGGTGAAAGAAAGTGCTGTAAATGGCAAGGATCAAGTTGTGCATAGTATTGTTGTAGATGCAGAATCACCGTGTTTAGAAACCGTTCGAAGCATATCTGTCAAAAGTGCTTATGTCGGAACTGATATTGGCACAACTTGTGTAAATGCTGAACCTGTTGACCACCAAACTGAAGCTGTTGCAGGGCTGAATGAGATGCTGAATAAGAAAGAAGAGACTTGGAAATTAGGTCCTAAGATTATTGAAAGTGATGTATATGATGGAAAGTGTTTAGCAGGGGAAGGGTTTGTGAAGAACAATCTTGTTACTGGAACCTCCAGTGATCATGTCAATGTGAGTGTTGATTCCATATCCTCCCAGAATCCAGCAAAACTTGTAGTTGACAGTCAAGTTGCAGATGATGTACGATAAGGTTTCTAATAAAGGTATCGAGACTTCCAAGGGTGTTGATTTCAGTGAGGGTAAAGGGGATTGTGGAGAAAGCACTCGAACTTCTCCAGACTCGGTATCTACTATTGAGCACACTCAGGTTGTGGCAGGTTATAATGAAGCTGTTTATAACAAAGTCTCAATCGAAATGACTACAAATGATAGCTTCTTACAGAATCCTATGTCAGAGGTCTCAGAAATCAAAGCTGTACAATGTGAACCAAAGTATGAGGATGCCAGAAAAGATTGTAAACAAGCTCTCATTTCAGAAATGAACTTTGAGGAGGCTACAGACTATAAGGGGTCAGAGGCTGATGCTTCAGGTGTCAGTTTAAGTGTTTGTGGTGGAGATAACGACAGTGTCGATGCTATATTGAAGAGGACAGAGGTCCTGGATTTGAAGGAAGATCCAACAGCTGGTGTTTGTTGTAACTCAGGTTTTGTAAAAGAAGTTGTCAGAATAGAAAGTGTGATCCTGTTGCAGGAAAAAATGATTTGCCTTCACTTGAAGATGGCTCACAGAGACAAGGTCTGGTTTCTGAAACAGAGCCAAGTTACACATATGAAAGTTGTTGATGAGATTTGGAAATGATGTTGTAGAGGAACAACATGATATAGGAATAGTATCAGAAGGCATTGTGGAAGCAAGTTTGGAGACAATATCTGATCAAAAATTGGATTCCAACTCCAAACCGAGGGTCGTGGATGGGGATATGAATCTAGTGAAAGACTACAAATTTGAGTGGACTGAATTCGAGAGGCAGTGTAGTGAATGAAGAGAAAAAAGATGACATGCTGAAGCCAGATGTAAAACGAAGGAGATCGCTTGGTAGTGAGGATGATGAGAATAATATTTTGAACCAAACATTTACCGGTGAGATATTAAATGAAGGTGATTCAGATTCAGCTATTCCACATAGTGTCGGCGAGGTTACTTATGGGTCTGAAGCTGTACCTTAGTTCTGATATGTTGCAAAGGGATGTTAAAGCTGTGGATTACTTCACGAACGATGTTCCCTGTCACTTGCCAGATTGCAATCGGAATTCAGTTAATCTGATGTCTGATGGGGTAACTCCCGATAAACTTTTGCATCTGACCTTCCAAAAGGGGAATAGTGAACCTGTTTTGGGCAGCCTGGTTGATCATATGAGTACCCTTTGGAATGAAGAAGAAAAGAAGGTAAACGGTTCGCTTTTGGACCGAAATGTAACTTTAAGTTATGAGTTCAGTTGTGTAGACTCCAATTTTCAAGGGACTGAAAAAAATATTGACCTGCAAGATTCAGAGTGCTTAGATGCAAGTTCAACAGGCAACCATACTGAGGTTAGTCTAGCATCAAAATCACATTTTGGAAGTTAATTATGACGAAGAACAGGTTGATGTAAGTACTGATCAAGAAATGAAGAAAGGTTTTGTGGATGAATCTACCTTGGCTTCTTGTTTTGAGCCTGCGGAACTTCTAAAGCACATAAGATTATTAGCAGTTCTACCATCTGTCGGCTGTGATGGTCAATTACAGCTTACAACGTCTAAGGCTCAGGTAGCAGCCTATTCTCAGTTTCAAGTAGACATGTGTCCTCTGCCTGACTTTCACGTATGCTATGGTTTGTTGGAGAGTGATGCAAATAACTCAAGATTAAGTGATGGGATTCAGGGGCATGATGATGTGGCAGAGAGTCTAACCCCACGAAAGAAAGGCAGGAGCACATCTGAGTTGATTGGTGAAATGCCAAAGGTAGATGGTAAAGAAGAACGTGAGCTCGACATCAGGGATTCATCTGTTACAGCATCTGCTTGCAGAAAGAGAAGCAGAAAGAGAAAGGCTTTTGAATCTCTTGTAAATAGTTCAGGTAAAAGACAAGTTAATTTTGCTGCAAAAGTGTCTAGTTCTGCATCTCAAGAACCTAATAAGTCCTTCAAGGTTGGGGAGTGTCTATCACAACTTCGCTTGGCAGCACAGGATCCTGTAAGAAGGTATAGCTTCCTTAATGAAATTACTACTTTCTTCTCCGGTTTCCGACAATTTGTTATTTCTCAGTTTGGAGAAGCAACAAGTCAGCTAGTGCCTTCTGAGACAGATAAGCCTGTTAGATCTGGCCAGAGATCTCTGAAGCGGTTTTCTAGTGGGAAGCAAGTAATGGTAGCAAAGGAACCAGTAGTAGACCATATGGATATCAGGAGTTCAGATTGCTTGCTTTCTGAGGCAGATAATTCCATTAAATCTGGCCAGAGATCTCGGAAGCGGTTTTCTAGGGGGAAGCAAGTATTGGTAGCAAAGGAACCAGTAGTAGACCATATGGATATCAAGAGTTCAGATTGCTCGCCTTCGGAGGCAGATAAACCCATTAAATCTGGCCAGAGATCTCGGAAACGGTTTTCTAGTGGGAAGCAAGTAATGGTAGCAAAGGAACCAGTAGTAGACTATATGGATATCAGGAGTTCAGATTGCTTGCCTTCTGAAGCAGATAATCCCATTAAATCTGGCCAGAGATCTCGGAAGCGGTTTTCTAGTGGGAAGCAAGTATTGGTAGCAGAGGAACCGGTAGTAGACCATATGGATATCAGGAGTTCTGATTGCTCGCCTTCTAAGGCAGATAAACCTGTTAAATCTGGCCAGAGATCTCGGAAGCGGTTTTCTAGTGGGAAGCAATTAATGGTAGCAGAGGAACCAGTAGTAGACTATATGGATATCAGGAGTTCAGATTCCTCGCCAACGGGACTAATTCTAAAATTTAACGAGGGAAAATCTGTACCATCTGAACTGACTCTAAATAAAATATTCAGACGTTTTGGCCCGTTATGGGAACATGAAACAGAGATTGATAGAGAAAGTAGCAGTGCCAAGGTGGTTTACAAGAGGTGTTCTGATGCAGAAGTTGCTTTTAGTAGTGCTGGAGTATTCAATATATTTGGGTCAATTCTTGTTAGTTATGAACTCAGCTATAGTCGATCTGCACCATTTAAAACATTGCCAGATGCAACAGGACAAGACCAGAAAGCTGCAAATTAATGTCTCGAGGTAAATACAAACTTTTATTTTGCAGAATCAACAATCTTTATTGTTCAAGGAGATGGTACCTTTTAACCCCTTTAGAGGTCCAAGTCTGTCATACCAAGTTACTAATATATTCGCTTTTCATATATTGCTTTTGCCACAACTTCTGTAATTGATGATTTCAGTGGCTTGCTAGCTTCTTCATTACTAGATAATAACGTGTCTTTGATTTTTCGCTAAGCATCATGCTTACTATATGCTTAGCAAAATTTGGATCTCTTATAGGAAATGTATAGAATCTGTAGATGTTATTGATTAACCTGCTAGTGGGACTGGTTAATTGCAAAAAAAATTGCAGTAATAATTTTTTTTTTGTTCTAGAATCCTAAACTAAAAAACATCCTCTACTTTCTACACTTTATTATCCTAGTTATGGTGTTGCTACTATAAACTTGAAACTACATGCTAGTTGTGTACTTGTATTAACTTATCTGAACATATATTTGGTTGTAGGTGAAAGGAACCAAAGAGACTTCTGAACATAAGTTCGCAACAAAGTGGGAGGTGGTGGAGCTAGCGGTCTCATAAGTAATCTGGTTATAGGAAATTTGGCGCATTGTCATCGGTGCTATTAGGTTTTTACTTTTTGGGCGAGACGCAAAGTATTACTTTTTTTTCCTATTATCAGTATATTTAGAGGTTTATTCTTAGATAGCAAATTACAGCAAATTTCTGATATATAAATCAACTTGTTATAGATTATAAAACATGATGCTGCTTCTGGATTTTTTTGCATGCTGTTTAGAAATTTTAGTGTTTACAGTATCAACTGCCAGTATTAATATCAACTGTTTATATGATGCTGTTTATTCTCATAAGTTCTGTTTATTGCGATTGTGAACAACATGCTTTGTTGTTTCCTCCCCCTTGAATGAAATATATTATGTATTAAATAGTGCAACATAGCTTGACAAAAAAAAGTGCAACAGAGAGGTTTGCTGAGCCATTTTAATCCACATCATCAGCCCCATCGTCAGCCACATCAGGTCTATTTAAAATGATAATATTGGATCTACCGTCTAATCCATTTTAGGGCATAGATTCTCCTCTTCGTTCACACCCAACTCTTCCTTTTCCAAGATCCGTTGAACTTTATCCAGCAGAACAGACATTTAAGAGCAGGAGATCCTGCACGGGTCCTGCAAACAGTTTTCTTACAAACCATTCACGCCTACATTGAATCCAATGGTGATGACTAGTTCTTTTCTGACTTTCTTAATCCTGAATGATGTAATTTATTTTATATCCATCTCGTATATATAGATGCAAATACGTGATGTTCTTGACATTTTGTTGGCCCTTCCACATCACCTGCCTACGAATTCAGCTGTTTGCTAGAACTTGTATTAAATGTAAATTTAAAGCTAGAGATATTATGTAATTATAATTGGAATATGTAATTATATTGCTGGACCATTCATTGTTGTGTTGTAGTTTTATTCATAATAAACATGTGATGATTCGAAGCCATGTGCTGCTTTCGTTCCAATGTCTTCGACCAAACTGTTGTGACCAGTAACTGGAGAGAAACAATGATCGGTTATGCAACACATAACTGGGCACGTGTGTAGTACTAGACTACCCTTGTTGTCTATATTATATACTTAACCTATGTAGACTATTTCAAACCTGCTCAACCTATTACATTATCTATATAGACTCTTCCATTGAAGCCTTGTGTTACTCTTACCTTTTATCTCTAGAGTTTTTTTTTGGTTAAATTACCCTTCAGAGCGGTCAATAAGCAGCGTGGGTACATTTAATAAATGAAACTTTTATTACCCTTTTGTCTCTAATTACGAATGAGGTTTGAAATCTGTAAACCATATGCAGCCCTAAGGTTCCGATTATGTGCCCTCTGAATGAGTTTTATGTTAACCAATAGTTACTTTATCTGACTTGCGGGATTTGTTGGAGCACATTCAGTAACCATGTTTATCTTAACCTATAATGTAACTCATTTTATGATTTTGTATAAGAATGTGTATTATGGCCAGGGACATTTTAGAATGCATGTACTAAAGGAAGCATCAAACCGGCATGGTCCTTTCATGAGGTAGATAATACTCACTTTAAATGCACAATGAATCTTACTAATTTGGTAGCATCGGTTGCAATAATGTGTCTGATATAATTTGTGTTGTTTATTTCCAGATAATTTGGCCAGCGGCAGAGATATATTATATTTTGCGCAACATGCTAAGAAATTAATTAAGAAGATAGCATGGATTTTTTTCATGTAATTGGTCGAATATGGTTAGTACTATATGCCTCCGCCCCTACTTAATTTTGTTATCTTGATCTATTCAAGAATATTATGTTATCTTTATGAACAACATTTGTCATTTAAAAAAAGTAATTAGTTATATGAGTTATGCATAGGGTTCATCATGTGCAGTCTATAATTGTTGCCAAGTATTATTATCATTATCCGGAAACTATATGCGAGTATAGTGGGGGTATGAGTAGCCTTGTATTTAGAAACTATTTAAGTTTCATCCTATATTTTGTATTAGGGGTGCATTTACCACAAAAAAATTTAGCTTAGCCATTGGCTCATGGCACTTGAAGTGTGACGCTTAAATTTCTATTATGTAATGTTTCACCAATTAGTAATGCTTTTCTGCATGTTGCATTTTTATTTTTGAAGATTTATTCAGATGTTGCATCCATATGAGATGTGCTTGAATTTATCATATTTTTCTTTATATTTGCAGTTCCTCTGTCTGCTGATGACATTTTGCAAGAAGCGATAAAAAGTGAAGAAGGTAGTACTATGAACTCAGACTGAGTCAGAGCAGCCTCTGGCTCAATTAGGATGTGATATCGGTTTAACAGGAATATTTGAAACTTGTGGTACCTTATTATAATGCATTCCATCTTATCAAGTTATATTATTTGAACAATATCAAGCTTAATTTCCGTAAAGTGCTACATTGATTCCCTGAGTATAGTTTAACCTGAATTGAGTAATATTCCCATTGCAGATCTGAAGAGAATCCTTGTGCTGGCTCAAATTTAGTAGGTTTTACTAAGGTTTTTCTTTCAGATTTATGAAAGAACTAACATGAGCAAATTCAAATCTCATACATATGTTATGCTGCAGGTGGAGTCTCGTGCTGAAAATACGGCAGGCAAACCTGTAGAATTTTCATGTTACTTCTACTAGCGGGTTGCATTGTTGAGACTGAAATGGTAACAAATATCAATCTTGACACTATAAATTGAATGAAGAGACAAGTATAGCATCTCAATTAGCAATTTCACTAGCAATAGTATCCTTATTAGAGCTATCATTAGCAGTAGGTTCACATGCTGGAAGAATTGCAATCTACTGCGGTCAAAATGGGGAAGAAGGAACTTTAGCATAGGGCATGTGCCACAGGCAACTCTGAATACATTAACTTGGTGTTTCTGGCTACCTTTGGCTTTGGAAATGGCCAAACACCCATGATAAATCTTGCTGGTCATCGTTATCCTTACAGCGATGGCTGCACTAGCCTTAGTTCCGACCATGGGTGAAGAGAAAAAATGCAAAGAAAATTACATCCAGGACCTAAGGGACTGCCCATTATCGGACACCTTCATTTATTAGGTTAAAACCCTCACCGGAATTTGCAAAAACTAGCTGAGGAACAGGAACATCTAAGTAGTTTCTAAAGACCTGTGACCTTAATTTTGCTAGTAGGTGGTCCCTTGAAGTTGTGAAAGACATTATTCATGAGAAAAAAAAAATTCGACATGCACAAATACTGCACTGTGTAATTGCTCAGTAACCTCAGAATCAATTCTTTTCAACATGAGAAAGACAGAGCTTTAGCGAATTACTAAATATTCTTGAGCAGGAAGCTCAAGAACAGATTGATGTTTACATTAGTGCCAGAATAACATATATGAGCTTAGATGTCAGCTTCCAGACGGTGTTTGGGAAGAAATTTGAGGATAAGGACTTTCTTGACAAGCATGACCAATCAAAGAAGTACGGCACCAAGGACTTAGTTGATACCATGTTGGGCATCATAAGGTCTGGAGATTCAGAATTTGAGTTTGAACACTCACACATCATAGCTATTCTTATGGTATCCAATTCATAAAACCATGGATAGATCATATGTCTTTACCAATCCACTCAAGACAACCCAGGACAAGACTATTGCCAACAGATGCTGATTAAATCCTACACGGCTGTGTACAACTACTAATAGCTCTGCAAAACAAGGTATGTACATCTTCAATTGGTCTTCCTCCTCAATTACAAGCTTACAAACACTCCAAAAATACATGTCTCGCGCATAGGATTTTTTCTACAGGTACAGTCTAGGTAGATTGCAGGAAACCTAGATAGATAATAGAAGATTCTAAAACAAATACAGGTTTTGTTTCAATAGAGATAAATTTTTTGAATATATACGTAGAAAAGGTTCATTAACTGTTGGGTAAATATACCCGTCGCATGAACCCGGCCAAATACTTGATCTCCAAAAACCCCCTTATCTACAGACACATGTGTATAGAGGGACTCAAATCGCTATGCTAACTCATTTAATTGCAATAGATTGCTGCTAAATTACTTGAATAGAAATTGCATTCAACCTTTCACTTGGCTGCATATACTTCTGTAACACCTTTAGAAACAAGGTTGCTAAGACTTAACAGAGAAAATGAAAAATGTAAAAAAGAAAGAAACAGTATAAGATGAATTATTTGAGTCTTAAAAGCTTTCAACCATTGATAGATAAATCAAGTGAAGAATCTATAAATGGATGTTATTTTAAATTTTGGTCTCAAAATTGTTTGTATTTATGAATTATAATCATTTCAACCCCAGAAACTTGTTTGTATAACTTCCTTGTTGAAATATAATAGCTAAAATAGGATGTAGCTGATTGCATCATTTTTAGAAACATTGTGTGTTTTTTTTTTTCAGATTTTGATGAATATATTTAACTAGGGGTGCACTTGCTCAAAGAGTATGATAGATGCTCTGCTATCAATTTTGATGAATTGTTCATCTAATTAAACGGTGTGCTGCTTGAGACCATTTTATCTTCTTATAAAATGTAAAAACTATTTTCATTTGCTCCCGTATCACAAGTAATATGTAAATAGGCTGAGATTTGTATAGGTAACATAATAGAGTAATCAGTATAGTAGTAAAGGATTGTTCTTATGTCAGTTGAATCTCCTTGCTGCACTGAATTATAGTGCAGTAGTCACTAGCTTCCTACATCTCTGCTTGTTACTTTTTGATCACTTTCTGAAGCTTGTACTCTCTTTTTTTTTTCCTTTTAAGCCTCCTTTCCACAGTTTTTGTTTTGTAGAAAAATTAATTTTATACAAGAATGTTCATCACTCTCATTCTGCTTTTTAAAAGCTGTATGCCCGTAAAGCAAATGTTATATAAATTAATGGCCCATGTCATACGGAGAATGTGCCGTGCAAGTCGGGGGAATTTTCAGGTATATGAAGGTGCATGGGCATGGCAATTCTGTACAAACATAAAGCACTTGATATATATTTCAAATAGTTGTACAGAGCTTAGAGCTTGATGTTCGTATCTATATAGATAGAATAGGTAATTAGGTTTGAATGTATTATGTCTAGAGAGAATTCGTGGATGAAATATGCCTAGCTTAAGGTTTCTTTAGGCTTCACTCAACAGTAATCATATGCCATTTCTTTAACTTCATTTTTCTTTTCTTGAAGAACAGACAGAATCAATTATATATCAAGAAAAGTGTCTTAGTTTTGTTTCTTATGGTTTTGCATAAGTAATGTGTTGGTATTAGTAGACTGATGCTACATGGTTTATCTGTATGTACTAATTTACAAGTACATAAAGCTGTGGTGAAGGTCGGAACTATGTTCTAAATGTGTCTAATTACTACAGAAAAATTATGTGAAGAGGTGAAGCTCACAAATTTTACAAGTGAGACTGCCGCATCCAGATCTGATTATTCTTTAGAAAGGTCTTCATGTAAGCAGGTAGATGAAGAAATTGTTACTCGGCTCAAGTAATCTAGAATATGAATATAGCCTCATTTGCATACTACACAGGATCATACTTCCTCGATATATAGACGTGATTATATAGGCTCAGTTGATATATGAACTTCTAAGCGTCTTGAAAAGAGGCAAGATAAAATATTGGTCTGCTCAACTTTTACGCTGTGTAGAAATAATAGAAGAAAATAAATCAGTCGTGTAGCTTCTGAGCTTTTGTAAAAAGGTAAAAAAGTGACTATGAAAAAAAAAAGATAATGTAAGAGTATCTTTTCAAATTTTCCCATTTTTTTGGAAGAAAGTTTTGGGGGGAAATTATAGAAAAAATTTTCTCCCGATCATTTCTCTTCTCTCGCCAAAAAACTCGGAAACAAGTTTAGGAATAAAAAATTTAAAATTATTTTTTCTTCTCTTTTCTTTTTTCCATTTTCAAACTCTGAAGTAAAGCGTTAATCACCGCCTTCTATATTTTTGTTCATTAGTTTTGTTCTCAGACACCCACTAGCAAATAATTCTCCGGGAAAGATAATTTGAAGTCAAGAACTACATTGGATGTAACCCATAAAAAAAATTATAGATTTAGAATATGTCCGTGCAATAGTTGAATTTTTCTTTGAATAGTCGATGCGAAAAATGTGTCAGTATCCGTCTTCACAGAGAATTGGGATTTATTACATTAACAGATCCATAAGTAGTGCAAGTTTTTTGTTTATGTTTTAAACTGCACACTTGCTGTATCTCTTTGCCCCGGTCCTGGACATAAATATTGTTATAAGCTTCATCTAGAGACAAAAATAATACAGTGCAACTTCAATTGTAAATAAATATTACTCTCATCAAATAAATATATTTTTTATCTCAATATATAATAAATATGATGTATTAATTTCGATTAGTGAATAAATATTTAGATTTCGATAAATAAATATATTTTTTATCTTATCTTGCTGTTAACACTTGATCTACCGAACCCATTACAGTTTTGAAAAGAAAAAGTAACTCTGTTTTATTGTCACAAAGTACCTACGTGTTCAAGTAAAATGCACCTTGATTTTGTATTGCTTGCTGTTCGCAGGGTAATTCTTTTTTTATATTGAAACAAATCATAAATTTTTAAAGCAGTCCTTTCAACAAGACAAAAATAAGCATTCCTACACTCCAGAGTTTTTACACAAAAGAAAAGAAACAAAAAAAAAAGTAGCTAGTAAATTTTATTGTGTGTCTATGAGTTTAGTGCGAAATAGGAAATAAATAATGGAAAATGATAAAAAAAAATGAAAAAAGAAACATGGTATTCTGCGAGTTTTCTTTCAGAATTATCTCATTTTCGAAAAAAAAGTTTTGAAAAAATATTTCTTTATTGATCATTTTTCTTCCCAGAAAACTAGAAAATCACACTTATAAACTCCCCCCCCCTCCAAACCTCCTTCCTTTTTTATTTTCTTTTTTTAAAAATTAAATTTTCTTACAATATATAAATTCTCAGTGCATCTTATATTATATTTTAATTTTAATTATCTACACCAAAGTATTATAACAACTAAAACTAGTTTGTTAATGTTTGAAATGGAGGGTTCAATATATCTAGTATAATTTCGTAACCTAATTTTTTTTGAATAAAAATTCAAATTTTTAATTTTTTATTTTCCACAATTTTTTTTCTAAAATAATATATGTAACTGTATTTAACAGCCTTACGCACCGTATTTGTGAAATGTCAAAAATTCATTAGTATATTGGGACAGATCCATTTTAAACCGAATGGTTGCCGGCCCCAAATGACATTTTTTGGGGTAAAATGGCCCTTAATATCATTTTGGGAAAAAATTAACTCAAATGTCACTTCAAAACGGGATCTTAGGATCCGTTTTTCTATAAATCAAAAACACGATTTCATGTTTCGTTTTTCATTTTTTTTACATGTAAAACTGTATGCGGGCAGTGTTTTTCATTGTTTTTTCTGTTTTTTAGTGCTAAAACGCAGGTTGAGAAAATGGTTTTGTTGGAAAACTTCATTTCAAGTTCCATTTTGCATTTTTTTTTGCCAAAAATAATAGATAATGTTACACTTTTGAGCTTAACACATTATTTTAAGAGATGTTCTGTTCATGTTTTATTAATATCTATAAATATTTTAATATTTTTAAAATCCAAATTGAGAATTATTTAACCGTAAAATATTTAAAGCCAGTTAATAATTAATGTTCGGTTCCTAGGGTTTAGGCCCTAAATCCTAGATTAAATGGGATTGGTAAATCTTAAAATATTAAAAAATGTTAAATTAGGGACCACATTTTAATATTTTAGGGTTTACAAGTTCTTAATTTAGATTTTAAAAATATTAAAATAATTATAAATATAAATAAAATACAAATAAAATATCTATTGAAATAAAGTTTTGAGTTTGAAGACATAATATTATCTAAAAATAAATAAATTATAAAAACACTAAAAACATAAACAGAAAAACATTCTTGTTTGACATGTTTTTGTTAACAAAAACATGATTTAAAATCATGTTTATAAATCATGTTTATAGACGTTAAAAAAATAAAAAATAAAAAACAAAACCACAAACGCATTAAAGTTTTTCTTTAATAACAAAAACATAACTTCGTCCTCAGATTTGAAGTAACATTTGGAGCATATTTTTTTTAAAAGCAATATTGATGGCCATTCAATACCAAATAAGGACATTGATGGCCTTTATTCAATCGAACTGAAACACAAGTACACAACGTTGTACCGTTCCCGAAAAAACCAAACTCAAATCCATGGCCACATACATTGGATCTTCACTAAGTTCACACTCTCAGTTACGGTCAACTACTCCAATCTCCCTCACTGTCCAATCAGGAACCAGATATAATAATGGAATAATTAAATTGCGGCGTAGAGCTCAGCAGTTCTCAATTAGGGCTACAATTGAAAATGATAAGACTTCCTCTTCTTTGGCTGAGCTTGCTTCTCGTGATTCCAGAACTCATCCAAGTAATATTCATATTTTTTTATTAATTTTTTTTATCAATTATTTGTTGATATTTGAATTAATGTACTCTTATAAACCAGTTTAATATTTTATATTAAATGTTTATAAAAATGAAGTTAATTGATAACTATCTGGGAATGTGAATGGTTCGAGTGAAGAATTTTTATATATGTTGTTAATTAATCTGAATAATCGTAGTATAGTCATGATTACATATTTCGGAAATCGGAACTATTCGGAACTATTCGGTTAAGGCAGCGATTTATGATTTATTGGGTGATTTTCAAAAAATCAGATGATTTATCGGAAATTGGTCAAATGGGATAAAAAAAAATTTGCGGATTTTTAAGCGATTTACCGATTTCTATAACAATGAGTATAGTAGATTGTCAGATAAGTAGCTTATTTGTACTAAGCTTAATTGTAAACTGGACTTGAGCATTGGGTTTATACTAGTAGACCATGTTTGTTTCATGGTAATAAGTATAGGGTAGAATTATAGATATGCTAATCTAATCCCTAGGATTAATAATAATGGGATTATTGTCCCCGGATTATAATCTCGGGGATTGTAATCCCTCGAAACAAAAATGTTAGGGGTTTGTGTTCTTTATATAAGTGATTTTATCGCAGTATGCCGTGATTTTTATAATATTGAATTGAGTCCTTATTTTTATGTTTTAGAATAGTTCTTGTATTTTAATTGTAAAAGGTAATATTTTTAATGTATGAATTGTCTCCCTCAAACTAATATATATATACGTACAATTTGTGTTTGCTTTGATAGAAGTAATGGCCTTTTACATGGTTATGTTTCCTTATTTCCTTACCACCCAAACCCCTCATCTTAGCTCCTTCTATGTCCATATAATTAAAAAACTAAAATTAAATTAATTTGATATTACTAGATACAATATAGGAAATGGATTATATTTTAGGTTCTCTACTGGTTATCATAAATATATACATGAATCCGCACATGTACATCATATCATGTGAATCACATTAATATTTGTGTTTGGCATATAGACTGGCTTGTTACACAAATCGTAATCAGCTCTCTACCGAATAGCATTCATAGATCGTATGGAAGACCCCAGTATGCAAGTGAGATATTAAGGAAAATTAACCTCTGTTCAGTTGATTTTTTTTTCTTGGGAAGTACCATTACACTGTGCTTTGATTTGTATTGTAGAAAGAGCGAAGAGAAAGCTAGATAAATCGTAAGAGTTTCTTTTCTTTTTTGCCCATGAGTTTTTTCAGGAGAGAAGAGGATGGAAAAGAAAGAAATGTCTGATAATTTCCTTCCTACTTTTAGTAAATAATTTAGAGAGAATTTCTCACACAAAAGTTATATAATTCCTATATGGCTCTTTACCAACCTATATGTATGTCTTTCATATCTACACCTTTTCTTCCTCTTTAAAATAACTAGGGAGCGCACTGCAGGAAAATTTATTAGCTTCCTGTCCTTTATTTCCCTTTTCTTCGTAGGTTGCAATTGCAGTACTGTATGCCTTTTATAAAGATCCAGATTGAAAATAGATGAATATATTTATATCTGAAACTAAATAGAAATGTGTAATAATTTTGGAGGTTTTTCTTTTGGAATAAGGGTTCAATTGCATAAAAAAGATTAAATGCAAACTGAAGGGGGCGATCTGTTTTCCAGTACTGTGGTCATACTATAATTTTTCAACCCCTTCTCATGTCTTATCATTGTAGTAAAACATGCTGTTGTGAAATGTAGGACCCTTATCAACAAGTGATCTGTCACAATCAGTCAGGGACCGGTCCAGACTTCGAGTTGCTTACCAGGCATGAAATAATTTTTGTTACAGTTTGTTTCATGTACGTATATGGAGATTAATTTCGTAGAGGGTGTATTTTTTATTAATCTGTAATTTTTGTTTAATCAAGGGAGTTAGTGGTGCATACAGCGAATCTGCAGCTCAGAAAGCATACCCTGATTGTGAAGCTGTCCCTTGTGAACAGTTTGACATCGCTTTTCAGGTAATTGGATGTTCCATCTTGTTCTTAATTAACTAACATTTCACATCATTTTTCAGTTTTCTGCTAAAATGTATATGAACCAGTTCCTGTTAGGAAGTACTTTTAGGCTTCTTGACTGATAGGATATATGCGGGCAATGAATGGGGATGTATTAGTCATTTTTTGATTTCTTGGCATTAGAATGTGCACCACTCTTGTCAATTTGGGTTTATTGTACCTTATAGTTGAAGATGGGAAACTAATGAAAGGTTTAGGTCTTTTAAAGTACCAGTTCGTCTCATGCTATCACACCATCAGATAATCGATTAAGGATATCTAAAGTGCCTGTTTCTTTTCATTTGGATTTGAGGATCCTAAGCTGTCTAGAAACTGTTTGTGAATTTTCTAATCCACTAGATTAGAGTTCTACATGAAATAGTGACTGATTAGGTCTTTTGACAAGTAGATATAACGCATACTTATTCTCCTCTCTTTTTTCTTGGTGTGTGTAGGCTGTAGAGCAATGGGTCGTAGACAGGGCTGTTTTGCCTATTGAAAATTCCCTCGGGGGAAGCATCCATCGCAACTATGACCTTTTGCTTCGTCACAGTTTACACATTGTTGGGGAGGTGAAATTTGCAGTTCGGCATTGCTTGTTAGCCAATCATGGCGTGCAAGTGGAAGATCTTAGAAGGGTTCTCAGCCATCCACAGGTACAAATTAGGCATACATCAACCAATATTTGGTCCACGTGATTTTGTGAAATAACATTTGGCATTTCAGGCTCTTGCTCAGTGTGAACTTACATTAACAAAGTTGGGTGTGGTCAGAGAAGCCGTTGATGACACAGCTGGTGCTGCACAGGTACAGTTTTATGTGATGGAATTTGTAAGTTCTTAAGAAATTTCTTTACTAAAAGAGTTAGTAAAGCAGAACCTTACAGACTCAGCAAGGACTGATTTATCTACCATCATTGTCAAACTAGTCTTGCTTAATTGGGTTATCTCAGAATTGTATGATACTATGATGTGTGGTTTGGAAAGCCTGAAACAATTGAGGCAACTTCTTATTTATATTCTAGTATCCGATTTTGGAAGAGTATTCATTGTTTCTGAAAATTGACCCACTGCTTTGATTGATCTGCATGTCAGTTTGTTTCTTTGCATAAACTTAAAGACACGGGTGCAGTTGCTAGTGTGGGTGCAGCAAAGATCTATGATATGAATGTTCTTGCGAAAGATATTCAGGTTTGTAATGTTATGTTACAAGATAGTAGCTTCTGGTTATCAGTAATAAATATGCAGCAATTACGCAGGATGATTCAGATAATGTCACCCGTTTTCTGATACTGGCAAGAGAACCAATTATTCCAGGCACTGATAGGCCATTTAAGGTAATTACATTCAAATACTTACATGATGTCAAAGAATTAGGGTAAGTTAGTGATTACATTTGCATTATTGCTTTTGGCTATCCCCGAATCGTTTATACTCTATTAATTCCAGACAAGCATTGTATTCTCTCTGGAGGAAGGGCCAGGAGTGCTTTTTAAGGCTCTAGCTGTTTTTGCCATGAGAAAAATTAATCTTACAAAGGTGAAATCTTTTTTCCTTTAAAATTTTGAACTCTCGTTGTTTTGGGGGAGTCCTTCATGGTTTACTTAGGCCTTTCATGGGCTTTCTCTGTGACCAGATTGAAAGTCGTCCACGACGTTGGCAGCCTCTTCGACAATCTGTTGAGAATAATAATGGATCGTTAAAGTACGTGGTAAACCAAAATAAGATCTGCCAATTTTTTTTCCTTGTTAAGTGTCTCTTGTGGTCCGCAAGACTGATAATGTTTCTGTCGTTTGTTCACCTAGTTGTATTTTGTTTTATACCTACGGCTATTGTCTGGTGATTCAGAAACACTCAAAAACCAATGTTATAATTGACATGCAATGATCAGGTACTTTGATTACCTATTCTATGTTGATTTTGAAGCTTCAATGGCAGACCCTAATTCCCAAAATGCCCTCAAGCATTTAAAGGTTTTATTTTTTTTAATAACGCATTACTGTTTCCTAGAATGAGTGTTCAAACGTCAAAGAAAAATTATGATTTTTTAAAATCTACAGGAGTTTGCAACATTCTTGAGAGTACTGGGGAGTTACCCAATGGACACTGACTAGCTTGGCGTAAGTACCTCGCCTATGTGTGGGGGTGAGTATTATCATTAAAAGTGCATGAATTCATTGAATATTAATCATTTTAGATCCTTTAATTTCCTGCACTACTGTTTAGGGTCGGGTTTGTAGTTATACTTAAGTATTATCATTATGTTGACTATCATGTCACAGGTCTTGAGGATTATGAGATCTAGCCAACATTTCATTTTTATAAATGTTGGACTGCCATGTGCTACTATGTCCTATTTTAAGTACTCAAAATCATGAATCATGCTTACACACATTGTGGCTCATTCATAGATCAAAGCATAATCCTTGTTGAGTAGCCCCAGTAATATAATTGTAATTGCCATGTGTTTCGAGTTTCAGCTTAAGATGTGGACTGTCGGGGTAACAGTGTTAAATGGAGTATACTGGAACCCATGTACATATTTCAAGGAGCCTGTCTCTTACATCTGCAAGTGACGATCCTCCTCATCAGTGTGTTGGAGCTGGGTTATGGTTTCTGGATGCGGGATTTTACTCTTTTCAACTTTGATCGGATGTCTTAATATCATTAGCTATTAACTTCTTGTATTACTCAATCTTGTGTGTTCATAATTGAAGTTTAGTTTACTGTGAAAATGGATTTTTGTATTTGGGGCCAAGGAGAGATATCTTGTCTATTTTTACGGCTATAATGGATTTTTGTATTTGGGGCCAAGGAGAGATTTCTTGTCGATTTTTGTACTGGAAATGCACTTGTTATTATCAGAGAGAGTTTGAAGTATTTGATAAACAATATTCTGAAACATCGTCTAATTGCAAATTTTTGTTGTACCAGCAACCAAACATTTATTATCTTCCAAAATTCAAGAAATGAACCTATCTATCGGAAAAAGGATTTCAATAATATAAACTATTCAATTAGTTTTTAAAATTTTGAAATTACTATCCACTCTGAATCATATTGATACCGTCTTTCAAAACTAGATAAGTATCAAATTAAATTATTGAATTTAAAAATTATTATCATGGTGAATAGTTGGTTTTTTCAGTGGACAGACCTCAAGGGTACCTCAGCCTCAAATATACAAATGCATATTAAATTCTTTCTTTTATTTTCACGTATGTAAATTAGACCTAAAAAGGAAAAATACAACTTCAGAGTATGTAAGACAAAAAAAAATAACAGGTGAATATGTTAACATATGCTAAATTATTATTTCTTTTTTTATACTATTCAATTCACAAATCTATCTATCAATCAATCAATATTATTACATCAGAGACAAAAACTATTTAAAATAAAACACTCGTATAAATAGATTACTCTTCACAACATCTATCTACATGTTACTATCTATCTCTCTATATGTTCCTATTATATAAAAAACAAAAGATTGAAAGTTTTGATATGATAAATTATCCTTAAATTTTAATTTTATTTAATTATCCTTATTTACCTAATCTTTTCAATACAGTAGTATTTTATTAAAATCAAAATCAACTCACGCACTCCCTTTTATATTATCACGTACCCTCCAATTCTTTTTTTTTTTTTTTTTTGAGAAATAGAATTCCATTAAGCCAAAACATCCGACAATAATGTCTCCAACAAACATGATGGAGGAGACGGGATTACAATAAAGCAACTAAGCTCACAAGGAAACCTAGCAAGTTTGTGCGCTACCTTGTTCGCCTGCTTTTTAACATGATTAACTACAAGCCTACCATTATTTCTTAACAACTCTTGACAATGCTGCATCAAGTCCCCACTCTCCAGTAGGTTAGCCTGTCCTTGATTGATTGCATTGACACTAATCAGAGAATCACTCTCAACAGTAATATGATCACCTTCCAATTCCTGAGACCACAACATAGCTTCCAAGATGCCTGTTAACTCTGCTTCCACGACCGAAACAACACCAGCAAACCGCATTGTTTTACCTGCAATGTATTGACCTTGGTGATCTCTCAGAACCATACCAACTGAAAAAAAGTCTTGCCCTCCCACTACTGACGCATCCACGTTGATTTTAAGCTGATTTACCTCTGGAGGTTTCCATTTGTGCTCACTCCTTGCCTCGTTCTCTCCACCAATCTGCATACTCGAGTTTCTTTTATTTGCTAACTGCCAGTCTGCAACTTGTTTTTTGCTCCAGGAAATCACATACGATGCTGACATATTCTTGTTTTCGAAGATACGTTTATTCCTTGCAAACCAGATTCCCCAGATCACAGTCGAAATTTTGATCAATACATCATTTGAAGCGCTTGCCAACACATTAATTAGCCAAATATGAGCATATTCCTCCTCTCTCGTGTCAAAGTCGAGGCCTACTTCATGCCAACACTCCTTAGCATAATTACAATCAATGAACAGATGATTCATATGTTCAATATCTCCCACACACATCGGACATCCAATTGGGACTGGAACACCTCTACCCCTGAGTATATTCCTAACTGGTATCGTGTTACGGCAAAACCTCCACAACATCACTTTCATTTTATGAGGGATTTGCAGCTTCCATAACTTACTCCAACCACTTGACACCTGAATTCCTACTTCAGCAGTTTGAACTCTACACCACTCAAAGTACCCAGACTTCACCGTGTACTGCCCATTATTCGTATGGACCCAGGCAATCCTGTCTCTTGTACACACTTGCGGAATACGGGTATTTAATATGGCCTCTGAATCATCACCACTGAAATGCATTCGTACTTTGTCTACATCCCAAGCCTTCTCATTCTCACGAAAAAAATCACAAGCTCTCATCTGTTCCAACTGGTTGCTGACTGATGTGTTATCAACACAGTAAGTTTCCTTTGCTCTCAACCATTTGTCTTTAGCAATCAAGATCGACTTACCATCACCCAAAACCCATCTCAGACCCTTCTTCAATTCTTCTTTTGCCTGCCAAATACCTGACCATGTATAACTAGCACCTCCAGCTCTACCAGCTTGTAAAAAGTGACAGGTTGGATAGTATCTTGCCTTCAAAACACGAGTTACCAAAGCATTTGGTCTGTTCATTAGATTCCAGCATTGCTTACCTAATAAAGCCAGATTAAAACCAAGAATGTCTCTAAAACCCAAACCTCCCTTATTTTTTGACATACACATCTTGCTCCAAGCCAACCAACGAATGCCTTTGCTATTAGAGGAATTAGTCTGCCACCAAAACGCGTTCATAACTCTTTCTATTTCCTGGCACAATGACTTAGGGAGCAAAAAGCATGACATGGCGTATGCTGGAATTGACTGCACCACATTCTTTAACATGACCAACTTCCCAGCCTTTGACAGAAGACTCGAGCTCCATCCTTTAATTTTCTGAATAACCCTGTCCTTCAAGTACCTGAACACTGTTTTCTTCGATCGTCCTATTAACGAAGGTAAACCAAGGTATTTACTATCTCCTATATCTTTGTGAACTCCAAGCTCCTGTTTTATCTGAACTTGCTTATCCATCCTGACATTCGAGCTAAAAAAGATCGCAGATTTTTGGTAATTCACTGCTTGACCTGACCACTCTTCATAGTAGTTCAGCAAATCTTTAACAGCCCTTGCTTCTATCCCATTAGCTTTAAAGAATAAAAAGCTGTCATCGGCAAACAATAAATGCGTAACTGCTGGAGCCGAATTGCAGATACGACAACCATTTATTTGCCCTGAACCTGCAGCTGATTTCAATGCCTCTGACAAGCCTTCAACGCACAATAAGAACAAGTATGGAGATAGAGGATCTCCTTGACGGAGACCCCTAGTCGGCACAATGGGACCTAATGTAGATCCTTGAAAGGAGATGGAATAAGAAACAGTTGTCACACAAAGCATCACCCATTTGATCCATTTTTCTGAAAATCCCATCCCAGTCATTCGACTCCTCAAATAATTCCAGTTCACCCGATCGTAGGCTTTGCTGATATCTAATTTTAGGGCCACCTCTCCTTCCTGGCCACTACTTTTGCGTTTCATGTAGTGTAATATCTCAAATGCCACCAGAACGTTGTCTGTTATGTTTCGACCCGGAACAAAAGCTGATTGCTCTTCAGAAATGATACCTGGAAGAATTTTTTGAAGCCTATTCGCCAAAACTTTCGCTACAATCTTATATAGGACATTACATAATGCTATTGGTCGAAGGTCTTTAGGATCATCAACATTATCTTTCTTAGGGATGAGCACCAAAGTAGTATCGTTTACCTCAACTGGAAAAGCAATTTCTACTAGCCATTGTTGACAACACTTGAACACCTCTTCCCCAATCAGCTTCCAGAAATGCTGAAAAAAAGCTGGGTTTAATCCGTCCGGTCCACTTGCTTTATCTGGGTGCATGCTCTTAACAGCTTGTGTAAATTCTTTAAAAGTCAGCTCTGCAGTTAACTCATCGTTTTGACTGTTCGAGATTACAAAATCAGTAATATGATTTGGCTGATTAGAACTATTGTCCGAAGCCTTGAACACCTGACTAAAGTACTCCATTAACACTCTGCACATTCCATCATGACTGGTATCAAGGGTTCCATCATCAGCTTTCAGGCCAGAAATATGATTAAGCTTTTTTCTACTCGATGCCGCTGCATGAAAGTATTTAGAATTTGTATCCCCCTCCTTTAGCCAAAATGATTTGGCTCTCTGTTGCCAATAAGCTTCTTCATGAATTAATAACTCATTCAGTTTGTCCTTCTCATCAAAATACATTTGGACACCATCGTCATCCTCTCTGCTTTTTAAACTATCAATAACTTCCTTTAGTTTCACTACCTTCTCTCTGAACTTATGAAAAAACACTCTCCCCCACTTCGCCATATATTTTGAGACTGAAAATAACTTAGGCAGCAGGTTCATTGCAGGAAGACTTTGCCAGAAACTTGTAACCTCCGTATGAAAATTACTTTCTTTCAACCACGTATTTTCGAATCTGAATCTGAATTGTTTCTTGGGAATTGACGTATTAACCAGCTCAAGCTTAATGGGATCATGGTCAGACACTATAGCATGAAAAACCGTTAATGTACAAAGAGGGAATTTGTGCCACCACGAACTGTTTGCAAAGCATCTGTCTAATCTTTCACGCACCCATCCTGCCGTTCCTTTACTTTTCTCCCAAGTGAATTCACCACCTTTCAAGTCCACTTCTATCAGAGAGCTATCTTCCACTGCTTTCCTAAAACCGTCCAGTAAGCTCTGTGGATGCTTGTTCTTACCTTTCTTATCATTGGCATAAAGCATATCATTAAAGTCTCCGAAAATGCACCATGGTAATTGAGACATCGAAGCCAGAGATCGAATGAGGTTCCAAGATTCGTGTCTTCTTTCTCTCTCAGGATAACCATAAAACCAAGTAAGACGCCAGTTTCCTCCACCTCTCTCTTTTATTATAGCATCAATGTGATTATTAGAAGAATCAAAAACAGTGCACAAAACATTATGTCTCCAGAACATTGCTAAACCACCTCCTCTCCCTTGTTTGTCTACCGAATGAAAATTAACAAAGCCCAGTTTCAAAGCTAGGGCTGTAATTTTAATACTATCAGCTAAGGTCTCAGATAAACACAAAAGATCAGGCTTATGAGATTTGATCATCTCTTTTAACACTCGAACTGTACGAGGTGAGCCCACACCTCGACAGTTCCATCCTATAGCATTCATTGATGATGGCTGGCTTGCTTTGCAAGCTCAGCCGGACTAGTTTGGTTAGAAACTGATAAATCCCCATTAGAAATAGCAGCCTCTTCTTGATTCTGAATTGCCTGAACAATGTTAAGTTGTTGGCCCGAATCAATCTCCATGTGGCCCAACCCATCTGTTACTCCTCTCCTTCTTTTTCGGTCCTCTAACTGTATATCCTCACCATCCTCCTCATTTAGCTCATAAAGAATATTTGACGTGGTTAAATATCCCTTAAAATTAGCTCCATTTATATCAATCTGTTTGCTACCTTCACGGACGTTTGTTGCACTCCCCACCCGATGATCACTCACCTTCATTATCTCCTTTCCTTTATTTGAAAAAACTTCCCCCGCAAAATTCTCTCTACCAATCCTAGCCTCCCACGTGTCATCACCTTCATCCCTTAGCCATTTACTCTGTACCTGCCCTGCCACCCTACGCGGCGGAGCCCTCAGCCAACTCCCCCATTCCTTCGTTACCACCTCAACCCCTTTCTCCATTGCATTTCTGCAGAATCTATCCGTGTGACTTACCAAACCACAAGTGAAACAAAATTCCCCCAAACGTTCATATTTGCACTCAACTGTAAATTCCTGCCCATCTTTCTTAACTATTTTCTTCTTCCTTTTGATCGGCTTCCTAACATCCAATTTTATTCGGACCCTCATACATTCCCGCCAGATTGACGTACTGTTTTTAACATCATACTCCAAGAATACACCAAAGAAGTTTCCCAACTGCTTCCCCACCGTTTCCAGCATGTACCCAACCGGGAGATTGTAAAGTTGAATCCAAATGCTCAGAAAACATGGCTTAATACTCGCTGGATTCTGACCTGCCTCCACTGTTTCCAAAGCCACCATCGCATTATCGAAAGACCATGGACCCCCTTTTAAAACCCATTGCATATCTTCCTTTCTGTAAAACTGGAACAGAAAACAACCTTGATCAAGATCCTTAATACTTAAGCCCATTGCTGGTCTCCAGACGTCTGCTAATTTCGACTTCATGGCTCGTACGTTTATACTCTTCTCTGTTAGCAACCGACCCACAAGACAGAGCTCATATTTATTAGCTTTCTCATCCACATCTCCATCCAACACAAATGCTTCATTTTCTTCCTCGTCAATCTCCAAGGACGCCATACGATAATCGATGTCTTCCCCACTTACCATAATGACAAGAAAAAACTCTCACAATACTCTAAATGATTAAGAATATGGAGAGAAACATAAAACTCTCACATGAATATGGAGAGAACTCCGTACCCTCCAATTCTTGCTACGAAATCCTCACAACATCTACGTCCACTTAAAATTGAAGAGTTCGAAACTAATCTAACCTTAATATAAATATGTATACAAGAGGGGGGGAGTTATGTAATTGAGCCGGACAAACCTAATTGAAATAAAGAGTAAAATTTGGAGATTAACTTGCTTTCGAGAAAAAAAATCAAAAGTCAGGGGCCGAGGAAAATATCGAATAAATTTGAAACCGTAAAAAATCGCTTTAAATCGATTTATATAAAACCGAATCGAAACCGAAAAATTAAAAAACGAAATTCGATATCGGTTCTAGAGCGAAATTGATTCGAAAAAACCAAACCCATCCAATCCGATTATTAAAATTAATTATTGAATTATTATTTTTATATAGTTTACCACTACTTATAAAATAAGTACATATCTATACTATATTATAATAAACGAAATATTACAATTTGGTTGATTGGTCATTTTTAATTTTAACTTATATTGAAGTCAACTTTCTCATTCAATTTAAATTATACTTCATATTGAACTCTGCATTATATTAAAATTAAGTTCTTCTACCAATTTAAATTCTAATTCATGTTAAGGTCAATATTACTGTAATTGATATTGAATCAACTTATTCTACTAAATTAATTTTTATTTAATTAATTTCTAAAACGGTCTTTACTATAACAATCAATTTAATTATTATTTAAATAAACTTCCTTACCAACAAACTTGTTTAATTAAACTATAAAATAGAAATTATAATATAATACAAAAAGATAATTTGTAACTCGATATAATGGTCTCGGAATATAACGAAATAACTTACACTTTTCACTGGGCTAAAATAAAATTATATTATTATTCTGGGTTAAATTAAAATTTAAAACAAACTAAATATCATTAATTGAATTTGATTGGTATAATGTGTCTCCTGCTGAGATAAAATAATCAGTATTATTGATCTAGCTAAAAAATATAATATATTATTGAACAGGGTTAAAACAAAATAATATATATGTTATAAGTTGATTGCCATGTAGTCAAAAGTTAAATAGTAAGGCTAGATTTATAGGAGTAGAATTTTCACATTGCATTTAATAAACATGTTGCTTGTATTGGCTATAAATAGCCTCACTTGTTACACATGAAGAAGGACAAAAAAAAATATATAGCTTCAGCTTCTTTCTCTCTACACAACTCTTTTTATCTCCATTTCTGCTCTATTTAGTTTTACAAAGGTTCGATATAATACTTTTGTAGCTATTATTTTACAACACGTTATCAGCACGAAGCCCTGCCGAAACTGAGAAGGATTGTCCACTTTAATTTATTATTGGTCGGAGATAATCTGCATACGCAGACGTCCGTATGGCGGGTGAAAATACATTTGTCATTTTATATATAGATCTGTTTATAATATCAATGATAATAATGATATATACATTGATTATTGCATACTTGTTAACGCACCCGATTAAGTAGGATTTTATGTAATATTTACATTGATGAATTAAAATTTAATAATTTTCGTGTTAATTCAGATTTAGTATGACAAATATTACAAGCTTGTCGTTCGTTTCCTTGGACATTTTTGGCGATAATTATTTATCATGGGTACAAGATGTAAAGTTGCATTTGGGTTCAAAGAAATTAAGCGATACAATAAAGGCATAAAATAAATCCACGACTGAAGAAAACTTTACCTCCATAATTTTTCTCCGACACCATATGCATGAAGATTTAAAATCCGAGTACTTAGAAGTCGAGGATCCTTTTATTTTATGGGAAAATTTAAAGGATAGGTTCGATCACCAGAAACTAGTTTATCTACCTGCAGCTGAAAATGATTGGGCAAATTTAAGACTTCAGGATTTTAAGAGTGTCCGAGCATATAGCTCTGCTTTGTTCAAAATAAGTTCTAGGCTTATTATGTGTGGTGAGAAAGTTACGGAAAAAAGAAAAATCGATAAAACACTATCAACTTTTCACCCCAACAATATCAACTTAGCAGAGATGTACAGGGAGCGCAAATTTACTAAGTTCGGGGATCTTCTATCAACTCTCCTCGTTGCTGAATAGAATCATGAATTGGTGATTAAGAATCATCAATCCCGTCCAACAGGATCTGCCCCATTACCTGAAGTAAATAACATGTCATTCCAGCCGAATGTACGTGGAAAAGGGTATAGAGGTGGACGGGGCCAAGGGCGGTACCGTGGACGAGGTCGGAGCCACGGGCATTTTCGTTCATATAACAACTCTGGTCACCGGAAGTGGCAATCTGAATCACAGAGTAAAAGAAAGGCACCACGAGGAGGAAAAACTGAAAATGTTTGCTATAGGTGCGGCATGAATGGGCACTGGACACGTAATTGTCATACCCCAGATCATCTTGTTAAGTTATACCAATCTTCTCAAAAATCAAAAGAGAAAATGGTAGAAACAAATTTCGCCAACAATAACATAGATGATTTTCCGAGAATCACAACTGGAGGAATAAGCATTAATGGTCCGAATGAACCTAACGAAACTCCCATATGGGAGGCTGAAGATTAGTTTCATATAATTATTATAGTAGTGTGTATTGTGTGTTTTATTTTGTTTGAACTATGTAGTATGTTATGTTCTTATCAAATAAATTATGTTTCTTAATTATATACAGAATGGATTCTGAAGATATATGCATTGCTGATTGTGGTACAACTCATATGATACTACAGAACCAAAAGTATTTTACCCAAATAACCAAAACCCAAGCTCAAGTCGGAACGATTTCCGGCGTATCTAATATAATCGAAGGTTTTGAAAAAGCTAGTTTCGTCCTACCTAACGGTACCCACATACACATTTCAAATGCATTATATTCTAGTAAGTCTACTAGAAATCTTCTTAGTTTTAAAGATATCCGACTCAACAATTTTCACATCGAAACTACCTCTGAGGCTGATAGAGAATATCTTCTTATTACTTCCGCTAATCCTAGCAACAAGAAAATCTTAGAAAAGTTTCACTCACTTTCCTCAGGATTATATATAATAAAAATTAGAACTATTAAGTCACACAATGTCGTTGCTTCCAAACTCATAGATCCAAAATCTTTTACACTTTGGCATGAAAGATTAGGTCATCCTGGCGTCTCTATGATGCGTCGTATTATAGAGAATTCTACTGGTCATCCTCTTAAAGATTTTAAAGTTCTTTCCAACAATGTGAAAGGAATATGTCCTAAGTCCAATCATGTATTAGGATTTAGGAATAACTTTTATGTAATCTGTTTTGATTTCATTGATATTAATAAAGACTTGTTTTGTTTTTATTACGGGCTTTATCTATTTAAGTGTTTAAATAAGATATACCATATTTTATAGTAAAGCTTTTTATGGATTATGATGAGATCATAATAGTGAGACCTAAAAAGATGATAACTTTAAACTTAAATAGTTCCTGGTCATAGGATTACTAACTGGTAATTAATAATCCGCAAAGATCGGTACATACTATGCTTGCTTCATTATGAAGGATGTCTGTTCTCATAGACATTTGTGTGGTGACACTATAGCTAGTATGTAGGTGCTTATTATGGAATAAGTTCACTGAACATGACTCGCCCAGCTGAATAACTGATGGAGTTCACTCACGTGTCAGCAGTTGTTCGCTTAGTGATAGTTGAACAAGTATCCTTAGACTTGAGGTCATCATAGTCATCTTGTGTACACTGAACTATGCTTTGGTTTAGTTCTCCAGGGACAATTATTAGGGCTCTTCTGGGTATAGGAATTTGTACACGAAGATAGTGTATGATCAATAAAGGATCTACCCCTTTCAGTGAAGGAAGCGAATGTTCAAGGCTGATCCACTTATGCTAGTTCAGGAATCTCTGACCAGAGTAAATGAAATTAGAAAGGAGTTTCTAATTTGCATAGAACTACGCATAATAGATGGTAAGCAAGTGATTGAATTAGATAGGCTTGACACGAGATCCATGCCTTGTATTTAATCGGGACATTGTAGGGTAGAAGGAGTTTATTGTACGGTAACTATTCACTGACAAGTTCTTGGTATTCTAAGCAGTGAATTCATATTATCCGTATAGTCGCGATATGTTGAGAAGCATCACTCACGATGTAGAATAAATGTGATTAATTAATTAATCATATTTAATAAATTAGAGAATTTATATAAATAATGATAAAATAGTTTTATTATTATTTATTTCTACTACCGGCTTAATATTGAACCTACAGGGTCACACCATAAAAAGAGAATGATTTTATGGTGGAGGAATTAATTAATAATGGCTAATAATTATTTATTTGTGAAATAAATAATTAATTGGTAAATTTAATAATTGATTAAATGAGATTTAATTGATTATAAATTAATTAAGAAAAGTTCTTAATATTATTAATTAAGGATTTAATTTTTGGAAATTAAACCAAGAGAGAGAATTAATTCTAAAGTGTTTAGAAAAAGGATTAATAATTAAAAGGTGTTTTAATTATTAATGAGAATAATAAATGGGATAATAATAATATTATTTATGGAAAAATTTCAGCTGAAAATTTTGCCTATAAATACACTATTATAGACCCTATTTTATTCTAACCCCAGAAACCCAAAAGTTTCAGAAAACCAAATTCTCTCCACCTCCTCCTCCTCCTAAAAGTCGTTTTCTTGGTGGATACCGGTGGAGTGCTTCACACTTGAGGAGCAACTGCTAAGGATCTCTGATCGTTGTCTCCGAATTAATTTTAAAAGGTTAGATTCGATCCCTCGAATTTTTATTCACGATTTATATGCTTTTATTTGGATTTTGTATGTGTAAAAGTGTTTTTCCACGCCCCGCTGCGTTTAAAAATCCAACAATGGTATCAGAGCATAGGTTGTATGCATATAGATCTGTGGTAAAAATTTCAGAATTTTATGTGCGTGTATGAATTAATTATGATTTTTACAAGTTATATTATGGATTAATTTTGTCTGATGAGAAATCGTTTCTCATAATAATTTTGAATATTGATCTGGGTTCTACAAGTGTTGTAGATCGTCTGGGTATTTTTTTCATAATTTTATGATGTATAGATTTTTTATTATGAATTTTTGAAGTTCTAGCAATTAAAATTCGTAATTAAATAATTATATATATATATATATTGTATGTATATATATTTGTACTGTATATATTTGTTTGCACGGAAAGTAAAGGCAAACAAGACAGACATGTCAGGAGAAGTACAGGACAGGCACAACAACCGAGAAGAAAAAGACGGCTCTTGAGAAAATTAAAAAAAAATATATATAGGGGTGTAACGCATTCCGGGAATGCGTTACACACTTGTGGCGCATTCACGGAAGGCGTTACACCTTTTAAATGGCTTAAAAGGCTGTAACGCATCACCGGAATGCGTTGCAGGGATTGTAACGCATTCCTGTAATGCGTTACAGCCCGTCTGTTGATATTAAAATTGATTTTCTGGGAGTTTCGTAACTCCGTTTTAGGCGTGCAATATACCGTTGGATTCGTTTTTCCGAGACGGATCTAATGGAGTGATCAATTTTAGTTTATATAAAAGTTTTGAACTGTTTATATTTCCATGAAGTGTTTTAAAGTTGTTTTTGACTGTTTTAATTGCTTTTAAATGCTTCATGTGATACATAGAGATGTATAATGCTTAGACTAATGTGCTAGATGATGTAACATGCCTACCTTGATGTTTATTCATGTTGATATATGTGATATATGCTTAGTTTATCATGCGATGATAGATTTAGGTGAACTTAAATGAACATAAGGCGTTTGTTAGACAACCTAGTATAGTGAAATTGTTTCATAACCTTAATAACAATATTATGAATACAATCATGAGATTCTTGTGTTTATGAAACACGTAATTGAATATGAATTTTCGATATGAGAGAAAGGATGATTCTGTCAACAACAGATTTCTATCTATAAGAAAGGGTTATTAAGTGACGCCTCTTGACAATGCTCCACCCGATCTGAGAATCGTCTGATTATTGATTATTGATTTGAAATATTTAAGTTAAAAGGAAGAATCTCTTTATAATATGATTATGATTGTAACGTAATATAATCCCTCTAAAATTAAATAATATCAAGTAGTAATTGGCCAATGATACAACGGGCTTGTGTCGGTCATAGCCTTCCAACATGATAGAAAAGTAGTTCTTATTTTTGAATCATTGTCGGTTCGTGCTACAGCCGAGGGCTTTGATTTCGAAATAAGAAATACTTGTCTATTACATAGAGATGTGTACATTGAATAAGAATCTAAAGGTCGGTACGTGCTACAGCCGTGGGCCTTTGGGGACTGATTCAACTGTACGGAATGTTGGGTTAGACTTGACTTAGAATATTAAGTTTGTCGTGCTACAGCCGAGACTCAATTATTCAAGAGGCTAAAGTTTGATTAGGGAATAACATGAGATGTAATTGACAAGAGTTGTCTGCCTATTGAACATTATATGGCGGTTCGTGCTACAGCCGGGGTCGTGTAATGGAATGTAGGATCCCTAATCCCACTAGCATTATGAATGCTTAATTTTTCACGTAGGGGGTTGAATAAATTAGGAAAACTAGTGGGAGCCACTTATGAATAAAGACCCGATTCATATAGTGTTTTGAAATGAAATCGAATATTTGCTAAGTGTTGTTATGTGTTTATCATTTACAGATTTACTTTGTACGTTATGTCTTCTGCACTATCACTCAGGAGCATACTGGATGCTCACAAATTGACTGGTCCTAATTATGCTGACTGGCTTCGAAACTTGAGAATTGTTCTCAGGATTGAGAAGCTGGAATACGTGATTGACTCACCTAAGCCTACTGAACCTGCTAGTGATGCACATAATGATGAACACGTTGTGTATCGTAAGTGGATAGATGATGCAAATGTTGCTCAATGCATCATGCTAGCTTCCATGAACATTGAGCTACAGAAGCAACATGAGCATATGGATGCTCACACTATCCTCATGCATCTACAAGAGTTGTATGATGTGGCAGGGAGGACGGCTCGATATGAGATATCGAAGGAGTTGTTCGGTTGTAGGATGTCTGAGGGATCATCTGTGAATGACCATGTACTTAAGATGATCAATTTGATTGAACGTCTTGGACAACTTGGTTTTGCCATGGATGGGGAGCTGAGCCAAGACTTGGTCTTGCAATCGCTTCCGAGTTCGTTCTCACAGTTTGTTGTGAACTTTCACATGAATAAGTTGGATGTCAGCCTGCCTGAACTCCACAACATGTTGAAGACTGTGGAATCGAATTTTCCCCCTAAGAAGAGTTCTGTTCTTCTAATTGGTGAAGGTTCCAATCCTAGGAAAAGGAAGAGGAACTCTTCCAAGAAGAAGAAAGTAGGTGAGAAAACGCCGGTTCCACCAAAGGCTGAAGACCCCAAGAGCAAAGTTGTTTGCTTTCACTGTAACAAGGTGGGGCACTGGAAGAGGAACTGCAAGGTTTACCTTGCAGAATTGAAGAAGAATGGTAGTGAGACTACCGCTTCTGATTCAGGTATGTTCATGATAAAAGTGAATATGTCATTTCTACTTGGGTATTAGATACCGCCTGTGGTTCTCATATCTGCAATTTGTTGCAGGGACCAAGGAGAAGTAGGACTCTTGAGGAAGAGGAGGTGATTCTACTGATGGGAAATGGAGCAAGAGTTGCTGCTGTAGATGTAGAATCATTTTATTTACATATGCCTACGGGCAAGACCATTGTTTTAAATAATTATTATTTTGTTCCCTCGATTGTGAGGAATATTATTCCCAAGTTAGACTTGGCTGGATTTTCATTTATTATTGAGAATAATGAATGTTCTATTCTTAGAGATAATATTCTTTATGGACGTGGTACTTTAAATAATGGTCTGAATATATGTGACATAATTTACTTCAGATTGAATAAACTAATAAAAGAAAAGGGATGATGAAAATCTCACTTTATAGTGGCACTGCAGTCTCCATTTAGTGGACATGGAGAGAGGGCTGCAAATTTGCTAGGAGTGGTACACACAGATGTATGTGGACCAATGTCTACGCAAGCCATGGGTGGATTTTCATACTTCATTACTTTCATAGATGATAGATCTAGATTCGGATATGTGTTTGATGAAACACAAGTCTGAGGCCTTTGAAAAGTTCAAAGAATATAAGTATGAAGTGGAGAAACAACCAAACATAGTATTATAACTCTTCGATCAGATCGAGGTGGTGAATACTTTAATGGAGTGTTTCTAGATTATCTCAAAATAAATGGTATAGTCTCCCAGTGGACTCCTCCAGATTGGTATCTGAAAGGAGAAATCGAACTTTGTTAGACATAGTTCGGTCCATGATGAGCTATGCAAATCTTCCAGTATTCTTATGGGGTTATGCATTGGAAACCTCAGCATATTTAATGAATAAGGTGCTTTCCAAAATCTGTTCCTCAAACTTCGTATGAGATATGGAAAGAAAGGAAACCGAGTCTTAAACACGTTAAGATTTGGGGATGTCCAGCTTATGTCAAGTAAGTTGACCCAGATAAGCTGGAATATTGTTCCGTAAAATGTAGTTTTGTGGGATATCCTAAAGAGACTTTAGGGTATTACATTTGCACCGATCATCGGGTGTTTGTCTCCAGACATGCTACCTTCTTGGAAAAGGAGTTTATCCTTGAAGGAAACAGTGGGAGCAAAATTGAACTTGATGAAGTTCAAGAAGCACAAACTACTACGGATCAAGTGGAAACACCTGTTCTGACTGAACAACCTTTTGTGGAACAGCCCATTCGTAGGTCAGGGAGAGTGTCTCGCCAACTTGAGAGGTAATATGGCCTTGTCATTGAGAATGACAATGAGTTGTCAATCATTTGATAATGACGACCCTGTGACCTATAATGAGGCTATGAGTAGTGTTGATTCAGAGAAATGGCATAGTGCCATGAATCCAGAATGGAATCTATGTATACGGTATACAAAAGATAGATTATAGCAGATGGCCAGGTGGAGACCTATAAGGCCAGGCTTGTGGCAAAAGAATTCAAACAAAGGCAATGGATTGACTTTGATGAAACTTTTTACATGTAGCCCTGTTAAAATCAGTTCGGATTTTGCTTGCGATTAATGTGGTTTAAAGCAAGCTTCTCGAAAGATGGAACATTCGTTTTGATGAGATAATCAAAGAGTTTGATTTTATCGAAAACGTAGATGAACCATGCGTCTACAAAAGGGTTAGTGGAAGCGCGGTAACATTTCTTATATTATATTGAATTAGAGTTGACACACACAACAACATAGCAGACCCACTCACAAAGCTACTTTTTGAAAGTCACTTTGATCGTCATAAAGATGAGATGGGTATTAGATACCAGAGTGATTGACTTTAGTACAAGTGGGAGATTGAAAGGAATATGTCCTAAGTCCAATCATGTATTAGGATTTAGGAATAACTTTTATGTAATCTGTTTTGATTTCATTGATATTAATAAAGACTTGTTTTATTTTTATTACGGGCTTTATCTATTTAAGTGTTTAAATAAGATATACCATAGTTTAGAGTAAAGCTTTTTATGGATTATGATGAGATCATAATAGTGAGACCTAAAAAGATGATAACTCTAAACTTAAATAGTTCCTGGTCATATGATTACTAACTGGTAATTAATAATCCGCAAAGATCGGTACATACTATGCTTGCTTCATTATGAAGGATGTCTGTTCTCATAGACATTTGTGTGGTGGCACTATAGCTAGTATGTAGGTGCTTATTATGGAATAAGTTCACTGAACATGACTCGCCCAGCTGAACAACTGATGGAGTTCACTCACGTGTCAGCAGTTGTTCGCTTAGTGATAGTTGTACAAGTATCCTTAGACTTGAGGTCATCATAGTCATCTTGTGTACACTGAACTATGCTTTGGTTTAGTTCTTAGTCTCCAGGGACAATTATTAGGGCTCTTCTGGGTATAGGAATTTGTACACGAAGATAGTGTATGATCAATAAAGGATCTACCCCTTCCAGTGAAGGAAGCGAATGTTCAAGGTTGATCCACTTATGCTAGTTCAGGAATCTCTGGCCAGAGTAAATGAAATTAGAAAGGAGTTTCTAATTTGCATAGAACTACGCATAATAGATGGTAAGCAAGTGATTGAATTAGATAGGCTTGACACGAGATCCATGCCTTGTATTTAATCGGGACATTGTAGGGTAGAAGGAGTTTATTGTACGGTAACTATTCACTGACAGGTTCTTGGTATTCTAAGCAGTGAATTCATATTATCCGGATAGTCGCGATATGTTGAGAAGCATCACTCACGATGTAGAATAAATGTGATTAATTAATTAATCATATTTAATAAATTAGAGAATTTATATAAATAATGATAAAATAGTTTTATTATTATTTATTTCTACTACCGGCTTAATATTGAACCTACAGGGTCACACCATAAAAAGAGAATGATTTTATGGTGGAGGAATTAATTAATAATGGCTAATAATTATTTATTTGTGAAATAAATAATTAATTGGCAAATTTAATAATTGATTAAATGAGATTTAATTGATTATAAATTAATTAAGAAAAGTTCTTAATATTATTAATTAAGGATTTAATTTTTGGAAATTAAACCAAAAGAGAGAATTAATTCTAAAGTGTTTAGAAAAAGGATTAATAATTAAAAGGTGTTTTAATTATTAATGAGAATAATAAATGGGATAATAATAATATTATTTATGGAAAAATTTCAGCTGAGAATTTTGCCTATAAATACACTATTATAGACCCTATTTTATTCTAACCCCAGAAACCCAAAAGTTTCAGAAAACCAAATTCTCTCCACCTCCTCCTCCTCCTAAAAGTCGTTTTCTTGGTGGATACCGGTGGAGTGCTTCACACTTGAGGAGCAACTGCTAAGGATCTCTGATCGTTGTCTCCGAATTAATTTTAAAAGGTTAGATTCGATCCCTCGAATTTTTATTCACGATTTATATGCTTTTATTTGGATTTTGTATGTGTAAAAGTGTTTTTTCACGCCCCGCTGCGTTTAAAAATCCAACACAATGACCTTCCATGTTCAGCATGTTCTTTAGGAAAATTGATTACTCGACCATCCCCTATTAAAGTACAACTTGAAAACCCAATTTTTTTAGAAAGGATCCAAGGGGACATATGTGGACCTATACACCCATCATCTGGCCCATTTAGGTACTTCATGGTATTAATCGATGCCTCAACTAGATGGTCTCATGTTTGTCTTCTCTCGACTCGTAATGATGCTTTTGCAAAACTACTTGCCCAAATAATCAAATTACGAGCTTAATTCCCAGATCATTGCATTAAGTCAATTCGTTTAGATAATGCCGGCGAATTCACATCTGCAACTTTTGTCGACTATTGCATGTCTGTAGGAATCTCAGTTGAACACCCAGTTCCTCATGTACATACACAAAATGGGTTAGCCGAGCCTTTTATCAAAAGACTCCAATTTATTGCAAGACCGCTGTTGTTGAAGGCAAAATTACCTACATCTATTTGGGGTCACGCAATACTTTATGCTGCTAATATTATTAGGATTAGACCAACTTTCTACAACCAACATTCTCCGCTACAACTGGTACTTGGTCAAGTTCCTAATATTTCTCACTTCAAAATTTTCGGAAGTGCTGTATATGTGCCGATTGCTCCACCACAAAGATCGAAGATGGGAGCTCAAAGAAGAATAGGTATCTACGTTGGTTTTGATTTCACATCTATAATTAGATATCTGGAACCTCTAATCGGAGACTTATTTACCGCAAGATATGCAGATTGTCATTTTGACGAGTCTATGTTTCCTCCTTTAGGGGGAGATAAACATTCAAACAAGGTTAATCCTGACATAACATGGAATGCATCAGGATTATATTTTCTAGATCCACGTACTGGTCAATGCGAACTTGAAGTTAAAAGAATTATTCATATGCAAAATATCGCAAACCAAATGCCTGACGCATTTAACGATTCTAGAAATATAACTAAATCTCAAATACCTGCAATAAATACTCCAGCTAGAATAGATATACCAATTCAAAAATCAGATACAAAAAAATTGGTTACAGAATCAAAGCCACGCTTGAAGCGTGGTAGACCGGTCGGTGCAAAAGATGTTGCCCCACAAAAAAGAAAAATAAATAAAATTGCCCCTGAAGTGGCACATGCTCCAGAAGAAGCAAATACCCCTAAAGTGGTATTATCTCCTGAAGAGATTCCAGTCCCCGAAGATACGGGATTACACAATCATGAAATTTCAATAAATTATGTGCATGATATGAAATTATGGGATCGAAGTAAAGCCATAATCGATGATGTATTTGTGTATTCCGCAGCATTGGATGTGGACATAAATTCTGATCCTGAACCATAAAGTGTGGATGAATGCCGTCGAAGAAAAGACTGGCCAAAATGGAAAGACGCAATCTAAACAGAATTAAATTCATTGCGTAAAAGAGAAGTATTTGGACCTGTTGTCCTAACACCAATCAATGTGAGCCCTGTTGGTAATAAATGGGTATTCATAAGAAAATGAAATGAAAAGAATGAAATTATCAGATATAAAGCCCGACTTGTAGCACAGGGGTTTTCTCAAAGACCTGGCATTGATTATCAAGAGACATACTCGCCAGTGATGGATGGAATTACTTTTCATTTTATATTAGGTATGGCATCTAAAGAAAAATTAGAAACACGTCTTATGGACGTCGTTACTGCATACCTGTATGGTTCACTTGATTGTGAAATTTTTATGAAAATCCCAGAAGGGTTAAAAATGGATGAGTTCAAGAAACCTCGTCATAAATACTCTATTAAACTTCAACGATCATTGTATGGACTTAAGCAATCTGGTCGTATGTGGTATAACAGACTTAGTTGTTATTTACAAAAGAATGGGTATATTAGTAACCAAATTTCTCCATGTATTTTTATCAAAAAATCACAATCTGGTTTTGTGATTATTGCTGTATATGTGGATGATTTAAACCTTGTAGGAACAGCTACAGAGGTTGATGAAGCTGTCATATACCTAAAGACATAATTTGAAATGAAAGATCTTGGAAGGACAAAATATTGTCTTGGTATACAGGTCGAGCACTTGTCATCAGGAATTTTCCTCCACCAATCTATATATACAGAAAAGGTTTTGAACAGATTTTACATGGATAAATCTCATCCATTGACTACTCCAATGGTGGTTAGATCTTTAGAGCCTGATAAAGATCCATTTCGACCACGAGAAGATGATGAAGAGGTTCTTGGTCCTGAAATCCCATATCTAGGTGCAATTGGTGCACTCATGTATCTTGCAAATAATACAAGGCCGGATATTGCATTTGCTGTGAATTTATTGGCTAGATTTAGCTCTGCTCCGATGGACAGACATTGGAATGAGATTAAACATATATTCCGTTATCTTCGGGGAACAACAGACTTTGGATTATTTTTCCCGAAAAACTCAACATCTCAGTTGATCGGATATGCAGACGCTGGATACTTGTCAGATCCTCATTCTGGAAAATCACAAACTGGATATGTATTTACATATTGCGGTGCAGCCATTTCCTGGAAATCCACGAAGCAAACTACAGTGGCAACCTCAACAAATCACTCAGAACTCATTGCAATTCATGAAGCCAGTAGAGAATGTATTTGGTTGCGGTCTATCATCAAGAATATTCAAGAATCATGTGGATTGTCAGTCATCACAAGAAGTCCTACTGTCATGTTTGAGGACAACACTGCATGCATTGATCAACTCAAGGAAGTATATATCAAAGGGGACAGGACGAAGCACATTTCACCAAAATTCTTTTACACCCACGAGCTTCAAAAGAATGGAGAAATTGATATACAACAAATTCGATCATGTGACAACCTTGCGGATTTATTCACGAAATCATTACCGAATTCAACATTTGGGAAGTTACGACATAACATTGGAATGCGTCGACTCAAGAATTTGTTACAAGAAAACTTCGGAAAATGATTAATTTTTCCAAGGAGAGATTGTACTCTTTTTCCTTCGCCAAGGTTTTTACCCACTGGGTTTTTCTTTGACAAGGTTTTAACGAGGCAATTTATGATCCACACTATCATGACAATCAAAGGGGAGTGTTATAAGTTGATTGCCATGTAGTTAAAAGTTAAATAGTAAGGCTAGATTTATAGGAGTAGAATTTTCACATTGCATTTAATAAATATGTTGCTTGTATTGGCTATAAATAGCCTCACTTGTTACACATGAAGAAGGACAAAAAAAATATATAGCTTCAGCTTCTTTCTCTCTACACAACTCTTTTTATCTCCATTTCTGCTCTATTTAGTTTTACAAAGGTTCGATATAATACTTTTATAGCTATTATTTTACAACAATATAATATTTATCTAGGCTAAAAAAGATATCTTATACCGTTCATCCAAACTAAAATCAAAATAAAATCAAAATATAAGCAACCAACTAACCAAAATCATATTTCCTATTTATCTGGCTTAAAACAAAATAATCCTATTGCTCAAATTATTTATTTACATTTACTTAATTAATTTATCATTTTGACATAATTATCTTATATAATATTATTGGTAAAAATTATGAAACTCCTGAAAAAAAGTTATATATAGCTGGAGGGTAGGCGAGTAGGGGACAATATTTGGGTAGATATAGATGGTGTATGATGTTCCGGTTAAAACAAAATAATGAATATTGTTGACACTTTCAAAACAATTGCACTACTGAATTGGGCTAACAAAAATTTAACTGGAAGATAATTTGTTGGTCGATATAGTGATATCGGGCTAAAAAATAATACATTACTTACTCTTTTAACAACTATAATTAAGGGTTAATTATCAAGTAGGTCACTTACTGCGTCCAAATGTATCAAATGAGTTACTGATTACAAAAGTGACTCAAATGAGCCACTGATTTGAAAATTTATACGAAAAAAATCACTCTATCATTACTCGAAATTCTTAAAAGTATTATATATTGAGTTTCGCACAATTTTTTATGAATGATATTACTTCCAAATTAAAGATTCTCGAGTTCTAGTATTTTAGATATTTTTTTTAGATTTTTAAATATTTATCTAATATTTATTTTTATTTAAATCAAATAAAACAATAAAAAAATTAAAAATAAATAGTTGATAAAATTTTAAAAATCTAACAATATTATCTAAAATAGTATAAATCGGAACATTTCATTTGGATGTAATATCATTCGTAAAATATGTTAAACTCAATATATAATACTTTTAAGATTTTAAACTAAAGATAAAATGATATTTTTAACACATATTTTTAAACGAGTGACTCATTTGAGTTAGTTTTGTAATTAGTGAATCACTAATATTAAAATAAAAACAAACAGTAAAATTACAATTATTTAAAACAACCGTGCATCGCACGAGTTTTATGTCAGTACTATTATATTAAAAGTGAAACATTAAAAGTTGGATTGTTGGTCCTTGGTCACTCAATCTACAACCGTCAAATTAAATTGATGAGAACCATTAGATATAATATTAAATTATATTTTTAAGTGATATAAGATCAAATTTTTCAAATAATATATTATTAAAATTATTATAATTTATTATATATAATGATAAAAACAACCGCATGAGCTATATACTATCTTTAAAAGAACTTTATTTAATTTAATCTTTATAAGATTCTTTTATTTTATTGTTTAACTAATTTAAACAGAGATAAAATTACACTACAACAGAAATATGATCTCGTAGATACAACACAATTTCTGTTCAAAGCTTTCAGCTTTGTGGCGCTTTCATATAAATTTAACCCGTGTGTCTCTGAGAGAGAGATCGAGAGAGAGAGAGCGAGAGAGATTTTGGGGGAGAGATCGAGAGAGAGATCCGGTCGATGTCGAGAGCTAGGCGAGCAACACTACCTCCGGCACAGGAGGTATATATACATATATATCTAATCTCGTCAATTTTTCTATTTACCTTATTGTATATCTGAAATTTGAATAATTGTATCGTTTCTTATATGTCAATTTGCTATCCATTTGCTAAATTGATGTGAAATTGTTACAATTATCGCAATTGAATAAGAATTATGCATCCTGCACTCTTTTCGATTAGTTTTGCAATTGAATTGAGATTATTATTTGCAGAATATTGACAAGCTAGATAATGTTGTCAAACAAGGCAATTATTACGGAGCTCAACAAATGTACAAATCCATTACCGCAAGGTATATATTTCCGCGCTATATGTGTGTTTTTGATAATTATTATTTCGATAATTGTGCTCGTACGAAGTCAGTTAACTTGATTTGAATTTTATGTTTTATGCCAATATGTAAATTGCTTGATAAGTGTTTGTTTTATTGTAGGTATGTGGCGGCCGAGAGGTATTCAGATGCGCTGGAACTTTATCAGGCTGGTGCTCTCGTTCAGTTAGAACATGAACAAGTAATGCTTCTATTTATGCAGAGTAAATTTGTGTATTCATGTAAGCAACGATAGAGTTGTACTACTTTAATAGCAATTTAGGTTGAATTGTTGAATATACCTTATTTCAGGATATATGAACCTAGGTTTGCTTGTGTTCGGCTGAGTCTTGAACCTTGGTGCAGACCGTTTGCTTTATTAGTAGCCAATGTGCTTCTTTTTGTACCTTAAGTAGTGGGGGGGGGAAACAAATCTAGTATTTTTCTCTCCCTAGAATAGCTAAATAGATAAAAAAAAAAGATAGGGTTTCAAGTCGTGTTGCCTTCTCTAGTTTGCAGTGGAATTTTTTTGCACAGCAATCTCTTTTCCTTGTTGGAATTTGAAACATTAATGTACAATGCATTTTACATATCCTGTGTTCCAGGTCACTTGTGGGGCTGAACTTGCAGTGTTATTCGTGGAAACCCTTGTGAAAGGGAAGTTTTCTTACGACGAAGATACTTTAGGTTAGTTAAATTTGCTCTTTCTTTCTGGTGTTATGTCAAGTACTTTATCTGCGAACTTCACAAATGTAGTCCATTTGTGAAATAAATTATGTTAGATATAGTGCAAATACATGGAATACTCATAGTAGGTGTTAATGTAGCATATAAATGCAAATGCATAGACTTGCGTATACATGTTTTTTAGGGACGGATTTACAGCTAGGGTTGTTTGTGCATCAATATTAAGCAACTTGCTTGTCAATTTAGGAGATTGAATGCCACTAAATCTAAAATATTAACTGTAACTATCTGCATAAAAATAAATCTAACATGTTATAGGAAAATTAAATTGTCACACAACATGATAATGATAATCAGATTTAAACTCAAGGCACAAATATGAAGTCATGGTAACAAAATAAAGATAGAGAATCAACTATAAGCCGTATGGATTAGTTATGGTCTTCCCAACAGTTGGCAACTTGACATAAATTAAAAATCATCATCTTTAGGCTCTTCTTCAAGATTTTCGAAATCGTTGTCCTGATTATCCTACCATTCTCGTTCAGTTGTGCGCACTTCACTGAAGTTGCATCGCATAACCAAAGCGAAGCGCTTCAGCCTCGCATCAGTTCACATCTTGCAAATGCGCGCTTTTAATAACACTTGGGTCAACTAACCCACATTGCTTTACCTGGCTTCATGTGGCAACACATGAGACTAAAATATCAGTAAGTGCATTTATGCACTCTGGAGGATCCGTTTAGGATCTTATTTAATAGCATTAAATAAAATTTTGCAATTAATATTAAAATATATTGATATCGAATTTTGGGAATATTAATTAATTTGATTACTTAGTGTAGGGCTGTTTTTCCATATCTTCCCTAGTTGAATATTATTGGTATTCATTTGCAATACATTAGAGTAACTATTGAGGAACGTTCATTGAGAAGACTTAAAATTCCCCATTTTGGGTTAGTGTTGTATTTTGAGTTAAGTTATATTTGAAGACATACATATATAGTTATGATTAATATATATATTTTAAGTGTTTCCTGACATTTGTTTTGTGATGACACAAACTTAATTTTAGACCGTGTTAGAAGAATCTATGAAAAGTTTCCTCGAATCCCCGTACCACATAATTTGGATTTGGCTGATGATGACATGCAACGACTTCATGAAGCTCTTGGAGCAGCAAAAACACGCGTTGATTGCTGCTCATCATTTCTCAAAGCAGCAATTAAGTGAGTTTCCTCTTCTCTATTGGATAGTAAATATATCTCATTAGTTAGTGTATATTTCATCTGTTTAATGTTTATCCGAAACTAAATATCCTTTATTTTGAAATAATGTTTGAATAATTGCTAGCACATGCTCTAAAGATTTTCTAGAATTAAATATTCAAAAAAAGCATGGGAGCTTGACAAATGTAACCTCAAGATGACATGATTGTTATTTATTTTTGACAGTATATATGTTGAGTAAATATGATTACATTCATAAAATAACATGATAATGTTCTATTAACAATGAAGGAGAGCAAGGTATTAATACATAATATTTATTTATTATATAATAATAAAAGAGGAAATAATGTTCGATTCTTAACAACAAAAAAGAATATAATGAATATTCATTATTAAGGGACTAGATTAATTATCGTTCCTCACTAGGATATAAAGAATATATCTCTTATATGTATAATAAATAAAAATTATATATGTAATGTACCATATATATAATATAAATTAATTAAAAATTACAAAGTCACAAATTAGCTAAAGAGATCATTTTTTAATAGGCACATGACTATATAAATTGGATATAGACATAAATTTAATTGAAATATTTTGTTGGATTAATTGTGAATATTTTGAATGTCGATTGCTGAAGTTCCTAAAATAAAGTCCCACCTATTTTATCAACATCTTCTTTGTTGCCAAGAGTTTAGCAGTATTCATTGACCTATAATATTATAAAATAATTAGAAATATAGTTAATAAAAAATTAGAAATATTGAAAATTTTAAGAATTCTATTTTTTCACATTTTTTATAATGTTTACTTCAAGGACGGTATATGCACTCACTGTTTTGTTGATAGAGCATTTTAATCGAGAAAATGTGTAATAATTACAAACTCTGTTAACCGAACTCTCCAGTTTTGTCCTCGTACCCCGTCCATCGAACATGACATGGGTGTGAGATTCGAGTTGTATCCTTAGTATTGAAAGTGAATATTTCACTTTACTCTAATTCAAAAGAATTGTAAGGTTTATGGACAACTTTATTACATGGAAAAATGTCCATAAAATACTTGTTTATCTGTAATCCTTTTAATTCGAAACTATTTATTTTGATATTTATTATTAAGCATACATTATATCTTGGTTGTAGACCCTAGATTTGAAAATGTACATTAAATTAAGACTATATACTCCCTTTGTCATAGCTTATATAAAAAAAAATATTATTTGCAAAAGTCATTGACAAAATTTTATGTGTTAAATAACATGTCTGAGTGCCATGTGTTTAATTTTGGATCCATATCCAAGAATTTAAGTTTTTCTATTAATAAAAGCATGAGACTTGGATCTGCACTTGTGTCCAAGCCTCTTACACAAGTTCAGGTAATATTGTTTACAAGTAAGAAATTGACATCTATATTACGGTTTGAAAAGAAAAAAGTAATTAAAAGTTGATAACAAATAAAATTTTATTGATTAAGTTCCAATATCTAATATCTATATACAATATATTAAAACTACATTTTGTGTCGATAAATTTCAATGGGTAAAATTAGGGACCTGCTGATCTCCATATTATTGATGATTATTCTGTTAAATTTTGAATGGATGTTATAGATAACCTAACATTCCAGAATTTATAATTTTATTGTGCTTTAATAAGAGTATTTTCACATTATCATAATGTGTATTAATACATTTTAATTTATAATAAAACAAATGATCAAATTCTTATCGAAACACATCGTCTCTGGATACAAGCTAGCATAAATCTTCTATTGAAACATATCATCTCTTGATACAAGCTAGCATTCTATAAATATCCCGTAATTCCATAATCTCTTAATGTTCCGCCAGCTTCGACTAATGGGTGTTATGCATACTCTGGGCTGTATTTAAGTCAAGTTCAGATCATGCTTTAATATTTTATTTATCCGTAACCTTAACTTTAAATGTAAGATTACTAATATATTACTGATGAATGTATGCAGCATTTTAAAATTGGGTCAGACTAATTCACAGAAATTATTAAGGAAAAGTAAACGACTGTAGGACATTCCCCCAGTACAAATAACTATTGGTAGAGATACAATATTCTGTTGACGTCTATATAATATCTGCTTATGTTTGAAGACTCATAGTAGGGTACTTCTGTTATGATGTACCAACTGTGAAGTCACTAGCAACTTTGATTATTAAAGTAAACGGATATCTAGTAAAATGTAGGTTAGCATCCTAATAGTTGAAACCTTGAAATGAGTAGGAAACAAGTGCTTCTATATTTCCATTGCTCGGATATGTTTGAACTTTTCATGGTAGGTTGATGGTTGGATTGGGTGTCCTACATTAGGCGGGTTTGTGTTCCTTTTAGGACCAACGTTTTGGAGAGCAGACTAATGGCCAGCTAATCTGGAACTGTGTACTTTATTACTGTTGTGTGGAATATGGGACAAATTCTTTACTTTTGGAGATCTTTTCTATGTTATTCTTGTGTGAGTAAATTTTCGTTTGAGTAAATTTTTGCCCGACTTACTGTGAACAGTGCTTTAATCTTTGAACATCTTCAAAATTTAAGAAGCAACACTTGCTTAAACGTGTTCTGTAGTTTAATTTGTTTAAGGCTGGTTAGACTCTTTTCCTCTCCTTAATTACTGTTTTCTTTTGTCCTAAGAAAGTTTTGTTCTTAGTGAAGTTGACGAGAATATGCTGACTAAATTGGAACTGAATCTCATGCGCGTATTTTCAACATTGCATATACTTGGTCAATTTTGTACATGGTGTGGTTTTGAAGGATAAAATAACTTTGCATGTGAGTTGATTATATTATTTGGCCCACTGACTTGCCTTTATTTTTGAATTTAGGTGGTCCATGGAATTTGGAGCTCAGAGATATGGATCTCCGGAGATACACGACATGCTAGCTGAATACATATACTCTGAATCCCCTGAGGCGGTAAGTTTGGCAGCATACTTTTGGTTTAACATTGTTCGACCTCTTTAGTCATTTACTAGACAGTTAAAGGGCATGCCAAATATATCCAACTCCGTTCATGTAATGAACACACAGACACTAGACGGGGGGCGTCCAGTTACAAGTAATTTGGATGCCATATGCCTAGCTAGTTCTTTCTATAGTACTTTTTCGTGTTTACTATATTTCCGAGGTGTTAGTTCTTTTCATTAATGGCCACAATGAGGTGGAAGTATTTCCCTCTGTAATGCAGCTTCAGGTTTTTGAATTGAATTTTTTATTAAGCTGCTATATTACATAGTCAGATTTGCAAAATATCTGGTAGATATGGTTGTCCAGTTTGTGAAATTGTACTCTATAATATCTGTCACAGTCAATATTGCTATATCTTGGCGCAATCATCAGTTAGTTTTGATATGCAGGATATGACAAAAGTTTCTTTCCATTTTGTTCGAGGGAAAGATCCGAAGAAGTTTGCTTCAACTCTTGTAAATTTTATGGGCAAGGTTAGCTGTTTTATATTTTCATTTTGTTTCTTCGAAGTTCAAATTATGAACTGCCAAAACATATAATGGCTTCCTGTTTCTATGCTTAAAGTTCCCTATATGTTAGTTCTAATTAAATTATCACTGACACTGTCAGAGAAAAGTGACTGACCCGTGAAGTGTGTATTAGAAATATATAACTTTATAAGCATAATAATGTTTTTTTTTCTGATCTGTCCCACCTGACCCTTTTCATGTACAATTTTCTCTATTTGTACAATTTTATGCTTTTTCTTTACCATGAATGTACCAATCCCCAATCTGTAGTGTTTTCTTTTCAAGTTGCCGTAACTAGTTAAGTTGGTTTTCTTTGACAAAGAATTTGAAGTTTAAATGTTTAACTTATATAATGTTTAAGTATGCAGTGCTACCCTGGTGAAGATGATATGGCAATTGCACGGGCGGTTTTAATGTAAGTAAATTTGAAAGAATATATTTAAAGTTTTAGGTTGTCATGGGTTCATTACTTTGTAAATCATGTTGCTTTTGCAAGATTCCTATATCTCGAAAACACAAAGTTGATATTTAAGTGCCAGTATGTCTTGTATTTCAATTTGAGTAAATAATCTGGACTTGGAAAATCAAGGTCTCTACTCTCTATCCATCTTGGTCTCTTCTCGGAGATAATGCAGTTTGTAAGTGCTTCTGGAAGTTGTTGGCTGGAGTTCAAATCTACTTTGTGCATGTTGTCTTTATAAAACACATGTCCAAGTTTTTTGGTTAAGCCCGAAGTTATCTTTGATGCATTATGATTTTTCCTTCCAATTTTTTAAATTTTTTTGAAAAAATTTATACATTAAGAGGGAAAAGTTCCGACCTGCAAAAAATACAGGTACAAAATTCTTTATGAATTGAATTCATGATCATAGGACCATAAATAAGCAAAGTCAAGTGAACAAGGTTACGACATTGGTATACCATCAGAAGTTTAAGAAGATAAACAGAGTACAATAAACCCAAAAGAAGTTTTGAACAAATAAATATAGAAGCCTCAAAAGCTACTTCCAAACCCAGCGGACATAGAGCGTCTACCTTATTGCTCCTGAGCATCCAGTAGTTGTTGAACCTCACTCACCATTCCCCTTGCTTGAGAATACACCAGTTTTTCGCTGCCACCCACAATCTGAGAAGAGCTTGTAGCTGCGAAGGAGTCTCAAAAGAACTCTTGAGAGGGATCATTATATACTTAGGGTTGCTGTCCAGGGGTTGCTTAGTGCATTTCTCAGTCGTAAATTCCATTTCAAAAAGTGTCTTGTAAGGCAGCTTCTCTCAAGGTGGCCAGTCCGAAATAGAACGTATCAGAGATGCAATCTTCAAGATATCAAATTTGACTCTGGCATGAGTAAAAGATTCATCTAAGCAAGGTCAAGAGAAATTGTGCCTTAGACGCATGCAAACTTTAGCATACAGTCCATTGCAACCTTTTAAATGTGTGAGCCAAAATCAAAGAGATGGCTAGGTACCCTAGTCCTTCAGTGGACTAGTAGATGTGAGGGATATTATTCTGAAGTTTGAATAAGAGATTTTCGTTGTCATTACTTCATCCCGTATTTTAAGTATAAATTGATTTAGTAGGAGACTGAACCATGAATTGCCTTTTCATGACTCATCAACCCGCTAGATTCATTTTTGGAAAGAACTGTTCAAGAAAAAAGTAATCCTCTCTCTCGCTACTAGTTGATCCTCAGACCTCCCCCTTTCTTATTCTATCAACTCAATTTATTCTTAGATCCTGTTCCTCAACATTATTAACATTTATGTTTCGTCTGTCTCTCTTCCATCTATCATCTTCCCAACTCCTTCTTTTACTTATTCCTCTTACAGATTTACCTTTCAAAAATAATTTCAAGTTAAATAGTATCAAGTTATCTTTCTTTTTTTTATTATTTCTCCTTTTCACATAATGATCGCCGGAGTGAAAGGTGGTTCGACAGAGTTAGTGATCTTGAACGTGATCTCGAGCGATTTGGGTCGAAGAGGAATCGTCAACTGGAACGAGCGAACTGGATCGAGGTTCCATAGGGTGGCCCACGAACCATGCAACTATTGTAAATAGTAATCTATGGACATCCGTCTCTAGAATTAAGTTGTTGTGAGGCCTTGTAAATTATACTGAATTAGATTTTCTGAAGTCAAAGCGTTTGGTTACTCGTGGAAAAATAAAAAGTGCCCTGTTTCCATGCAAAGTATCTGACTCAGATCCCATATCCACACCCATGTCATGTCCGATCGACATGGGTATGAGGGCAAAATTGAAGAGCCTGGGTAAAAAAGTGTAAAATGTGTATGTGCGTGTAAAATTCCAATTTTCATAAGTGTAAACGTAAACCAATTAAAATAATGGAAGTATGTAATAGCCTAGTATATTGCTTTTTATGTTAAAATTACTCGATGCTAGAGTGGGAGTTCTTGAATGAAAATAAAAGTTAACTAAGAGTCGAAGACAACAAATTGATACCTCTTTAAACATATCATGTATCATGTTAAGATCATGCAACGTACATGTCTTGAAACTAATGTGTTATTTTTTTTGTAGGTATTTATCATTAGGTAACCTTGGAGATGCTAATGATCTCGTGGATGAAATCCAGAAGCAAGTGCAAGCTAAGGAGCTTGACTATCCGCATTCAGAGTTGATTCAGTTCATAAATTACCTTTTAGAAACGTAAGCTTGTTTTTATTGTTTGATATTTATGTAGTATATTTAGTTGTATGATAGTTGGTTTTGCATGGTTTATGAGTCATTCGGGTACGTGGTACGGGTTGGGGTACATGAAATGTTAGTTTTTATGAATTGGGTACGATGACCGACCCACTAATCGAAATCGATATGAGGATTATTTTTATCTTTATTTTTGTAATAAACATTATGTAAATATTTGTTACTCTACTTATGGTTTACTTTTTTTTATCTTTAAAAATTTATTTTTAAGCAAAAAAATAGAAGGTGAGCAAATCGGAAAATGTAAAATCTTAAATTTGAAGTGGTGATGACTTTCGATACTTATTTTAGGGATTCATATCATTTCTGGTAATGAAGGGAATTCAGAACCATGCACACTTGTTTTTTTTGTCAGGAACCATGCAACACTTGTTAGTATATACTTGTTTTGGTTTTGTTTTATTTAGTTAGTTGTACACGGTGCCATGTTGGTTATCATCTTTGTTTGGTATATGGTCAGATTTCATGCTTTTGTGTTTGTCTTTAATGAAGGATTACGTTGTAGTTTTCCGGTGCTAGATTTATATAGTGAGATACTCATAGCCCTTTGCTACTCTAAATTAAAAAAAATTACTGGCCGTTCTCTCCCCCCCCCCCCCCTCCCTCGTCGACAGTTTTACAATGCTACAACTTTAATGTTTCAGTTATGTTAAATTATATAATTTGTTCCCAGATTATTGTCATTGCCGTAGTTACTAATTTGCAAAAGTTAATGCTTCATCTTAGTTTGGATGTATTGTTGTTATTTTTTTTTTGCCAATACCTTATTTATTTTGTCAAGATTATTTCCGGTTTTTATTTTACAAGGCTTATTGTTGTAAATATAGGCAATCGCATGTTATTGACTTATTGTTTTATGGCTGTGCTTACTAACTCCTATGTTTGTGTGTATTGTATTACTATTCACGAATGTTAAAGAGATGCACCAATAAATTTCTTTAGTGATTTGTGTGTTTTCCGAGCTTAGTCCACAGCTTAGAAGAGTTGTGCATGAGTTCTATTAGATCTGAACACAGGTTACTAACAAGCAATTCACTTCATTTGCACTATCTATTAATGTTATACTACTAAAAACCGAAACACTAAAATTTAGGTAGCCGGTCTGTCTATCATTGGATCGGGAAAAATTTATAGCAAAATAAATTATTTGATCTTTTGGACAGGGTTTAAATATTATAACCATCGATTTTTTATTTAAATATTAATGATATGGATTGGTTATTTTTTCGGGCCATATTAAAATATTAAAAATATTGATTTTTATAGTAAGATCTTAGATACAAAATGTTCTATATATGTCAATTTGCATTTAAGATATGTTTGCAATCATGTTATAATATTAATTACGTTAACTCTTTTCTTGAATCATTTATATTAATTTTATTTTTATTAGATCCTATTTAAGATTTACTCACATTACAATACTCTATGTATGTTAATTCATATTTACCATTTTTAATTCTATTTCTAATTAATTTTTTTAGTCACTTATAAATTGTACTATTCCATGTGTTTCTTAAGTTTTGTGTACAATATAAATCATATTAAATATCTTATATAGGTTTAAATCCAGTTTAGGATTAATTTTTTTAATTTTACATATGTTAATTTCTATTTAGAGGATTACTAATATTATATTAATATTAGCATGGTCTCGATGTGACTCGAAAATAGGGAAATCTTATCTTTTTCTGACATGCAGATCTGTCAGATTCTTTTGCCAAAACTTTTACCTTCTAGCAATATAGCTGGACAAATGATATCGGATTATAGATCTGATCTCTCTCTTCCTCGCTAATATTATTATATTAATACTAGTACGGTAATGGGTATGCCATGAGAGAGAAGGTGAACTAAAATCAGTGTGTTATTGACATTATTGTGTCAAATGCAGGTTGGAGAGAGATGCTTTGCCACTATTTAATAGGTTGAGACAGAGTTATGCATCCAGTATAGATCGAGATCCTGCATTGAATGAGGTGCCTCTTTTTTATAGAAATTATACTGAATTATTGATTAATGTATGAACTTGGCATATAGTATTGTCCCTGAACTCGATAATTTTAGCACCGTGTTTTTTTTGTATAGTTAAAAATGACTGCCAGATGGCATATCTGTTTCTTTAGCTCGCGATGATTTTAATATATTTATAACTTATGCGCTTTTGTTTTGTGTAGTTGCTTGATGTTGTTGCAGAGAAGTTTTATGGAGTACGACGTAGAAACCCAATGCAGGATATGTTTGGAGATTTCTTTAAGGTATTTTTAATGAAAACATCAGTCTCGCTAATGTTTGTTACTAACTATAACCAAACCGCGTATTTGTGTGTGTGTGCACAAGCTTACAGGGGTATTATTCATGAAAACGACCGTCTTGATAATGTTGGTTGACGACTAGAACCAAACTGTGTAATTGTGTGCGCGGTCTCGCTGATTAACTCAGTGGGGCGGGCAGGCCCTGAACTTAAATTGGGACACATACATATGAAATTTTTAAAAAAAATGTGGGGAGGGTGTGGTTGAATGGACCCTCCTGATCTGCCCCTAGATTGACTGTATTCTTATGAGTTATGACAAATTGTACTCAAAAATGATAACTAATATCGCCTTTGTGGCTACTTGTTATGCAGATGATGGGAGGTGATATCATGTGACAAACCAAACCAAATTGTCCAGCCTAAATATTTCACATTGCTATTTCGACCTATGCAGAAGCATTTTCAGAATAGTGAAGTACATGAACAGAAGCAGACCACCTGTTGTAATATTGGAATTGCTATATTAACTATATGAAATACTAAAATGACTTTTATTGACATCATAGCCAAATTTTGCTAGTAAGATGCATTTCAGTGACGAAATAGTACATTAGGTAGTTTGAAATTCGAATTCACCGTTTTTCACATTGTTTGTGGATTTAACAGAAAATATGTCTTATTCTGGTTAACAGACTTTTTTTTCACCCTTCCAGATTGCAGTCTGTCCTGAAAGTTGTATATATTTCCTATGAATTTTGGTGAGCTATATTTCGTGGAAAATATATACACTGCATTACACCAAGATTCATATTGCGAGTGCAAAGGGATAGCCTAATGGTAAATACTTGTTGTCCAAGGTTTTGAATTTGATCCTTACTCATTCCAAAATTTATCTAATATAATTGATATTACTTGGTAATATATTATCAACGGGTTGTTGTGTAGATATAGTGTTGTTTTAGACGCCTAGGTCCTTTCATTATATACAGTTAAGTAGAGATGATATTATCCTAGACGCTTAGAGCATCTGGAAAATTTCTAGAAATGTTAAGTAGGCCAGAAAAATGATTAGCAGTACTTTTATGAATTTATAAAAGATATGATAGTATGTTTCATCAAACAACACGAGCAACAATATTCCAATTCGGATTATGATCTACAGTAATGTTTTGGTACAGAAATGATGAACGCATTGGTAGATGTAATTCAAAGCTGGTGTTTCCTGCAATTAACTTCCATACTATGTGCCCGTTTGGAAAATCTTAAAATAAGTAATTTATAACTTAAAATGCATAAGTTACTTATAAGTTATAAGTAGATGAAAACTTATAAGTTATATAAGTGTTTGGATAGTTTATTTTTAACTCAAAATTTTACTTAAATGAAATATAATAAATAATTTTTATATACAATTAAATTCAAATAATATTTATAAACATATATTTAAAACTAAAATTAACAAAAAAAAAATAATAAATCGAAATAAGTTGGGAAAAAGTACGTCGTTACTAACATACAACTTATTAGCTTATAAGTTGTAAATCCAATTTATAAGTTGTGTTGACAAACACTCGTCGATAAATACTTACGGGCTTATAAGCCAATAAACTACTTATTTGGGTTACCCAAACAGGCCCTGATACTGTATATTAAAAGATGAAATAAGTTATTAATTTTAAAAACAATATTGATTTTCTCAAAAATAAATATACAAATATTCATCCAAAGTAAAAAATAATAATAATTTATCACGTTCAAATAATTTGTTTCAGCTGAAACTAGAAAAAATGTTAAGTTCTAGTCATTTCACATAATATTATTGGATTTTTATATATATTTTAAATTTGTAAAATAATTATAATCATCCTTTTAAATTTGTTCTACTACTTCCGTAACTCGTTTGTGCAAACATGAAACAACTAATTAGTCAGTCTCTTTCAAACGTTTCTCTTTTATGTCATGCATCCCCTCCTAAAAAATCTATATAAACTCTAAATAAGATCAATATTTTCATCACTCAGCTCTCTCAGAGATCATCATCTGTTGCTTCTTATCCTTGATCCTTAAGCACTATGGCTTCTTCATTGGGCTTTAAAATTCTTTTCATGGGATTATTAAGTACCATGACTTGCTTTGTTGCTTTGGCTATTGATGTTAATCCTCTTCAAGATTTCTGTGTTGCTGATGCAGATAGCCCAGGTATACACTTTTATATTGTACCTCTACATGCATGCTTAACATATATTTAACTACCACATCCTTTTCAATCTTGTCCGCGTAATCAAGTTACCAGTTCTCCTAAAACCTTAACGTATTAGGAAGCGGGCTTAACAGTATCATATCATTAACAATATATGCACAATGTACTTGAGTTAATTACTTGACGAAATTTGTTCTTCTATGATCAGTGCTGGTAAATGGACTTGTTTGTAAGAACCCTAATGACGTGACTGAAGCCGACTTCTTCTTCAGTGGATTGAACGAACCAGGGGACACATCGAATCAACTTGGATTCAATGTAACTACAGTGAATGTTGTTCAGATTCCTGGACTCAACACTCTTAGCATCTCTCTTGTTCGTATCGACTATGCACCAAAGGGAATCAATCCCCCTCACACACATCCTCGTGCTACTGAAATTCTGACAGTCATTCGAGGTCACCTGCGTGTTGGATTTGTCACTTCCAATCCGGATAATCGTCAGATCACCACGGTCCTTAAAGAAGGTGATGTGTTTGTGTTCCCCGAAGGTCTCGTCCACTTCCAACAAAATGTAGGAGAAGGCAATGCAGTAGCATTTGCTGCACTTAACAGCCAAAACCCCGGGGTTATCACCATTGCAAATGCTGTTTTCGGGGCCGATCCTGATATCGATGCTGATGTTCTTGCCAAGGCCTTCCAGCTCAACCGAAACACAGTCTTACAACTACAGGAACGTTTTTAAGCAGATGAAAGTACTGTATGGGATCGATCAACTTACCTATATGTATAATAATTAATAAATTGCCATGGCTGTTTAGGCTTTGTGTAATGAATATTTTAATTTGTATTGTTTAATAGAGAAAATGCTTTTAAGTACATAAATAAATATATGAATTCATGATCGAATTCCTATTATTACAAAATCAAGTTATTTTCCGGTGAACTTGGGTGTTTACGTATCTAGGAGTATTTATCCCTATCAAAATGCCATTAGAAAAACAAAAAAAAAATCTACCCATGAATAAAAGTGCAAAGACTAAAGAGTCATAAGAATGATAATTTCCAGAAATTCCTTTAGTACTGTTGGAATTGATTAGATTAATACTTAGTAGTGTAAAAATGTGCACATTTCGATGATACATATCACCTAATATGCAAGTTGAAAATGTCTCTACCATGCACATATGCACAATGCAGGTTTTACCAGATGTATGTATCCTAGTAAGATTGTTGAACAAAATGTATCCGTTCACTTACATGCACCCTTCAGTATTATTTTCCCCAAAAGTTACCAACACATCAGCCAACATTAGCACAAGTTATTATCCTAGTCGAAAGATGCAAGTTTACAAAAGATGTACAAAATGTATTATGAAACAACGGATATGTGCATGTCACGGCCTACAATGGCAAGACAAAATTCAGACAACAGAGGTCTAAAGGTATAGCGGATACAACATCCACATGAAAAAGGAAGACTTCTCGACAAATTAAACCTTTAAAAACTTCAACTTTCACTTTGATACTACCTAATCCGAAAAGAACTAAAATCTTTCTGATAGCATTAACATGACACTAGATTACGAAGCAAAATAACACTCCTAGTGGATTTACCCATTAGATATGTTCTGTTCCTCAGATTTGTCCATGGCCTTCTTTGCAAGCTCATATCCGGCAAAGTTCATAGCACCTAATGGAGCAATCCAAAAGAACCTAGGCACAGCTCCTTTAAATAACCCAATGGGTCCTTCATGGCGGAGGATAGAAATGGCCACCAGTGACATTGATACAGGTCGCCCTTGTGGAGCAGTCATTGTTCTAGTTTTCATCACATCGAAAGGTGTCGTAGCAACTGCAGCTAGTCCACCAGATAAAGCCCCGACTAAGATAGTTTCCCATGGTTCTAATTCCCGACCCAGAAGTTGTTGGAAAGCCTGAGAATGAATATGTGATATTAGTATACGATACTCACAGATTTCCAGAACATGTTATGGAAGTACAAATGGTATTACTTTACCCGCCTGTCTGTTATATCGATCTGACACAACAGTATACAATTTAGCTTGATAAAAATCCAGTGCAACCACTTCATACATCTTTCTAGGTCTAAGGTTAGTCTATATTAAGATGATGGATCGGTAATTTTTAAAAGATCAACGATAACATGCAAATCAAGTTTCATATAGTCTATACTCGGTAGTATAGACTTGGTCCACTAATTCAAATCAAGTTTGAAACTCTCTCTCTCTCTCTCTCTCTCTCTCTCTCTAAATGTGTGTGTGTGCACGCGCGTGTGTCCCTATATCTCCTAGCAAGCATCTCCCCGGAGTATATGGTGTGGAGAACCCATTATGAGCTTAAGATGTAACGAGGATGCAAGTAAATGCAAGATGGAGAAGAAGGGCATTTACATCTATCGCCAAAAAATTTCATACCTTTTTGGATTCAGCATAAAGTCCCATTCCAGCAACGTAGAAAGGCACCTCACGGCATAGAGTGGCACCAGTCCCACGGAAAAAACCCTTTAGACCATCTTGCTGCCAAGTACCAACAATAGCCTCTCCTACATTGTCAAATATGCCAGCCTGCAACCGTTGTTTAAGAACCTCACAGGGTATCCGCACTGCTGTCCCCAGGACAGTGCTACAAAATGATGCTGCAGACTGAACCTGAATAGGATGACATATTTAGATCTCTAAGCACATCTTATCTTTTGAACATGATAAAATTAATGTGAAAATAAATACAGAACACAGACTCTAATGTGACAGACAGTGACAGTAACATGTAAGAGTCTACATAGCTATGCAAATGATAGCATTTAGTTTCTAGAGTATTGATACGTGTGATAGTTAAAGTGTTAGTACTAAGCAAGATTCTCTACAGAAATGATTGCAAAATCAGTTGAACCGCCCTAAATATAGAAATTACATTCTCTATTCCTCCCCAAATGAGGGATTAAGTATTTTTCGGTAATCCAGATTGATAGATATTAGTGGATAGACAATTTATGTCCCATTATTCGGTTAATGTGAAAGTCTTAGAGTGAACACACACAATGAAATTATATGCACTGGCATTGTTCCCTTCTATAACCAGGAATGTTTTGAAAACATAGCAAGTCAACAAAATTTGATTGTACTTGTACGCATGTACTACAAAGTCAAGGATCTTAGTATAATACGAAAAGTGTTTTCAGTGTACAGCACCATGTAAGACTTACTTGTATGTCAGGAAGTGTTGGAGCAAATTTTATCAACACGAGTTTACTTGCTTCAAATATCCCAGTTCGCAGTCCATGGCTGTAAATATCAAACAAAGAAAAATAATTTAAAAAGGATTAAAAATGGAACTGAAATAATCAAATAGATATGCTGTGGACAGCAAGAGATGATAGAAATCACCTTGAAAATTGACCAAGAACTGCTGGTATGGAGCCTCTATATAATCCCTGGACTCCAATTTGTGGAAGTTTTGCAATTACTTCTGGAAAATTAAGAGTAGATGCTTGTACCTGAGTCTGATAAGAACATCGGATATTGTTAGTTGACCATTTAGAGTAAGAACTTAAGTAGGACTTTATTGTAATCGAAGTACACATATTTACAGTATATACTATTGTTTACTATTTTTCTCCAATAAAAATTGACAGTAGCACAATCAAGTCCAGGATTAAGATACCACCACAAGCTAATAGATATATTAGTAGAAAAGCAATTTTTTAACAATGTGTTCCCTGCTCAAGGATATCATCATTTTTACTTTTATCTTTGAGTATCCAGATATATAAGAAAAAATAAGTGACAAGCCTTCTAGAATAAGATGACAAAACCTTTATTCTTGTAAACAGTTTGTGTATACCATTAACAAGGTTAAAAATTTGATACAGAGCCAGTTTACAAACAAAACACTGACATTTTATAGAGCAGAGACTTTCTACGAACGAATTGTTATGGGTGCAATTTAACAATGTTCCACTGATGGAAGCTTGGGACTTGAACCTTAGTGGTAATATAGGACATGTAATACTAAGATATAAAGAAGAAATATTTGCCTTTATAGTATCCATTGGATACAATATAGATGTAGATAGCGCAGAAGATAGTCCTCCCGCCAAAGCAGATTTAAGAACATTTCCAGTAGGTAATTCAACAGGTGGTGCAACAGCAACAACCGTAGCAGCTTCAAACCAGATGTTCCTGTATATAATATAATATAAACTGCTTTGTAAATAAGAGCCTGGTTAATAAAAATCTATCGTAGAGGCAGTTATTGCAAATTATAATTTTTTGCCCACCACATCATGAAAATATATATTATCACAGGCACAAGCAAAAGCATGCAACTTTGCACACACAGAATTCACATACAAGCTTCCTTTTAGAAATTCGGAATAATAATCATTTGACATAATACTAAACAACCAACATACTTTGGATATACTAAGCCATGAAAAAGTTATCAAAAAAGTGTTAGAACGAACACAAAGACTAGTTTCTAAATACCTATAAGAGTTGAAACACAATATATGTACAATACACCTTTGCAGCTTGTAAAAACATGGTATTCCTTTAAAATGCAAAATGCTAAGCATGTACAGTGTACACTATCAGAAAGATATCAGTTTTCTTCATTTTTCTTCCTTGGTTTAAAAATAATAGCAATTCTGATCTTTTGACATGCATCTTTGAGAGTAAATAGTATTTAGTCTAGATTTTTATTTGATAAAAAAAAATATAACTAATATTTCATACAACTATTTACATTATACTCTTGAATATGGGTGCCAAAAAAGTCAAGGCAGATTTGAAAAGGAGGCAGCATAAAGCAATTTTTTGTTCAGTCCTATGTGGGCAATTTGTCTCTCCCGCATTTTCTTCCCTCATTTAGTCATTTTCATTATTCAACAAAGCTTACCACGTGTGAATAATTACCAAACCAGCACACCAATCTACAGTGCCAGTTATCCAGACGTGGATACTTAACCCGTTTGGAAGTACTTGTGTCACACGTGCTATATACAACAATCACTTAAGCCAAAACTGCAGTTAAAAACAGAAAAACAGTTCTACATTCTCACATAACAATTCCAGACACGTCTTCCCTATATCCCACTTAAAATAAAAAATACATGGATATGACGTTTTATATCCCATTCCATGTATGCAAACTATATAGTTTGAGTCAGAGAGACTTTGACTTTAAGGTTTGTATTAGTATAGATTAGACTAAAAGACAAGCTTGCATACCGAGGATCTTCTTGAAGTCGATGGGATGGAAGCAGAAGCAAAAAATTCCTGAAATGCCCATAAGAAATAAATTCCTCAGCGTCTGCATTTAAAAACCGCATCATTGCGACAGCATTGTCTTCATTTGCTGGGAGTCCAGCATTTTTCAAAGATGCTAATATTTCACTTTTTTGTAAAGTGCCAGACTTGCTCAAACATAGACTAGTATAAGCTCGCAGTATGGTTGGTTCCTTCTGTTCCATCAAGGACAAAAATTGCTTCCAGCCAAATGACTTTGAAAACAAATGACTCCTGGTTCGACGCATGAGGTCATGAGCATATCTTCGAGGCAATTTTCTCTTTCTCATTGCAATCTCAAGATCCTCCAAATTGACTTTGCCATCACCATCCCTATCTAATTCGTCGAAGAACCTTCTTCCTGTAAGATCAAATTTTAATACATGATTAAGGAACTAGAAATGACTTGGAACTAATATCAAAATTCAAAAGTCCCTTTACATATAATCAATCACTATTATCATCTAGGTGGAGATGACAATTCTAATTACTGTTTATCAGGAAAAATACAAAGAGGCTAGCGATCAGATTAAACATATAGCAATTTACATACAAAGCAAAACAAAAGGAGACTGCGTCACGCGTTACACTTAATATCATGTAATGAGAAGGAAATATTGTTGATATTCAGTAGACCCCAGTGTCTGACATTCACAATATATTTGTCATGTCTACTTCAACAAACTACTTGGTGTATCACGTATCAAGCTTTAACTAATATTTGTATTTTTGTACACCGCAAAGCAGTATCCAATTAACTATATCTCTCAAGGATTAGTTAGTTTGACTTATTTGGGAAACAATTTCCAAAGGAAGTTAACATTATTTTCTTTACATTTAAGGGACATACAGCCATAAAGGCAAAGCATCAAATTTATAACCAGGTCCAAACCCTAGTGCAATATAATCACCTAGATGCAAATCACAAAATTCATGATCCATCCCTGCATGGCACTAAACTTTGATTTAAGTGGGGGTAGGAGGAGGAGGTTGGTTGAGGGTCCATTAACATAATGCATGTCACGCAGGGCATCAACAACAAAAATGCAACACGAGTAATCATAGAAGAAAATAATTACAGATTGTTGGGTCTTTAAACTGTTATCTATGACTCTTAAATGGTCTAGGGTAGTGGTAGGGGGCCTACAACACATGGACACTTGGACAGCATTCTTCGTATACTCATCAGGCCATGTTGCAGTTTCCTTAACACAAATCGCAATATTAGACCTATATTAACAGTAACAAAGCATACCTTCTGCCTCAGTGTATCTGAAAAAGTCCTGGACTGAGAATAACTTCTTCTTGTCTGGATGATCTTTGGATGCTCGCCCTGCCAACTGCGGTATAAGTTCAATCAGTTCTGTCAACGACACAGTCGACAGAGTTGATCTCAGACGCTCAACATTAGATAAGGGAATACTCAGTAACCCGTTCACCGTCCTTTGTGGTGGTTTCTCTTCACTCTGCTCCTGGTTTCCATTGTTAACTCCACCATCAGTCTCTTCCTTTTCTTCTTCATTCACTTTCATAATACTTGAAGGAACACCGCCAACTCTAGCAAACTTCAAATTTCCCAAAAAGCCACTGACATCTGCCCGTTTACCCTCCAATATACTAGTAATCGCTTTTAGATGATCAAACTTATTCTCAGGTGGCATAACCGGCATTGTGTCACAACTGCTACATTGCATTTCTTGAACACCAAGATCAAACTTCTGAAGGTTTTGAACTAACATATCAAACAGTAAACCTATACAACACTCAAGTGACATTTTCTTTCCTTCATTTTCGAAACCCGCATCTTGGAATTCCCTCTTTAACTGACCTTTTGTCTCCTTCTGCTTAACTCCACAAAAAACCCTAGTCTTTGATTTATTCGTCATAAATTCAGGACCCTCCTTATTTCCGCTACTTGATTTCTGAGATCGCTTCTTACCCGTCTTAAAAAGATTCGGAAAAGCCTGAGCAAAGCCAGTTAACAACAAAGACCAATTAACTGCAATTTGCAAACAATTTACACAACTAGCATCCTTCTTACCACCATCCCTCTCTACCACCTCCTTCCTCCGCACATCATGTCTTTCCGTAAACATTCCCAAAAACGTCTGCTTTTTCCTACCATCACCAACCACACATTGCCCCACCTTCTTCCCATTATCCACTATCACATCAAATTCAAGATTACCACCACCACCCTTATTCTTACTACCAGGCCAACAATGCTCTAAATCCTTAGCTGCTTTTCTAAAACTCGATTCAAGCGGAGCAATAACATTCTTAACCAACTCAACAGAATTAAAAAAAGACTCCACAGGATCATTCCCAGACACCATTTCTAAAACCCCACCTCAAATTCACTCCAATCAACACAATCCTAAAATTTAAAGATTCAAAACACCCACTAATCAGATTCACAAGATTATCAAAACCCACATACAATAACAAGATTAGAGCAAAACCATTCTTGTATTTACAGTTTTACACAGCAAGATTGAAGCTTTTACAGTTTTAGTATACATACATACAAACATAAGTATGTTCATACAAACATAAGTATGTTCATACAAACATATACATATGGATAAATATATGTATTAAAAGAGTGTACCTGATAAAATTAAGTGGATAATATTTTAGACAAAATCTGATACATCCGAGGAGATAATTGTGGAGACTGAAACAACAACCAGAACATAAACAACAGGCTTCCTCTTCTTTCAGTTTTGTTTTTTTTCCAAACTCATTTTTAATTTTATTTCTTATTTTTACTGATTTGCCTTGTCCTTAGATTTTATGTTTATGTTGTGTTTATATACTTACATACACATCTGTGTGTGACTAGACAAGTTATATGGATAAGTATAAAGAGTTACATTTATTTTTGCATTTTTCTTGTGAATTGTCTTGATCTTTATTTTTTAAAATATGTTTTGTTACATTTTTTTAAAATATTAAATTTTTGGATATATCGAAACCGAATGAAAAAGTGAGTGAAAATTCAAATTTGAAACATACCTTTGATTTGTGAAAATTGCTTAAAATTTGAAAGTGAATATTCGGAAACAAGTATAATTTTAACTCGTGAAATGAAAGTCGACTATTAACGAATGTGATTGATTTTGTCGTGTCGTGAATATCGGGTTTTTTCCGTGTCGTGAATATCGGGTTTTTTACGAAAAAAATAAATTTAAAATAAAAAAACTTTCTGTTTCTAGGTATTTGATTTAGTAGGCTAAATGTAGAAATCAAAGTTCATGTTTGTTCCGTTTCTTTGTCACCATTTGTGAGCAAACATCATCTAGTCCCTGACTTTAGTGGCAGACTGGCAGTTACATGCATCCCCAGTTGTGTTTATCAAAACTCTAAACTCATCAACTCATCTTTTTCAAAATTTTATTTGATTTTATCGCCTCGATTTTTCACCATTGCGACATACAAACAAATTATGGATAAGAATAAAGAGGAAATGAGTAATGTGGATAAGAATAAGAAGAAAATGTATTTCACATTTGGTGTTATTTTAGTTCTATATTTTAAAATTTTAAGTTTAAATACTGACTCAACAAGGAGGGTTAGGAGTTAGGAAAGTGATCAAAACAACACATTCAAAAAAAATAACAAGACATTTAACAACTCTTAATTGATTAATGGTTAGAATTGTAAATTGAACTTCGAATTGGTTTTAAAAGCACCAACTAATATTTATATATATTAAAAATACCGGAAATCGAGTAGTGTTGGACCAGGACAAGACGGCCCAAAGAAATTATACTTAGAATAATTACAATACATTATGTAAAGCCTAAGAAGGCCCACATTGTAAGGATTGAGCCCATTTGAGACTTAGTATAAATAAAAGACAACAATCCCATTTGAAGGGGTTGGCTAATTAAACAAAGAAGATCATCTCCTAAAACTATAGTCTAATAATAATATTATTGGCACATCATTTGGCGCTAGAAGGAGCTTTACTTTAACAAGATCCAACCAGAAGATGATTGTAGAAGAGCTTGATCCGGGAACCGCCGGACCAACTCAGGTAAAGGAGTTGACGGCAGAAGTTGCCGCCGACCCCTCGACCCGCGGCGATCGCGAGCTTCCTAAACAACCGGCATTGAAGCCGAAGTGTTTGTTCCCTCCACCTGAGGCTCCTCCAGAAGATCAATTTCTAGGATTGAAGGACTCAATCCAAAGGGACAGAAAAAGAAAAACTGTGTCAGACCAGCGTTTTAGAGTGCAAACATCTAAAGGAAAAAAAGTTCTCTCGAGCGACGTTTGGCTGCATTTGGAAAAGAAAGAAAGGCTAAAAGCCCAAAACCAAGGAAATCCAAAAGATTCGCTTGATTCAGATGAAGAACTCGAGTTTCTAGAGCGCGAAGCTCAGAGATTGCAGGCTAAACTTGAGCGAAAACGCGAGATTCACCGTCTCCGTCGAGAGCTCCAACAAACTACAATTCAAAATGAAGGACAAGACGATGAATTTTATGACGAGGATGATGCGGAGTACGAATATGAGCCCTCGGCGGAGTCAACGTATTCGCAACCTCGCGAACGTCGACAGAGGACAGTGTCATCTGCCGATGTCTCGCATCAGACAGAATCCACGGAATCTATATCTCACGAGGAGTTCGCCAAAATGCAGGAGGAAATCGCCCAGATGCGAACCTTGATGAGAAATCAGGCAGGGTTTGAAACCGTTTCCGAGAGCCCCCTATCATTAGTGCTTGAGAAGGCGCGCATCGACAGGACGTTGAAAACGCCTGCTCTCGATCATTTCGACGGATCCTCGGACCCGTTAGCATTTCTAAATACATTTGATGGTCGCATGGCTTTCTTCGGCCACTCGGAGATCGCTAGGTGTCAGTTCTTCTCCACTTGCCTTCAAGGCACGGCTCTCCGATGGTACAGTAACTTGCCACCTCGGTCAATCGACTCGTGGACAACTCTGAAAAGCAAGTTTCAAGCCCGATTTTCCAGCAACTACAAAGGAATCAAAGTTACTGCATCCTTGATGACAATGCATCAACGCTCCGGCGAAAGTCTCAGGAGTTTTCTAACCCGGTTCAGAGAAGAGATAGCGGAAATTCCAGACTTAATAGAACAGATGGCTGTCAATTTCCTGACAGCGGGCATCGATAAGTCTAGGCATGGCCTCCTTTTAGAAGAGATCTTTGAAAAAAGGCCGAAAACCCTACAGGTCGCGTTCCAGATTATAGAACACCGCATGATGCTTCAAGAAGCGGTAAGCTGTATACAATCTCCACGGAGGTCGTCAAAATATGAACGACGCGAAGCTACAGTCCACGATCCCCTGCGAGGGAAAGGCGCCGAGAGCGCCGTAGGTCGCCCCCGCCTCGCACATCGGACCTTCCCCCGAGGGATAGAAGAGAAAGAGATTGGCAGCCCCACAATCGTTCTGAAAAAGAGTTCACTAAACTCAACAATGAGAAAACAACAATTTTGGCGGTGTTAAAAACGGAACCGGATTATCGCCCTCCAAGACCCATGAAACCAGGAAGACCACCAAGCTCCAGATATTGTGAATATCATGAAGACACCGGCCATACAACAGAGCAATGTTTTCAACTTAGCAATCTCATCGAAGGAAAAATTCGTCGAGGGCAACTAGTCCACTATGTGCAGCACGATGATGAACCCAGACGTCACCATCGAGGCGAAGACGATCGTGTCATCGACGTTATTTTTGGCGGCGTAGCCGCCGGGGGCCTCTCCCACAACTCTCGCAAGATTTATGCTCGAGAAGTCTTTAATGTCAATCCCTCGACAGCCAAACGCCCTCGAGCGAATCCCTCCCCCGTCATCTCTTTCTCTGATGACGATTATCGTCCCGGTCTCATCGAAGGCCATCAAGATGCTCTCGTCATCACAACACGTGTGGGAAACAACACGGTTAAGAAAATGTTGGTCGATAATGGTAGCTCTGTCGACGTGTTATATCACCATGCTTTTTCCCGAATGGACATAGGAGATCGAAGACTCGAAAACTCCCGAACCCCGCTATACGGGTTCACAGGCAATGAGGTTCACGTTGTAGGAACCATCGATATACCAGTGCTTTTCGGTTCCCCACCCTGTCAAATTTGGAAAATGGTCAAATTCCATGTGATTAGCGCTTCCTCAAGCTTCAACGCCATTTTAGGACGAACAACGATCACCGCGCTCCGAGCTATAACATCTATCTCCCACTTGAAAATGAAGTTTCCCACAGATTTCGGCGTGGGAGAAATGATTGGGGATCAAGTAACAACAAGACAATGCTACCTAACCACCGTTTCTCCAAGAAAAAAGACAGAGGAAGAGTTAGAAGTCAATCAAGTACTAGACATCGACCCAAGAGAATTGATTGACTCATCCACAAGCAATTCATGCTCCCCTCTCGAAGAAACAGAAGATATAGAAGTATTTAAAGGAAACCCTGATAAAACAACAAGAATTGGCAAAAACCTCTCATCAGATCTCAAAAAAGATATCACGAACCTCATCCGGGAATTCTCCGATATTTTTGCTTGGGCCCCGAGGGACATGCCTGGCATCCCAGAGACCATTGCTCGACATTTGCTGCACATCAGTAAGGACACCAGGCCTGTGCGACAGAAACAACGCATATTCTCGGCCGAGAAAAGAGCAGCCATCGACCAAGAAGTCGACAGACTCCTCGACGCCGGCTTCATCGAGCCCGTGCAATTCCCCACATGGATATCAAACGTAGTCCTGGTTAAGAAAAGCAATGGGAAGTGGAGAATGTGTATTGATTATTCAGATGTGAATAGGGCGTGTCCTAAAGATTTTTACCCTTTGCCCAATATCGATCAACTCATCGACGCCACAGCGGGAAATGAACTCCTGTCCTTTATGGACGCCTTTTCGGGGTATAATCAAATTAAGATGGATTCCCATGACTGGCAACAAACTGCTTTCATCACTCATAGGGGAGTCTTTGGGTACAAAGTAATGTCCTTCGGATTAATCAATGCGGGCGCTACTTTTCAGCAGATAATGGATAAAATATTCTCCTCACAGATAGGAAGAAACATGCTAATATACGTCGATGACATGATCACAAAGTCAAAAGCTACCTCCGACCACGTGACAGACCTTCGAGAAACGTTCACCAATGCAAGGGCAAATAACATGCGACTGAACCCGGCAAAGTGTTCATTCGGCCTTACTGCAGGTAAATTTCTGGGGTTCCTGGTTACCCAGAAAGGCATTGAGGCCGATCCAGCTCAGACAAAAGCTATTCTAGAAATGAGCAAACCAAGATCCATTAAAGACTTACAAAAACTCACAGGGTGTATAGCCGCACTTCGAAGGTTCATTCCTCAATCTTCAAAGAGATGCCTCCCATTTTTCTCTGCAATGAAAAAAGCTTCCAGATCATCGCAGTTTGAATGGAACGAAGACTGTGAAAAAATTTTCACGGAGTTAAAGATGTTTTTGACAAATCCTCCAGTTTTAACACGACCCTTAACAGGTGAGGCGCTACGGGTATATCTCTCAGCTTCCGACGAAACTGTCGCAGCAGTATTGGTCCGTGTCGATGAGGGAAAAGATATTCCTGTATATTACATCAGTCACTCACTACGAGACGCGGAAACAAGATACCCTCAAGTCGAGAAACTCGTATACGCTCTCGTTGTCGCGAGTCGTAAGCTACGCCATTATTTTCAAGCGAGAGAAATCCATGTTTTGACCAATCTTCCTCTGAAAAGAATCCTGCACAAGCCCGACATAACAGGCAGGCTCGCAGCTTGGACCATCGAGTTAGGCCAGTTTTTCATCGAGTATAAACCTCGAACGGCGATCAAGGCCCAAGTTCTCTCAGATTTCGTCGCCGAGTGCCAATTCCAATCCAAGACCCACAAACCTGAAGAGGATCAGTCTCGTCCGTGGCTTCTGTTCGTTGATGGTTCCTCGACATCCAGCTCTGGAGGAGCAAGGGTCAGATTAATCAGCCCAGGAGGATTCAAAATTCAGCAGGCTCTCAAGTTCGGGTTCTCCGCCACAAACAACGTGGCTGAGTACGAGGCACTCATTGCCGGGCTAAAGCTCGCATCCGATCTCGAAGCAGAGGTCATTGACATATTTGGGGATTCTCAGTTGGTTTACAAACAGATAAGTGGCGAATTTAAGACGCATAATGAAAGGATGGCCCGATATTTAACAAGAACACAAGAGCTTCTTAGCAAATTCCCTTCATGGAAAATGTCAAACGTCGACAGGGAGGAGAACCAGTGGGCCGACTCTCTAGCCAAACTAGCCTCTTCCAACCTCCCCACTAATCTCAGCCCAACATACGTCGACATTTTGGAGACCCCCTCTATCGACGAAGTATCAGTCAATCAAATCCAGGCTAGGCTCGATTGGCGCCAACCCTTCCTTGAGTACATTATCGACAACAAGTTGCCCGAGCACAAGTCCGAAGCCCGCGCTCTCATGTTCAAAGCCAGGAACTACTGTGTTGTGGGTTCGGAGTTATACCGACGTGCCCTCTCTGAGCCTCTACTCCGTTGCTTGTCTCCAGAAGAGGCCCTCCAAGCGATCGTAGAAATACATACGGGAATCTGTGGAGAGCACCTAGGAGGGAAAACATTAGCCCTCAAAGTTATCCGACAAGGCCTATTCTGGCCTACAATCCGGAAAGATTGTGAAGATTACGTCAAGAAATGTCAAGCATGTCAGCTGCATGGAAGTGTAAACCGTCGACCCACAACTGAGCTGAACTCTATTCTCAGCCCATGCCCCTTTTTCCAATGGGGAATAGATATTGTGGGTCCCTTTCCAAGGTCCAAAAATCAGTGCCAATACATCGTAGTCGCTGTGGATTACGCAACCAAATGGGTCGAAGCAAAACCCCTTGCTAAAATTCGAGAAAAAGAGATGATAGAATTCTTTATGGAATACATTGTCTTTCGCTTTGGGATCCCCAGAATCTTAGTTTCTGATAATGGCACTCAGTTTGTAGGAAAACAATTTGAGGAGGCCCTGCTCGAATTAAAAGTCCAGCATATCAAAGCATCTGTAGCATACCCCGAAGCAAATGGACTAGCAGAGGTAACAAATAGAACCATCCTACAAGGCCTGAAGAAAAGAATTGAAGAAATACCCCGATGTTGGGTCGACGAACTCCCGAATGTATTGTGGTCGTATAGGACGACTCCCCGAAGTGCGACGGGCGAAACTCCCTTCCGACTTGCATACGGAGTAGATGCTGTCATACCTGTTGAGATAAGTCTCACCTCACCACGGGTCGACGTATTTGATCCTGCTCTATCTCTCGTCGGACTTCGCCTTCACAATGATCTGTTAGAAGAAACAAGGGAAGAAGCCCGAATGCGGATGATTACCCAACAAGAAAAAAACTGCAAGGTACTTCAACAAAAAAGTCAAACCCAAAGACTTCAAGGTCAACGACCTTGTTTTAAGAGATTCCGCAGCATCACAACCCACTATCTCAGGAAAATTCAAACCAGCTTGGGAAGGCCCCTATCGGATCTCGAGACTTGTAAGTACGGGGACCTATGAGCTTGCGCACCTCGACGGGAAACCCATCAAAAACGCCTGGAATGGAATTCACCTCAAAAAGTTCTATCAGTAATTTAATCTCAGTTGTAACTTGTTATCGAGGCAGTAAATGCCATTTCAAAGACAAACCCCCAATGTAACAGGGGTCGTTACGAGGCTTCCACCGAGGGGTGTTCAGGTTATGATGAACAAATTCCTTTAACTTGGAAAAAGCACAGACTTTCACTTTCTTCGCTCCTTACTTAACTAAAAAAATATATAACTCCAATAATCGGAGACTCGAAAATCATTCATTTCTAGGCAAATGTTTATACAGCCTCTTCACGACGACAGTCTGGGCAATAAAATCTCTCTTATAATGTAAACACTCGAATACGAACTTGATAAACGGCTTAATATTTCAAACTCGAGACAAATAGATGGTAAAACCAGCCAATACGTAACTGCTTACAACATGGAAATAAACTTAAACAATGGATCGCATACCTTATACTTCCTACAAATCCATCATCCGGTGTTATCAATAAAACTCTTAAAACACATAAAAATGCTCAAATTCGATTACAAAAAACCACAGGGCATACCCTGCCTTCATGCGTTATCACCCTTCGATGCCAGGTCACGAAGATAGTCATCAAAGTCATGTCCCTCGACGGCAATACCAGCCTCTTCCATCCGTCGAAGACATCGTCCATAACCGTCGCCCAGAGCACCAGCGATATCTTCAACAGCTTTCTCTACCTCTTTCTTCAAATCTTCATTTTCCTTCACAATCAACTTGTAGGAGCCATCCATTCCTTCGACCTGTCGAACCAAGCCTTGGCGCTTGCCTTTTTCCTCTTCAAGCTCCTTTTCCACCTCGAGCAGTCGACCCTCGAGTTCTCGTATCCTCCCACTCGACACTTGATCAGTAGCCTCCATCTCAGAAACCTTTTTCGACAATGCGGAATTTGCCTTAGACAAATCAGCCACCCTATATTCGAGTTCCGCAAAGCCCACCGCAATCTTCTTCTTTTCCCCCTTCAAGGCAGCAACTTCAGCTTCGAGCTTAGAACAAGCCTCACCATCAACATCAGCCTTGTAATCCTCCAGTATATGCATAAAATCGGAAAGAAACTGCAAAAAAAAAGAAGGGGGGGACATGAAAACAGGGTCGACAACTATGACTATAAACGACTATGACCGAACATGAAAACAAAGAAACATGCACATAAAAAAGGAAGAGAAGGGAATGCGCGTACCCTCCCAGCCCGGCTCTTACATCGATCAACAAGATCCTCACGCTTCCTCCCGTCATAAGCAACCAAATCCTGAGGTAAGTTAAAGAGATTAAGTGCTCTCAAGGGCACGGTTGATCCCCCCGTCCATCGCTCCGTGGGCTGAATCTCGACCCTCATCACCTCTTTCTTCGATCGAGGGTCGACGGTCTTTCCATAAACCCTCTCCCCAGCAGTGGCCACAGTTTTGTTCACACCCTCGACCCCGCACCCCCGTCCTCCAACAGCTACCTCATCATCCTCCCTCCGAAACCGCTTTCGAGGGTTACCTTCCACGCGGACGAGATCTGAGACAACCCTCTCATTGTCTTCAATTACCTTGTTTCCCTGGTCATCGAGCAATTCAATAGAAACTGAATGAGGAACCCCCGACGGTCCAGCCCTGGCCGCATCAGCAGGCTTCCTCGCGGCACGCTGCAGCAACAACATCATTGCCTTGTCCATTCCTCCTCGAATCCCACCGTCTAAAACCTTTTTAAGTGAAGCGCCTTCCACTACAAAGAAACAAACAAAACAACAAGTCAGCCATCCTATATATAGGCACTTACGAAAATTAAAATAATCAAGAGCCGACGATGACAAGTACAAAAACTAAGTACGTAAACAAAATAAGGGCAATAACAATTAATACATCCCCCTTACAATCGTGCATCCCTAAAAATCCAGAGTCCTTCAAATCTAAGTGCGTATACCATGTCCTCGACCCATGAAACTCATCCAGGTAGGCAGTATCGTGCTTCTCCATGTTATTTAAATAATCAATCGTGCCCTGACTAACTTTCCCGCAAGGCTTTACAAATTCCAAGTCAGGACCCCCAACGTACAACCATTGCGAGTGATAACCGGAGTTCGACGACCTAACACTAACAATCTTCATCCTTCGATGTCGGGAGTCGAAATATACTTGACCACCATAGTACCGCACACCATAAATAGAGAAAAACAATTTCAGAGTCGGTGATCGACCCTTATCACAACACAGCGCCACGAAACCACTTAACTGAGCAACAGAATTCGGTGTCAGCTGCCCTAAACCACAACCGATAGCCTCATACATCGTCAGGAAGAACGGATGCATTGGCAAACGAAGACCAAACTGAAACATTATCATCGCAACCCCATGCATCCCGAACTCGGGCATCATCCAAACCCTCTCATCTGCTGTCGGCACTCGATACTGGTAGCCGTTAGACAGGTCGATATACTTCTCCAACTTACTCGCAGGGGGGTCGACGGTGATGTAATAACTAAGATAGTTTAGACTAGGTTTGCTCTCAAATTCGATCCTACCTAGCCGAAGACTTTCCTCGACCGTTCTATTCCTAAGTTCCAGGGTACGAGGACTTAGGGGTGGAGAGGGCATAGGACCTGGAGGCACCCCCTTCAAAAACTCATCGCTCCCTAAGAAATCAAAAGATCCACACTGACCTAGGTCCGGGATCTCTAGATTATCCAAGTTCAAAACAGACTCCTCGTCACCTTCCTCTAACGGTCGCTTCCCGGGGTCCCGATTGGTGGCACTATGCGACGACGACGACGAAGGAAAGTCGGCCATTATAAATTGGTAAACTACAGATAAACACGACCGACCCGCAGATAAAAAGGAAAGGGAAGAGAGAGAGAGAGAGAGTAGACAACTTACAACGCGAGCCAAGAACGCGCAGCAATCCCCTTTTAGACGCCTGGAGAGGAAGTCGAAGAGGTTAGCCCGGAAATCTGCAAAAAAAAAAAACCTGGAAAAACAAATTCAGAAACACACATGAACGGATATATACCTTCCAAAAAAAAAGAAAAAGAAAGAAAAAGAAAGGAGAGAGAACAACAACAAGACAAAAAAAAGGCATTGCGTTTAATTCCTTTCTTTTTTCGGGCACACACAGTTGACTCCTATCTCGAATTAACAGTTATTTCTTATTTTTCTTTTGCTTCGTTTGTTCGTTTTTTCACTGATTTTTCCCTTCATTTTATTATCTTGTCCGGTCACTAACTTTATTCAGATATCAAGACAAAAATCTCGGAATTCAAAACGCAAAGGCGGAAAGCACGAAAACGCAAATCTAAAGATATTGCGTAAAACAAGGAGGGGGACTAATGTTGGACCAGGACAAGACGGCCCAAAGGAATTATAGTTAGAATAATTACAATACATTATGTAAAGCCCAAGAAGGCCCACATTGTAAGGATTGAGCCCATTTGGGACTTAGTATAAATAAAAGACAACAATCCCATTTGAAGGGGTTGACTAATTAAGCAAAGAAGATCATCTCCTAAAACTATAGTCTAATAATAATATTATTGGCACATCAAGTAGTATGGAACAAAATACATTATTTATTAATATAATCTACATTTGACACTATGTAATACATATTTTTGTTTGACGTTAAATTTTCTAAATTACGTCATCATGTCTCGACAAATGAGTAGTATGAAATAAAGTCTATTACTAATGAATATAGTCGCATTTGACATTTTTATTTAATGTCAAATTTTTCAAAATTATATTACCATGTATCGACAATAGAATCGTTTAGAATCTTTCGTCATCAACTCTAGTTCCGTATAGCATACAATTCAAAATAAGTGATCAACGTTTATATTTATTGATTCATACAGACAAATGAGAATAGTATGATCTACCCTCCATTCTGTACCATGATAATATTCTCGTCTGTGATCTTATAATCTCGCGTCATAAAAAATTTTTGATTTAGCATCACGTCTAATTTTGACCTGACTAGTCATTGTTGTTCTTTATCGAATTCTTATCATAAAACAATGATGAGCAATTACGTTCCTACTAAATGTTTATATTTGTCCCTATACATATAATATAATAAGTATTGAATATCATGTCACGACAATATTATCGCTTATAATCTCGCGTCACGGGATCTGACTTAAACTTTTGTCCGTCAACAATCATTTTTATCAACAAATGAACAAAATACCATGTTTCACTCAATATGGAACCACACCTATTTTTAATCATAACTAGCTTTGTAGCTCGTGCGAGACACAGACATGTTCTAAAATATTACAATATTTTTTATTAATTTCGGTGTATCTTTGTGATATTTGAAAATTTAAATTAGTGATAAATATTGGCTGTTACGAACCTTGTTTTTCTATGTGTTGTATTCAAAGAAGTTCTCAATGGCAATTATATTATTGTCGACTTGTTTGATACCCCATAATATGTTTTTTTGTATTTTGTGTTGTATTAGTGTTTATTTCGTGTAACACACAAACATAGTGTATATGTGACCATATATCATCGACCTAGCAATTTATAATTTGATCAGCAAAAAAATATTTTTTGTGTTGTATTGATAAGAATTTCATGTAATATACGTGCATGATGATGTGCATGATGATTTAAATGTGATTATGTTATTGTCTATTTTGTAAGTAAGTATTTGATACTCATAATATGTCATAAATTATCGTATTAAATTTCAAACAGTTTTAAAAAATATTATATTTTATCAGCTACTTAAACCATGATTAATATGATACATGTAATTAAAAAAATTGATGTAATTTAATCATGTTTATATTAATAAATATATGAGATATCTAATTCTTAATTAAATTAATAACTTTTAAAATGATATATATTATTGTAAGTAACATATGTATGCATATATATGTAAGTGTGTGTATATATATAGCTATTAATTACAAAATAATTAATATGCATTAATGAAGATTAGCTATTAATGGATATTAAATATGAAATAATAAATATGATAAGGGTTAAATTTGTCATTTTACATTGAATAAATTGTCTCACCCAACCCCCATTTGCTCTATTATATAATAGATAGATTAAGATATCTTAATAAAATTTTAATAGGCAACATCATCTTTGATGGACTATATCACAAAATTTAATCTAATTTTTTGGCATAGCTATTGTTATACTATTAATGTTTACAAAATTATACACGAGCCATCGAAATTTCAAAATGTCCAATTTGATCGCCAAATTTACAAAATCACCCATATTGCCAATTACTTAAAAAGATAATGTTAGTTTCTAATCTCCCAAAAACTCTTTTACTAATCGCAAGCATTATAAAACTTTTTTTTTAATTATCTATGTGGAACTTGTAGTCTCTCACCCTCTTGTTATTCTTTCTCGATCTTCACTCTTGACCTCTCTCGTTATTTTCTTCGCTTCTTATTTTATTTATTTTTTCAATTAAAATTTTACATTTCGATGAATTGTTCTCAATCTTTAACATTGTTTCCATTTTTCGCTCTCTCTCGTTGTTTCCCAAGAGTCACTCTCGCCCTCTTTTGTTAGTTTTTTCTTGCTCTTTGTCGTCGTTCTTTTTGACGATCAAAATTTTTCGTATAAAATTTTGTCCCCGTTTGGTAAATCTTAAAATAAATAACTTATAATTTAAAATTAATAAGTGACTTATAAGTGATAAATAGATGAATCCTTATAAGTTACATAAGTATTTGGATAATTTTACTCATAAGTCAGATTTTTTTAAAAATTAATTAAACCAAAATAAATTATTTTTAAATATAATTATCTTAATTTGTGATTTTTAAATTATATTAACGTTTAAAAAATACATTTTAAAACTGAAGTTAATAAAAAAGCGAAAAATCAAAATAAGTTGATAAAAAATACGTCGTTACTAATATTTAACTTATAAGGTTAAAAGTTATAAATTCGGCTAGTACGGGCTTATAAGTTAATAAGATACTTATCAATAGTAACCCAAATAAGACCGCCCTTTATGTAGTCTATACAACTAAAAATTACAACAAAAATGAAGGTATCTGATAAATATCTTTTAGGGTTATACATTCTTATTCGTAATAATTTAGTATATAGTCAACAAATAAAATATCTCCTAATAATATAAATAAATCAAATTTTTATAATGTTCTAATTTATGTATAACAAATTAACAATCTTTTATTGTGATCCTGTATTTTTCGGTTATAACATATTATTGTATCTCTCGACACTCCCCTTCAATCAAATTCATGATACTCAAATTGAGAGTTATCAATAAAAAAATTTAAATCATCCATTTCAGTTAATCACTTGAATCAGTTTTCTCTTTATGGTCAGATCTCCATCCTTGTCGTCATCTATGTTATGGATGTCACTCTTATTGCCTCTTTCACGATTTTTCTAAAATTTATCCTTCTTGTTGCTATTGGTTTGCACCATTTTTTTTAAAACTTCATTAGCATCGTCGCTGATCGTCGTTGTCGTCATTTCTAATCAAAAAACGGTCATCTGTTATCGTTCGTTTTATCGTTTGCAATCGAGAAACGCTCATCAGGCCGTCGGTCTTTGTCGTGTTTACTTTTTCTCATACCACGAGTTCCAGTAGTGTTAATTGTTGCACTACCAACTATAACATGTTTAATTTTTCGGTAATCGTAAACTCTTGCAAGAATAATATAAGCTCTAATATCAGCTATACATTTTTATTTATAATAATTTAGCATATATAGATCACAATACTCGGTTAACAAGTATAATATTCTCTAACAATGAAAACAAATTATATCTTCCTAATATACAAACTTACGTATAACAATCTCTTCTCCTCCTCACATTTCAACTATAATATATTATGATTGATAGGGTACAGGCAACTGGATAGGGCCCAACCCGTATCTAAGGGGTATCAGGCTCAATTGATGTACCAAAACCCCCCTCACCCGGGACATCAAGTGGAGAGACCTCGGCTCAGGGCCAACCTAGGACCTGGATCACCCCCTAACCAGGATCCAACCCATGACCTGGATCTCCTAACTAGGTTCCAGCCCATGACCTGGATCACCTGCCTATCAGGGTCCAGCTCATGACCTGGATCACCTGCCTACCTGTATTCAGCCCTAAACCAGGATCACCCTGAGGGGGGGCCCAGCAAGCACATGCACACTCCACAACCCGCCAAGGAAGGGTACGTGGGCACGTGACGGTGACAGCTATCAACAACCAACATATCAGACAAACACGGCGCGTGTCAGAAGGTCGTTAGGACGCCCTAAAGGTGGTTATCCCCTGGACACGTGTGTGCAATCCACCCAAGCCAGGTGTCTTCCGCCTCCAAAAATCAATGGTCATGATCTAGAGGTACCAACCCTTAAACCCTACCTTTAGGCTATATATACCCCCAAAGATGAAGGGTTTGGGGGTTAGAAAATACTTTCATCACACACACACACTTTCATACACTCAGCCTATACACACACATCAACCTTAGTCCTATCTATCTTCATCTTCCCCAACCAGTTTCTTATTCTTACACCGGAGGCGCCGCGGGGACAAAACCCCCCCTCCGGTGTTGTTTTACAAGCTCCAAACAGCAGCTACACCTCATTCTCACCCAGAAGGTCCAGGTACGGCGTCGGAAGGAGACGCCCTGCTCACCGGAGTTATCATTTGGCGCTAGAAGGAGGGGTCGAACATCCTTGGGTCTCGGTGCCCCTGGAATCACCTTCATCAGCAAACTCTTAAGAGAGTCCACGTCTTAAATCTGTAAGAACAAAAGCAACCATACCCTCTCTTGAATATGAATGTTCATTTTAGCCACGTTTGTGTGAGCTCATTACTTTAGGCCACGTTTGTGTGAGCCCGCTCTCGTTTGTTAATTTTGGTTGTTTAGGGTTTGATAATCTTGATAGTCTTGAAGCCTGGGGTTTGATAGTCTTGATAGTTTTAAAAATCAGATCTGCTTTAGTTTGCGTATTTTCTTTGTGTTCTAGAGCCTGTTGTTCTTGTTCAGTAGTATTGTTAGCAAAACTCCGAAAGTTTTTTTGGTGTTATTCTGAATTTTTTTTGTAATCTTCAAAAAAACAACCTTAGATCCACAATTTTAGCCTCAGATCTTGGTCAGTTGTTTGTGCAATTGTGGTAATGGCAAGAGCAGGAAAAAGCACGGTCGGTAGGCCCTCCGCTAATACCCAGGAAGAAGAAAAAAGAACCTAGTAGGAAGGAGACGGAAACAACCAGGAAGAAAAAATTAGAAGAAATGAAGGAGCAAATAAGAAGGGAAGAAGAGGCAAAGCTTGAGCTAAAGATCCAGAAAAGGATGCAACTGGAAGAGGAGAGGCTCATTGCTAAGACAAAAGGCAAGAGGACCCGGAGGGACCCTACCCCCAAGGTCATTTCTGATATGAAGAGGAGGGGCAAAAAGACCTGAAAGACATGATCTATGAGCTCCAGAGAAAGATGGAAAATGACTCCGGAATGGAAGTTGGAGAAACTCTAACACCCTTCAGTCATTCGCTAGAAACCATACCTCGACAGAAAAACCTCAAGCACTACAATTTCGATTCTTTTGATGGATTGGGGGATCCAGAATAACACTTGAATTATTTTGAACAGATTGCCCAGATATACTATTACAATGACTTGACAAAGTCTAGATTCTTCGCCTCGACCCTCAAAGGGGGGCTCAAAGGTGGCTCAGCAGGATCCCCTCACGAAGCATCCACTCCTGGAAAGAGTTTAGAGGAGCCTTCCTCAGAAGATTCAGAGCAAATAAGACACACGAAATGCATATGTGTCACCCGGAAACCATCCGCCAATAAGACAATGAATCACTCTCAGCTTATATGCGAAGGTTCCGGGAAGCAATCAACAAAATCTCAAATCTTGATGAGCGGGAGGCACTGAGCATATTTCGAAGGAACCTCGATCTGGAACACAATGAAAGGTATATTGTAGAGCTGATCAAGAAGGAACCTCAGAGCCTAGTTGCTGCTTACTCTATGGCAGCCAGATTCATCAAGGAGACAAATGTGCTCCAGGCCATGAGGATGACCCGAAACGGGGGATCCAGGAGCAAGAACTCTGATGACAGACCGAAAGGGGGTTACCATCAGGAGAAAAAAGTTCAAGAAAAGCCAACAAGCCCAACAGACAAACTTGGTGCAAAACACTCCAATATTTCAGAGGCTCGGTCCTAAGACAGAACCTAAAAGCGACCCCAGTCCAACCAGGCAAGCCAGAGAGCCTAGACAAGAACCAGATTGGACACCACTAAACAGGACCCGGGAAGAGATATTAAAGGAAATCAAGGGAAAACCATTTTATTACCCACCAAAGCCTATGCAGACTCCCCCAGAGAGTAGGCCTTACAATAGGAAATGTGACTATCATGAGACCCATGGGCACAAAACTGAGAAATTGTCTCTCTCTCAAATATTTCATAGAAGACCAAGTCAAAAAGGGCAACCTGAATCAGTACATCTCCCGGGATACAAACTAGAAGGATTAAAGACAAAGAAAAGGAAAGAATGTAGTGAATGTGGTCCTAGGAGGGTCACACTCTCCCCCTAGGAGCCCGGGATCAGGAGATGAAGTATTCTCCATCCAATCCTACCCGGAGATGGTGATCTCATTCAGCAGCAAGGATTATGAAGGAGTCAACCCGAATCACAATGAAGCTTTGGTAGTAACACTTGACATCTTTGATAACTAAGTAAGGAGAATGCTGATAGACAATGGATCTTCAGTAAACATACTCTTCAAGCATACTGTGGACCGGATGAAGCTAGGGAGTGTGCGCTCCAACGAATGCCGAGAGGACCCTCTCTACGGGTTTGGGAATAACTTGGTCCCGATCCAGGGAACCTAATACTTGCCAGTGATATTTGGATCAGCCCCGAACTAGGTCACCCATGTGATAAAGTTCTACGTGATCAACACTCCCTCATCCTACAACGGCATAATCGGGCGTTCAGTCCTGACCAGGATCCAAGCAATCACCTCCATATCACATTTGAAAATCAAATTCCCAACACCAACCGGGGTAGGAGAAGTTAAGGGATATTATGAAGTCGCTGAAAGATGTTATAGCCAAGCTCTAGTCATGACTGAAACTCATCAAGAAAACAAGAGGAAGGCCGTAGTACTTCGAAAACAGCAAAGTATTAAGAAATATCGCCCTCACTCAAGGGATGATGCGAGAAAAGAAGTCCAGATCATAGAATCCCTCCCAGATCCAAAAGCAACCAAGACAAGCTCGAAAGAGCAAAAAAGCAACCAAGTCACATCAGAGATTGAATTGAGCCCAGGCCTCGACCAAGGCAATCCTACTGTGCAAGCAACCAACCCGGAAACAAGTCAAGTAAAAGAAAGCAACGAAGAAGAAATGACAGCCCATGGTCAGGTCTATATGAAGAAGAATGCAGATGCCCGGATCCAGAAGTTAGTGTCAAGCATGGATCATTCCAAGATTGAGGCTGCTGTAGAAACGGAAACAATTCCGATCAATACAGGTGATCCTTCCAAGAAGGTAAAGATAGGCTTACTCCGAGGGTACTCTGATATATTTTCCTGGAACCCAAGAGACATGCCCGGGTTGGATAAATCCATAGCAATGCATAGCTTGGACGTCAACCCCAAGAGGAAGCCAGTTAAGCAGAAGAGAAGGAATTTTGCCCCAGAAAGGCAGAACGCAATAGATGAAGAAATTGAGAAACTACTCAAAGATGGGATCATATGCAAAGTCAAGTACCCGGAATGGTTGGCAAATGTTGTGATGGTAAAAAAGGCAAACGGGAAGTGAAGAATGTGTATTGACTACACTGACCTAAACAGTACATGCCCCAAAGATCCTTACCCCTTGCCAAATATTGATTAATTGATTGACGCAACATCCGGATACGTCATTCTGAGTTTCATGGATGCCTACTCGGGGTACAACCAGATCAAGATGGATCCTAAGGATATCCTAAAGACAGCCTTCATTACCCACAGGGCGGTCTATTCCTATGTAATATTGCCTTTCGGATTGACTAATGCGGGAACAACCTACCAGAGAGCAATGAATAAAATCTTCAAAAACCAGATAGGAAGGAACCTAGAATCCTATGTTGACGATATGATTGCAAAGTCCACAAGCATCCCCGGTCACATAGGAGGCCTAAGAGAATGCTTTGACAACTTGAGAAAATACTCACTCAGGCTCAATCCAGAAAAGTATATATTCAGAGTAGGGGCAGGAAAATTTCTTGGATTCATGATAAGCAACCGGGTAATTGAAGCCAACCCAGAAAAAATAAAGGCAATCCAGGAGATGAAGCCTCCCAGAACACAAAAGGATGTGCAGAAGCTAGCAGGGTCACTAGCAGCACATAAAAGATTCATATCAAAGCTAGCTGAGAGATGCCTACCATTCTTTGACCTGTTAAAAAGATCAACAAACAAGAAAAAAGTTAATTGGAGCCCAAAATTCCAAAGCGCATTTGAAGAAATTAAAAGGTACCTTTCTCAACCCCCTGTGTTAACCAAAGCCCAACCCGGGGAGCCCCTATCCCTTTACCTATTAGCAGGGGTCCTGGCAGTTGGAGCAGCCCTGATCAGGGAAGAGAACGGAAATAACAACCAGTTTATTATGTGAGCCAGGTGCTAAAAGATGCGGAGACCCGATACCCAAGGCTAGAAAAGTTTGTTTTTGCCCTGGTTACAGCATCCAGGAAGCTCAGGCACTACTTCCAGGGAAGGGAGATACGGGTGGTAACTAACCAACCCTTAAGGAAAATAATACACAAGCCAGATATCCCAGGATGGTTGGTAAATTGGGGAGTAGAGCTAAGTCAATTCAATTTGAGTTTCATCACAAGAACAACAATCAAATCCCAGGCTTTAGCTGATTTCACCATAGAATGCAATTTCCCGGAAGAAGAGCATGTGCCCATGAGCATTGACCCTGTGACAAACACTGACCAAGACCTAGGAGCCTGGGCTCTCAAAGTTGATGGTTCTTCGACAAATGAAAGATCAGGAGTCGGGCTCATCCTAAAGAGCCCAGAAGGATTCACAATCCAAACAATAATCTCTTTTGGCTTTTCAACAACAAACAATCAGGCAGAGTATGAGGCCCTAATAGCAGGATTGAAGCTAGCCAAGGCACTCAGGATCCGGAACCTCAAAATCTACAGTGACTCCCATATCGTAGTAAAGCAAACAAACGGCGAGTACATAGCCAATTATCCAGTTTTAGCCAAGTACCAGGCTCTGCTCCAAAGCTACCTCGCATTGATACCAAAAACACAAGTCACTCAAATCTGCAGAGAGGAAAATTTAGAGGCTGATACAGTATCTAAACTGGTTCAAAACTCGTCAGACCTGGATTGCTCCGTCTATTTCGAAGAGTTATAGAGACCAAGCATAGAATCTGAAGAGGTCATGAAAATAGATAACAGCCCGAATTGGATGACTCCATTTATCGACTACTTGGAGAAGGGAGAGCTCTCAGAAGACAAAGGGAAGGCTCAAAGATTAAAAACAAAAGCAGGAAAATTCTTCATCGAAGAGGGGATACTCTATCAACGAACCTTCTCATCACCAATCCTAAAGTGCATTGGCCCATGAGAGGCACGGTATTGTGTGATGGAAGTTTACGAGTGGATATGTGGGGATCATATGTCCGCAAAGGCCCTAGCTCACAAGATCATAAGACAAGGGTACAACTGGCCAACTATTCACCAGGATGCAATAGATTTTGTGAAAAAATGCAAGAAATGCCAGATCTTCAGCAATGTGACCCGGATGAGCCCAGTCCTACCCTTCTCGGTCTGTTTCGCCAACCCCCTTTGCTGTATGGGGCATTGATATCATGGGACCCTTCCCCAGGGCCAAAGGAGACCTCAGGTACTTGCTAGTTTCAATTGATTATATGACCAAATGGGTAGAGACAAAGACCATGAGAACAATAAACCAGCAAGATTGCATCAAGTACATGGACAACATCTTGATGAGGTTCGGGATCCCGAGAGTACTGGTCTCGATAACGGGCCACAGTTTGTTGGATCAGAATTTGAATCCTACCTCCAAGAGCGAGGTATCCGGCACAAGAAATCATCTGTAGCCTATCCTCAAGGGAATGGCCAAGTAGAAGTAACCAACCGGATCCTTCTCCGAGGGATCGAAAAGAGGCTCAGGGAAAGTAAAACCAAATGGCCAGAAGAGTTGCCTAATGTTCTATGGGCATACAGAACAAGCCCTCGAACAAGCACAGGAGAAACACCCTTCAAACTGGCTTATGGAACTGAAGCTATGCTGCCAATTGAAGTAGGATCCCCCTCCCATCGAGCAATCAATTTAGATGAAATAGCAAATAAGGAGGGGCTCAGAACAAATATTGAGCTAATTGATGAAGTCCGAGACCAGGCGGTGGCAAGGATGGAGAAGTACAAGGAAAAAACTAAAGAGCACTTTAGCAAGAAGTCCCGGGTCAAAAACTACCAAGTTAGAGACCTGGTTCTTTGAGACACGGAAGCTTCAGATCCTACCAACACTGGGAAGCTAATGCCAAGGTGGGAAGGCCCTTATAAAATCAAGGAAGTTCTAAGGCCAGGCACATACAAGCTCATGAACATGGATGAATCAGAGATCCCGAACACTTGGCATGGACTCAGACTCATAAAATTCTATTAGTAGAAAAAGTAACCAAAAGCAAACAAAAAACTTGTAGCCTATGGCAAGCAACCATTGTATGGAAATTCTAAATCAATGAAAAGAGTTTTCCTTTCTCAAAAAGTTGTTATTTCTCTTACCTTAGCAGTAAAGCAAACAGAAAACAATCCGGATATAGTCTCATACCCGGATTGGAAGCAAAAAATAAAAGCAGAAAACCCGGAAAAATTTCAAATCCGGATCCGGGTTGAAAACAACAATTATGTACTCAGATTTTCTTCCAAGTACATAAAGCAAGATAAGCAAACATCAATCCAGATTAGTAGCATACCCGGATTGAAAGCAATATTACAAGCAAAACAAAACCCGGATAAGCATCCAGATCCGGGTTGAAAACAACCATTATGTACTCAAATTGTTTTCTAAGTGCAAAAGATATCAAAAGCAAACAACAATTCGGCTATGCTAGAATACCCGGTTCAAACCCGGATAAGAAACCAAATCCGGTTCAAAAGCAACCATTGTGTACTTCGATTATTCTTTTAAGTACACATAGAAGCAAAAGCAACCATCAATCCGGATATGGTATCATACCTGGATTGAAAGGCAATATGAAAAGCAAAAAATAATAATAACCCTGATAAGACTTCATACCCGGAACGACCGGCTATAAACCCAATCCGGGTTGGGGGCCGTAACCCAATCCAGAAACAACTCCGGTTAGAATGCAATCCAGGATCCGGATCAAGCAACAAAATGAACTGACCCGAGTTGGCCGTCTAAACCGGATCAAAAGCTTAAATAAGTGCGGTATCCTCAAAACAAGCGAGTTAACAAAGAAAATCTAATTAAAGGCAAGTTCTGGATTGCCATCAATCCGGAATAAATCCAAATATTACAGTTAAGTTCGAATCAAAGTACGAGAATCAGAAATCCTATAAAAGGGAAATTACAAGGGCTGGGCCCGAGAAGCTTAGCAAAGCTGATCAGGATCTAGAGAAAACTGGGGCTGGGACCGTCATATGGCTCCGGTTCACCTCGACCCTCTTCAACAGCCGATTTCGCTGCAAGGAACTCTCAAATGAAACTGTCCCAGTTGGCCAGAGGGTCGGATTTGATGTGCCTCTCTGCAACAAGCTAGGCTCTGCGGACCTCCGGAACCCCGGCTTGGGCAACCTCAAAATCGTACACATCATTGGCCTTGAACTCAGCAATTATAGCTTCCTTGTTTAAATCCTCCTTAGCAGCCAGGGCCTTCAGCTTATCTACTTCTTCAGCAAGGCCAGCAACCCGGGCCTTCTCTTCCTTCAGCTGCTCATTCAATCCGGACTCAACAGTTCGAAAGCCCTCCCAGGCCTCGTCCAGCTCACCCTTTAAGTTGTCAGCTCGTAACTTCTCAGCTCTAGTCCGGTTGTCGGTCTCACGGATCTCTGTAAAAGCGACATCCGAGCACATGGATATGGCGCTCCCGAGATGGAAAAAGACAAGGTACAAACTAAGTACAGAAGCTAAGTTGGAGGACACAATCCGAAATTAAAACCATGGGATAATTTAAGATTACCTGCCCCCATTGCCCGGTTACCCTCTTCAAAGCAGCAGTCATGCTGTATCCCTCAACTTCCTCCCAGTCATTCTCAGAGGGGATGCTCGACATGAACCCGGCGAGGTCAACCAAAGACTTGGTTCCTATCTTCACAGGGTCCCCATCCGGACCTTTCCCTTCCGAGTCACAGATGACCCGGTTAGAGACGACAGCTTTGCCCCGTGTAGGCTTGTTCGGGACTGATTTCCTTTTCTTCCTTGGGGGATCCTCATCGTCCGGAATCTCCTGAACCTCGGGCTCAGAATCCCCTGCACCAAGGCCTGGATTCGGGACGTTCTGAGGGACAGAAGATTCGGCCCCCCTCGAGGTCAGCAGACCCGGATCCAGGTCCTGGGGCCCCCTTAGTGGTCTTGAAGGCCAATCCAAGAGTATTGAATATTGCGGCATAAGCGGAAGAAGACATAATTCCGAGATAGTCACGGTTAAAATGAGGTAGACCTGAAGAAAGATAAGAAAAGCACAATTCAGGTTCCAGGATAAAAAACAGAGATGATCCGGATCAAAGTATACAAGTAAGCGATCTGGATCATTAGCCAGCAATTTCTATAAACAAGCTACAAGTAAAAGGCAAGAAGGACCAGGATCCAGATCAATGAACGGAGTAAGCGATCCGGATCATGGACCAACAATTTCTATAAACAAGGTACAAGTAAAAGGCAAGAAGGACCAGGATTCGGATCAATGAACAGAGTAAACAATCCGGATCATGAGCCAGCAATTTCTATAAACAGGCTACGAGTCAAAAGCAAATAGGACCGGGATCCGGATCAACAAGCGAAGCAAGAGACCCGGATCAAGGGCCAGCATTTTCTCTAAACAAATTACAAGTCAAATACAAGTAGAAAAAACAGACCTAAACAGAGCAGGCGACCCCGGATCAATATATTTAAAAACTTACATCCGAGTTTAAAGAGCAGCTTGTGGTTCATAAAAGTGTCCCGGGTCGGCTGGAATCCGAGGGAATCACAGAATGTCCTCATTTGAGACAAGGCCCGACCTTCAAGTACAGCCGGAATGGACTTGGTATGAACGCCTTTCATTGTAAAGTAAGGAAGATAAGTTAGATCATATCCCTTCAGCAGAATGATCTCCCCATTTCAGAACTTTAAAGAGCTCTGGTGCATAATAGGCTTGGCTCTGCCCGGGCTGTACCCACACTCCGCGGCCCGGAACCTAATCTCATAAAAAGATTTCTGACTAGATTTGGAAAGATAAAAGATTTGGTGGAAAAGCTTCAGGGTCGGCAGGAACCCAGACTCGTTGCAACAGGCGATGAACCAAGTCATAGACTTTATCCCATTCGGAGTGATCTGCATTGGGGGATATCTTGTACACATGCTTGCAGAGGTGTTTGATAAAAATATGGCAGCGGGGTCTCCACCCGGATCTAAGATGCTCCATCCAGATCGGGACGAACCCATCTTCCGGGCGGTGATAGATCCTTTCATGAGGTTCCGGCCACCCCCACTCAATATCAGGGGTCAGTTGAAACGCGGCCCGGACCGCCTCATTCATCTCAGCCAGATCTGCTTCGGAGAATAAATCTTTAAGTTGGTAATGATCCCGGCTTATAGAAAACTCGGCGAACATCCTCTCGAGAGCTTCCTGGTTATACACCCCGGGGTGACCATTAGGCTGTCTGTCATACCTAACCCTACTGTAGTAGACTTCGTTATCAATCTCTGTAGGCTTCTCAATAAAGTGGTATTTTACGTCTATCTAGTACCCCTCAGGTGTGAAGGGGACCGAATTCCCTGGAATCTTCTTGTACCTAAAATTCAAAATTATCTCAGTGGAAGGGGAGGCTTTCTTGCCCATCTCTACCCGGATATGTTCTCTTCCAGAAGAATCCGGATCACTCTCGTCTCCAGAAAAGGTTGGGTAGCAGTTAAAGACTCCCATAGCGCGCTTCTTGGTCCGGACCATATACCTATTAAAATGAAGGTCAGTTAGCCAGGACCCTACAAATTTTATTTGTCTTGCTAAGCGGTCCGGATCAAGTACGTTATGTTAGTTTTACCATAATGTAATGATCCGGACCACCAGTGCAAGTCCAACCCGGAAAAACATTAACGATCCGGATCATGTAACTACAAGCCAAAAAACTAAACAACCATGGACCCGGATCCTGATGACAAATGCCCAGACCCGGATCCAAAGCAGCCAAACAAATTGAAAACCCCTAGTAACATAGTTCTGCCCGAACAGCTACCCTGGATCCGGGTCTTACACCCCCTACCCGGATCAAAACTAAATCATAAACCCACAAACAGCCAAATTGAGAATCAAAAAGCAGATTATGCACTGTTTACATATACATACACTTATTCAAGCGAAGAACATCAAGAACATATGTTGCAAAACCCAGAAAATCGAACCAAGAACCCACAGAAATCGACAAAGATCGAGCCTAAAACACAGAAAAATATACAAATCTGCAAACACATAAACAAAAACATACAAACCCTCTACAAAAAGAACTAAAAGCACATAAATCTACCGATTACTTCAAAGTATGCGAAAACTAGAAGGGAAATACAAAAATCGAAAATAAAGAACAACGAAAGGGTATTAGCGGCTTACAGATCTGTCGAACACAAGAGCAAGTAGAGGCGGAAAGGCGGCGGAAAAATAAACTCCAAAGCTTCAAAGAACTCCAAGCGAATTGAAAGAGAAAGAGGGTTGTGACTGTTGGTTTTCTTTTTTGATGAGAGAATAAAGAATAAGTTGGAAGAAGGGAGCAGCCTTTTATAGGTCAAAGAAAAGGAACAGCCCCTGCCACGTGGCAGGGTGTAGTTGGCTAGAACATCAGTTACAAAACGCATATACGCTTCTATATACACACATAAAACCACATTGAAGGCCCATAATCATTATGGGGCGATTTTTTAGGAATTAACTGCAAAAAATTCAAATTCATGGGGGGAACTAAGCAAAAACCGTTATAAATTCCCAAATATTTCAGAATTCAGAACGCCCAACCCAGATCAGTAAGACCAGATCTGGATTGGGTGGCAACCAGGGAGCAGAAATTTTTCTAAAGAATCAAGACTCTTCTACCTTAATCCGGATTGGCATCTACTACACCAGATCCGGATTGGGGGCAACCAGGTGCATAAAATTTTCCAAGGCACCAAAATTCTTCTACCTTACTCCGGATTGACATCTACTACACCAGATCCTGATTGGAGGGAAACCAGGTGCAGAAAATTTTCCATTGCAACAAAATTCTTCTACCTTAATCCGGATTGGCATCTACTACACCAGATCCGGATTGGGGGGCAACCAGGTGCAGAAAATTTTCCAAGGCACCAAAATTCTTCTACCTTAATCCGGATTGACATCTACTACACCAGATCCGGATTGGGGGGCAACCAGGTGCATAAAATTTTCTAAAGCAACAAAATCATCTTACAATAATCCGGATTGACATCTACTATACCAGATCCGGATTGGGGGGAAACCAGGTGCAAAAAAATTTCTAAAGCAGCAAAATCCTTCTACCTTAATCCAGATTGGCATCTACTACATCAGGGAATAACAGTGAAGCGGAAACTTTTCTCCTAAAGCAACAACTAGGTGATATTACTCTACTCCCTCATCCAGAAAATCTGCATAAGGGAGTGGGGGCAAATGATAGGGTACAGGCAACCTGGATAGGGCCCAACCCGGATCTAAGGGATATCAGGCTCAATTGATGGACCAAGACCCCCTCACCCAGGACAATCAAGTGGAGAGACCCAGGCTCAGGGTCAACCTAGGACCTGGATCACCCCCTAACCAGGATCCAGCCCATGACCTGGATCTCCTAACTAGGTTCCAGCCCATGACCTGGATCACCTGCCTATCAGGGTCCATCTCATGACCTGGATCACCTGCCTACCTGGATCCAGCCCTGAACCAGGATCACCTTGAGGGGCCCCCCAACAAGCACATGCACACTCCACAACCCGCCAAGGAAGGGTACGTGGGCACGTGACGGTGACAGTTATCAACAACCAACATATCAGACAAACACGGCGCGTGTCAGAAGGCCGTTAGGACGCCCTGAAGGTGGTCCTCCCCTGGACACGTGTGTGCAATCCACCCAAGCTAGGCGTCCTCCGCCTCCAAAAACCAACGGTCCTAATCTAGAGGTACCAACCTCTAAACCCTATCTTTGGGCTATATAAACCCCCAAAGATGAAGGGTTTGGGGGTTAGAAAACACTTTCATCACATACACACTTTCATACACTCAGCCTATACACACACAGCAACCTTAGTCCGATCTATCTTCATCTTCCCCAACCAGTTTCTTATTCTTACACCAGAGGCGCCGCGAGGACAAAACCCCCTCCAGTGTTGTTTTGCAGGCTCCCAACAGCAGCTACACCTCATTCTTTCCCAAAAGGTTCAGGTACGGCGCCGGAAGGAGACGCCCTGCTCGCCGGAGTTATCAATGATATCTCTTAATAGTAAGAGCTAAAGTTGAAAAGCCAAAAATTAAAATTACAATTGAAGTTAAAAGGTTAAGAGTGATAATGTAACATGCTTTTCCCCCCTAAAAAATGAACCCAACTGAGCAAACTGAGCAACCGTGGTATCTCTGTTTCTAACAGTCCGTTTGCCCAACTCAAGAATCTTACTTTTGAAAGATTGTTATTGTTTTGTTAGTATGTGTTAAAAAGCCTAATATCGTTGTTTGGTTCGAGCCCGGATTTAAGATGACCCGTTTGGAGCAATTTTGAAACCAAAAGGTGAGGTAAAGTGCACTGATCCAGTCCAAGACTAAAGCCGAGGCCTGTATTGAAATACGTATCTTTCAATGGGCCGGCAAAAAGAAATGAACAAAGAAAAGCCCAGCCCGTTTGGTTTATGTTCACGAACGAGGCATACAAAAAGAAACTAGAGTGAGAAAAATGATCAACAGTTACATGAGTCATGACTCATGACACAATGTTTTTTTTTTTTATTTCTGCTACTAAAATCTCAATCTGGAGATTAACCTTTAATAGTTTTTTTTAAAAAAAATTACAAGCACCTTTTATAGTTTTTAAACAATAAAACCAATTTTACTGTTAACCAATACGTTTTTTTATTAATATATTATGATGGAAAAAAATGAGTGTTATCTCTATTATTGTTGATAGCGAAATAAGTAGAGATATCCTCTTACTAAACTTGATAAATTTATCAAGTATAATTCCTTCATCAAATTCGAGATTGTTAATAATTGAGTTGAACTTGGACATATACCCTGTGTTCCAGAAATAATTTTTGAAAAAAATAGAGAGAAAGTTGAACAATATATTTCCAATCCTTATTCCCTAATCTATTTTTTGGAGAAAGAAAATAAAGCTAAAGATTAAAAGAAAAAAGTTTCTCTTTATATTCAAATATCAAAATTTCCTTTTCACTTTTGAGAAGATCGGAAGATCGGAGGAGAAAAAAAATTAATAATTTTTTATTAGTTTCTTTTCTTTCCTAAGGTTTTGCTAAAACATGTGTCCGTTTGGTAAATATTAAAATAAGTAAATTATGATTTAAAATAAATAAGTGAATTATAAGTTAAAAGTAGAAAATTATTTAAAAGTTAAATATGTGTTTGGATAATTTTACTAATAAGTTAATTTTTTTCTTAAATGAATTAAAATAAATAATTATTAAATATAATTATCTTAATTCTTAAATTTTAAGCTAGATTAACATTTGAAAATATATATTTTAAAACCAAAGTTAATAAATCAGCGAAAAAATCAAAATAAGTTGGAAAAAGTACGTTATTACTAACATTTAATTTATCAGCTTATAAATTATATATTCACTTATAAACTGTTAAGCTAACATTCAAACAGCGGCATTTTTTTGCTGATTTCTTAGATAAATTGAAATAAAATTGTCTACATCTTCTATAGATAAAACTCTAAAATCAAAATGACTAGCATTAGAAAACATCCAAGAGGCCCGCAAGGGTTGGTTCAGTTGGTTAAAAAGAGGAAAACTATCCTCTTGGTCACAAGTTCGAATCTTACGGGAGAAGAATTTATGATTATGCTTCCTGAGTCAGAGTCTGCGCAGCCGAAGGGTAGCGGCTGCGGGTTACATACGATAAAAGAAAAAAGAAAAAAAAAAGAAGAAAGCACCCAAGAGTCAATGACAAAGATTATAATCACAGCTAAAAGCTAAAAGTGAGGCTTTGAGTAATTTACAAGATCACTTTGAAAGAAAGAGCATTCAGTTGGGATAATTAATCATTTGATAAGTCACTTTCTGTGAGGGATTAAAAAAGCAATTTAACTATAATGAAGGTAGTTAACCCCGGAGACTAATAAAGGAGTATTAATATATTCTAGATTGCTTTTGTTTGCATCTGTTTGTAATGACTAATGTGACGTCAGTACCTTGACTGTAAATTCTTCTACTCACATCTCACCAAGTCTGAATCTTGAATTACATGCTACTCTTCTAGTACAACAGGCATGTGGTTTCACGTGATTCTCATCAATCTTGTAAACTTCAGACCGACCATTCAGAGGTTTGGTCATTGATACCACAAGGTATTCATGAAACCTAAGCCAAGTTACATTATTTTTATAACTACAAGGGGATCAAACCATGTCTCTTGTCGTCATAAAGGAGAGTAAATGGTTTTAACACTGCAGTTAAACCTATTTAAAGTAATAGGGTTGGATCGAGAAAAAATATTATTTTAACGAGTTTATTATTTTATCAAAAGTAAAAATACACTATGTTCATTATATCGAGACTAGAAAAAGTATTATTTTAATAAGGTTATTACTTTAACGATTATTATTTAATCGAGTTTCAACTGTAGCTTAAATCTGGAATCTCGAAAGTTATATTTTTAATGAATGGCGGACTTGTGTCTACTATAATTTTGAGTTCTTTTTCTCGTGCAAGGGAGTAATTTCGAGTTTTAGGTTGTGTATCGATATTAAACATTAAACAACAAAATAAAGACGCGAATGTTATCAGCGGTAAATAGACAAAGAGAAGTCGGAAGTTGGAGATTACTTTCAATTTAAGAGATGGACAGAATCAAATGCGGGCAGACTGCAGAGAGTCCGTGAAGATCTCTAATGAATCAAGTTTTGCACTGCTAATTACATATCAAAGATATTTAGCAAGTTTTGCACTGCTAATTACATATCATAGATATTTAGCGAGATTGAGGAAGTTTTACCAGAGATATATGAAAGAGACAATCAGCAAATATTAGACAAAGAACTTCCAGAGTCGCCCAATCGAAGCATATGCATATGATACGTGCGTAAATAGTGAGAAAAAAGCTGAAGGATAAGCAACACAACTTGATCATATAAATGCTTGAAATGCTTACACAAGACTAATTCCTCCCCAAGCCATTATCTCTACAAGAACATTCATAATAAATAACATTGCTATGAACACAGTGGTTAAACAAGAAAATGAAAACAATACCATCCATTTGCACCACAATCAAGAGTAGTTTTGAAGCGAAATGATTCAATTTGAGGCCATTTGTTTCTGCTCACGCATTGTTCAACACCATTGCTGTCTAACTAAATTTTTAGTTTTTTTACTCGTGTCCTTTGCAAGTTATCCCTTAAGGTCCACGGTAATGTCCTTAACAGAGCTTGAATCCATCATAGGAGGGCCAGAATGTCTCCTCGGACCAACTGTAGAAGATGAGAAGGAGAGGCGCTTCTTTGCAGTACCCATTGGTGATTGCTTTTCTGGTGTTCTGCTATTTTCCATTCCCAGGGGGCTTGGTAGTCTATACCTAGCTTTAGCTGATTGTGTTGGTTCCATGTAACTTGGAACTGCAGGTGAGCTAGCAAGGCTTTCGTCGTCTCCCACTGATGAACCACCTGCAATACTGTGCCTCCGCCATCTTTCTGATTGAACACTACGGAAGCTCCTAGAGTCGTCTTCGGTTCCACAATTACTCCCCCTTGGGCTTGGGGGCCTCATTTTCCCACCTATTGATGATGAGGACGGTGCCTTCGAGGGAGGAGTGGATGGTGATTGGCGACTGGGAGGACGACTCAGCTTTTGACCTGCTGGCGATAGTAGCCTGTTACCAAAGTTAAGATCACGACGAGCTCCAACAGAAATGGCATGGCTTGTTGCACTGTTTACAGATGCACGGTCGCTGTTAAGTTCTCTATCAGTTGCATTTCTGCTTTCCCATGGCCGAGATGCCATCCATCTCTCTAACCAACTCCATCCCCAGTGAGGATTACTTGGATCCATAAATGTTGGATTTGAAGATTTGGAAGAGTTCCTCAACAGTCTCTATTAAATGATATCTCATGCAATTAGATATAAAAATAAAATAATTGCAGTTCGAAAAAACATCCAGATGAATTGTATCATTTTCAAGATCTTATATGGAAATATAACATGATATGAGTAATTAGGATTAACATAAAAGCGAATCTAACAGAATTTCAAATAAAATATCAGAGAAAAGCATAAATCCACCATGACTTTCAAAATTTCTAGCTACTAAAATAGATGTAAATTTGTTTAAATTCCAAACACGGAAAAGAAGGCTCTTATTTACATCAAGCACAATATCGCTTAAGTTTGACACTATTTAAACTACTGGCAAACGGAAACAGATTACCTGATGGGAGTATGCATAAGCCAATGCTCTTTCCCTTCTAATAGCAGCCTCTTGCTTCTGCTGTAGGTTTGCATCTACTTGCTCCTTGGATTGTGCACTATCATTCCAATCCTCTCCAGCCTGTTGTCAAAACAATATAAGTTAGACAGATGACAACATATTATAATGCGTAGACCAACAAGGGCCTAAAACAAAACTCAGTTGATAAATATAAATTTGTATGCGTGTCTTTGTACTACCCTGAAATGCTTCTTCCAGAAAAAAATTAAAATGACAAAACTATGCTCGTGCAGCATGCTATAAGGAAGCATGCAAAGTTTAGATATTTCATCTTCGCACTTAAAAGCAGATTACAGATAAAAAGAGACTCCAAGCAGTGGAAGACTGGAAGTTCATGAGAAGTTTTTGAACAGAAAACTTCAGTGTAGAAACAGAACTAATGATCTTCAGATCTTGTCTTCCATTCTAAATTTATAATACAGAAGTTTAATCAATTTCTCTGAGAGGCCAAGATTTGAGACATTTCTTGTAAGATATTTCATTGAAAAAACATTCTCGACACATTTAATATATAGAAAGAAACCACAAAGAAATGGAAGTGAAAAGAAAAGGATGCAAAATAACAGGAAAAAGAAACTGAAGTTGTGACCCCAGATGACCCATAAACATCCGCAAACCTAAAGAAAGAGGACTGTAAGGGAACTCACAGAAGATCTCAATCTGTCAGCTTCCTTTTCATGTTTCTGCAGCAACTGCCGCTGCAGAGCCTGGTTCTCCTCTGACATTCTGAGCCTCCTCGTTCGAATCTGAGACTGCACCCGAGCTAAAGTCTGCATGCATCTTAAGGTGGTTGCAGCTTGCCGTTTGACAGATTGCCCCTGGATTAATGTTTTCAACCTTACTAGCCCTCGTAATGCCCGCAATGCCCTTCTTGCCTGGGAATAGATCAACCCAATTAGAACATCATATCATGTGACAGATAAACATTTCGTTGTGATAAATATGATGGCTAAAATGGAAACTTTTAACAAAAATACCCTATCTGTCTGCTGAAAAAGATTAATCAACTAACTTAATTATAATAAGGCTACACACACTTAAAATACAACACCTAAAATTAATATTAACATAATGTAATACAAGAAAGCCTGTCAAATATTACAAGTTCTTACCAAGTGTCCTCGAAATGCTGTTTGAATTTTGATAGCTGCGGTTTCTTCGTTAGATTTACCAGAGTAGCGAGCTGTACTTGTGAGCCGCACAACTTCTGCAGCAGCCTGAGCAGACGCTACTGCTGCTTCTGCAGCCACAGCAGTTGCTAGGGCAACAGAATAAGCATGTTTGCTTTGCTGATTCTCGGCTTCTGTCAACTTAACCTCCTCTGCCGAAGGAGAAGGATCAGGGATTTCCGCTGCAGTTTCTGTTGGCTGTTGGAATCCTACATCCAAACTCTTATTTCTCCCAAACCATTTTTTCTTTGATTTATGCTGTTTCTGTTAAAACACAAAAGAAAACATGTTAAATTTTATTTTAAAATTATGCCACTATACAGTACTACAAAGAATTGTAATATAACAGTAAAAAAAATCAGACCTTATCTTTCTTTTCCTTGGGTTCAGGACTTAAAACCTTCTTCACTGCAGAAAGCCAACTCCCTTTCTTCCCCATTTCCTTATCAATTCATCTGAAGAGAAAAGCAGAAGGACAATTATTAAATTAGATGCCCAGATCACAGCAAAGCAGCAATAAATTCAGAAAAATGTTATGGACCATTGCACTTAATATATGAACAATAAATTTCATTTATTGCTCCACATAGGCTATGTTTATTACCTTCAAGGTAAGTTTCACAAATATAAAAGACAGATCTAAAATCAAACATATGGGAAAAGAAGTAAAAATTATCTTTCTATAGCATGTCCTGTCAATACTAGTTAAAATGTCAAAATATACAAGTAGTAACTGAATATCATGATGCCAATCCAATAAAGCATGAAACTTTAAACCCATTCTCTTATTCTTCATACTTTTAATACATGTAGTAACAAGATCTTCACAATAAGCATGTTTGATGTTCCCAACTACCCTATTAACAATTCTCACAAACAAAAACACATCAATATTGAAACTTCAATTGTCATAGATACAATTATATACATTAATATGGAAAACATAGATCAAGTGTAAACACATCCATTTATTAAAGCAAAACAAACACATTACTCAACCACAAAATGCAAAAAGTTTCAAACCTTCATACACCCATTTGGTAAAAACTCAAAATCATCACATGAAAATCAAAACCCATCTAGATTTTGCCAAATAAGAAATACCCAGATCACAAAAAATCAAAATTTACAAACCAAGTTTCAACATTTTCATAAAAAACACACGATGATGATAAAGTTTCAAACTTTCGCATACCCAGATGTTAAAAACTCAACATCATCACAAGAAAATCAAAACCCATCTACATTTTCCTAGATAAGAAATACCCAGATCACAAAAAAAATCAAAATTTACAAACCAAGTTTTAACATTTTCTTACAAAAACACACACAATGATGATAAAGTTTCAAACTTTCATATACCCAGATGCTAAAAACTCAATATCTTCCCAAGAAAATCAAAACCCATGTACAAAATGCAAACTTTAAACAACCAACACACTTACCCACAAAAAAAGTTTCAATCTTTCTTGAAAAACACACACAAAATACACACACATACATATACATAACATTACCTGCAAAATGTTAAACTAAGAGATCTTTGAAAAACTGGGATCTTTGTTAAGAATGAGGATAAGCAAGAGAATATCAAAGGACATTAAGGAGAAAGAAAGGAAAGAGACAAAGAAGTGTTCAATGAAGAATGAATAGGAAGGGTATAATTGGAAAAAATAATTAAGAGAATTTATGGTAACGGCAACTTTAGGAGTACGGCAGAGGTGGGTGCAGGGTGGGGTCCATAAGTTGTGATTGTCCTTATCCTTTTTAAGTGTGAGAAGGTAAAGGACAACTAACAACCTAGCTGTCTTTCAGGTTTTTAGGATTTGTTTATTAACTGACAATGTCATTAGTGCATGCTGTTATGTGTCTTTAATTACTTTTTAAGTTATGGTTTGTAATGCTATAAACGGGTGAGGTTAATATCATGTTTAACCTAATCTTTTACTATGCTCCACAGTTTGAAAATGGAGAGAAAAGAATAGAAAAAAATAATAATTTTAGGGTGCTGATATTGCACACCCTGTAATTGTATTTTGTCTAAAATAACGTTCACTTTTAATTCTTTTACCCATTATAGCATTGCATAATTCTTTTACCCATTATAGCATTGCAAAATAATACTCAGTAACAATATCTTATTTTTCTAGCATTTGTTGTTAGAATTAACAGCGGGCACAAATGGAGAGCATTCCCGGAAAAAACTCAAACCCTACAATTGTAAGAACACCACAATCTGAAAACATGGAAAGAGAACTACTATAACTTAATGAAGTGATCGATTTGATTAAATCAAATAGCGTTGAGCATATTACAAAAATATTTCATCCCAACAACTCTACCCAATCTATTTCAAGCAACACCAATTGTTCAGGTAGTTCACATTCTTTATTTATCATTATCTTATTATTGTTTCTTGGGTAGGATACATGATTACTAAAAAAGATGATATGAAACACATTTTTGAAATTTATGGGTATATTTAACCTTATACCTTAATTGTTTGACATAAGGTCCAAAAGAAAATTTTAGTATTTCTTTTGATTAACCTGTCATTTTGTCATTTATTCTTAAATACTAGTGATCTAACTGACTTCTTAACCTTTTTTTTTGTATTTGAAAATATATTTAACATGTTGCAAATTTGTGATAGGTCAAGAAGATAACAGACAACATTTTAGTTTCAATAGGTTGTTGCATGTAACATCAACTCAATATTCAGACCGCGAGAACTTGTATCCAGCATCCGTGAAGTAGCTTCAACACTTGGATTCGCAACCGTAATAAAAAAATCAAAAAAATATCGTTATGTTAGAATTAGTTATGATCGAGGAGGGGACTATCGCATTAATAAATTGCCAATAAAGAAACGAGATACTACAGTTAGAAGAACAACAGGAACTCGATTGATTCAATGCCCATTTAAAATTTGGGGAAGAAAGAAAAGCAACGGATTCTGGGAGGTTGAAATCAAAAACCTGACACATAATCATGTTGCTTCTAAGAGTATCTCCAATAGAGGTTGTCAAGGGGTTGCCAAATCTTATGTGGCATGACACCCTTGGTTGCCAACCTATTGGAGTTGTATGGTTGCCAAGAGGTTGCCTACCAAGGTTGCCAAAACTTGGCAACTTCCTAAAATGGTTAAAATACATATACAAATGCAAAAAGTTTATATCAATAATGCCTTTTTTAGTTTATGAGTCATTTACAATTTAATTTAAGGGACCACATAGGCAACAATTAAAGGTTGCTTACTATTGGAGTAGATAGTTGCTAAGTTGATATAAAATTGAGTGAAAATAAAAATATTAATATATATGATGATTTGGCAAAGTTGACAACTAGTTTGATAACCCCTTAGAGACGCTCTAATGTCATGTCAGGGCATCAATCTCATCTTCGATTTTCAAGGGAAGAGTTTGCTCGCATTCGCGATATGACGTTGTCTGGAATTGCTCCTCGATAAATACTAACTTATCTTCGACAAAACAACACAAATCTCCAGGCTATTTCAAGAAGCATATACAATGCGAGGGCTAAAATTCGAAAAGAGAGCTTGCGAGGACGTCTGATGATTCAAGCAATATTTGAAGAACTAGGACAATGTGAGTTTCTTTATGATGTAAAACATGACCATGAGGGTCACCTGGCTCATTTTTTTATTGCACACCCTTCGTCGATCACGCTTACAAAAAATTATTCTTCCATTTTTCTCATGGATTGCACTTATAAAACAAATAGGTATAAGATGCATCTTCTCAATATCGTTGGAGTAACAAGTTTTAACACTACATTCTTCTCTGCTGTTATATTTTTACAAAAGGAAGAAGTTGGAGATTATGTGTGGGCACTAGAATGTTTTGTAAAAATTTTAGGACTCCAACGACAGCCCTTGACAATTGTTACTGATAGGGAGTTGGCACTAATGAATGCAATTAAAGTGGTCTTTCCAGATTGTTCTCATCTTTTATGTTCATGGCACATTGAAAAGAATATAATGGCAAAGTGCAAGAAAAATTTTGATAAAAAGAAGAGTGGGAAGAATTTATTATAGATTCGAAAAACGTGATGAAATCGCCTGATGAAGTGTCATTTTTCAGTTCTCGGGGTCTGCTTAAGGAAAAGTATAGCCACAAAGCAATTGTTATTTCCTATGTTGAAAATAATTGGTTTCCGTTTAAAGAAAAATTTGTCTATGCATGGACGAACAAAGTTATGCATTTTGGAAATCATGTTACTTCAAGAGTCAAAGGTACTTATTCTAAACTCAAGAGATATCTTCAAGTCTTTACGGGTGATTTTCGTGGGATAAAAGATAAGCTTTGTCTTCTCATAGAAAATGAATTTCAAGAAATAAAAACACAACTTTCAGCTGAGAAGATACGTGTACCACACTAATTTCAGTTTTTTTTACTCAAGGAAATTGTTGGTCATGTCTCCATTTTTGCACTCGGAGAACTTTTAAAACAGTCTGAGTTGGCAAAATCTGATGCCTTATTGACATGTAAAGGTAACTTCACAAGCTTCATGGGTCTTCCTTGTGCTCACAATATTAGAGAAAGAGTACAGCCTATACAACTTGTTGATGTCCATCCTCAGTGGAGACTTGACATAAGGTCATTTACGAGCCGCGATGGTGAGAAAGATCAGATAGAAGGTTTGCTTAAAAAAGTTTATGATAATTATCAAAAATTACCTCTAACCCCGAAAAATATCATTCATGAACAAATTTCAAGAATTATTGATCTTTCAGTCCCATTAGTTAATGAACCTAGGATTTTACCTCACAAAAGAAGACCATTGGGCTCATTGAAAAGAAGAAATGAGAGTTCTACCACTCATGATCCTTCGTTATTCGAAATTATGGAGAAAACTCATAATATGCGTAAAAAATATAGTAAGTTAACATTTAATATTAATTAATATAATAGGTTTAGTTAGTATATTTTATCTTGTCTTAATGTAATCTTTTCTATCTTAATACTTCTTAATTAGTGTGTTATGTTATGTTTTAATGAAGATTAAAGAATTACTCTCTGGTGATGGTGTCTAATGTTCTGGTGATGATGCCCAATATTGCAGATAATAGACTATGGAAAAAGTATTTGTGAGATTTATGACTAAAGTGATTATGAAGGTCATTGTTTGGTATTTCCTGAGATTTTTGTCGATCAACTGGTCACTGCTAATGATGTAATTATAACTCAGTGATAATATTCTGTTTTGTATTTATCTAATTTTGTTGAAGTAATTTTTTGTACAAGTTTATAAGCTCGGACATTTGAGTTTGTAAATGAATTTCTCATTCAAGATTTAATGGGTCTGTGTTTTATTTGCAGTGTACATTCCTTTATTATTGTCTTCAGCTGTAATGTTGGTCAAGAATGAATGCTAAAAGAAAAGGTTGATGTATTGTTTAATGGTATTTTTGTTTTAAAATTATACAGGGTGTGTAACAATCAATTAAGGGTGTGCATATATCAGCACCCTAATTTTAAAATATTTCTCCTATGCGTGCTCCCGAATTTTTTGACGGGAGAAGAAAAGTGATCAGGAGAGAATTTTTTTTATAATTTTTCTCCAAAACTTTCTTCCAAAAATGAAAATATTTGGAAAGATCCTATCACATTATCTTCTTTTTCATAATCAGTTTCTCTCATTTTTACAAAAAATCGGGAGCACACGACTGATTTATTTTCTTCTGCTATTTCTTTTCTCCTCTCATCCCTTCTCATACCTGGAGCACAATGTTACTCTCTATTAAAAAAACGATCGATGCTAGTATACTAATCAAAATAAAGTTTGGCACGATAACATAAATTTATGGTTAAATAAGTGTATACTTAGCGCAAATTAAAATAAGAAACTTATAAGTTAAAGTATATAATTGATTTATAAACAGTGTTGTAAAAATTGGTAATCAGGGAAAATCGGCTGAGTTACAGATCGGACATTAACTAAAAATTGGGAATTAATCGGAAAAATTGATTGGAGTAAAATCAGATGTATCATAATATTAAATTATATTTAATATAATATTATTATTATATTAGTTATTTATTAACATATATATATTATATCATAATTTCTATAATTATTCCTTTTTAACTAATATATTATTTTAATTTTAATAAATAATTATATATGCTTCAATAAAAAAATCGTAAAGATTAATCGAATTTCAAAAATCGAATTGATCGGGTACTTTGCAGGGGATTAATCGGTTGAATCGGAGATTTTTAGAAATTTGCTTATAGATGATAAGTAATGATAAATAAATATAATTGATAAACAAATCAACTAAAAAGTAATGCAAATGTTTCAATAATTTTACTTAAAACTTAAAAAATATACTTAGTAAAATAAAATAAATAACTTTCAAATAAAATTATCTTAATTCGTGAAATTTTAATTAGAAAAACATTTATAAACATCTATACTATATTATAATAGACAAAACATTAAAAATTTTGTAGTCGGTCGGTACTTGCAGAAATTACTTTACTACCCTCACTTTCTTATTTTATCATTTTTACTTAATTACCCTTATTTAATTAATTTTGAATTAAATAATATATATATACCAATTATCTTCTCATATAAACAGAGAGGCACATCTTATTAAGATCTCAGATGAACAACAGAATCATCACTGCTACCAGAATTTATACATGTAATTATTGTTTCAATTTTCTTTTTACTTTATATTCATTAATTATATTAACGACAATTTGATAAACGTCCCACAAATTAAAGTGTAATTCAATTTGGGTCGTCATATCGGTAGATAATGGCACTGTTTACACAGTATATCTACTATCTAACGAGAGGCGGAGGCTGGAGGATTTTTTTTATTTTACAGAATTAAAACACTGTTTTTCAAATTTTTCCAGTTTGAACACTTCTAAAAATAAAAAGAAATACGGGAAATTTTATATAATAAATTATTATCTATCTATCTATATCAATCAATACTATTATATTAAAAACGAAATATTGAAAATTTGGTTGTTGGTCCTTAATCATTCTATTATATTTAAAATAAGACACTTATATTACATTTCATATTATATTTACAATAAGACACCTATATTATATTCTTATATTATATTTAAAATAGAACACCCATTAAATAAATACTCTCTCCGTCCCTCCTATTTATTTACACTTTCCTTTTTAGAATGTCCCTTCCAATTGTTTACATTTCAAAAAATTTCAAAAATAGTAAATTTTTTATAATTTTTAAAATAACTACATCCACTACTTCTCTCCACTATACCCACTTTATATATATGATATTAATCGGTCACACTACCTTACTCACATTCTTAACTTTTCTCCACTATTTTATCAATTTCTTAAACTCTGTGCTGCTCAACCCAACTGTGAACATTTAGGAGAGACGGAGAGAGTGACAATTTTATATGTAGAACACAAAACAAATTGTTCATGTTATGTTCATACAACATATCCTACATGAGTTATAATTAGCTGTCTTTATTGACTCTCTGAAATTATCGAATTACCCAAGTTCACAACTAGCTACAACGACTCTCATAATTCATATAATTATCCAAGTTCAGAGGCATGCATCATCTATATCAATTAAGGTATCTTTACAATCTCAATTATATTCCTAATAATACTATTATATTATTGTTTTCCATAAGCGAAATAAGGTTTCGCTTGATCGGTTGGTTAACACCTCCCTAAAAAGAACGTTAACAGCTTTCAAAATAAAGTTTTAAAAAATATAATTTAATTAAAAAAATGAATCAATGATCTAATATAACTACAAATTTTATGAATTACTATTCAACTTAATTTCTAATATATTTTAATATTTAAGGGTAGTTAAGTAATTTCATTAATAAAATTTATTTTAATAATTAAGAGTAACTAAGTAATTTCTGCAAATATTGACCAACCAACTACCAAACTTTTAATTTAAGGGTAGTTAAGTATTTTTATTAATAAAATATATTTAAGGGTAACTAAGTAATTTCAATGAGTACTAATCGACCAACTACCAAACTTTTAATATTTCGTCTATTATAAAATAATCGTCAACCTTCATGTACCCAGCCACCTATCGGTTGTAGACTCTAGTATAAGGACTTTTTAAGATTTTAACTATCTAAATTTTGAATACTTTAATAATATAATATATACAAAATAATACGTAAATATTTTAAGTTCATTAATTTCAATAATATATAATTTTTAAATTTTTAAAATTTATTTTTATAAATTATTAAATTATTAAAATTATAAATATTATAATCAATCTGTGCATCGCACGAGTTATATGCTAGTTTATTTAAAAACTAAAGTTAATAAAAAAGAAAAATAAAAAATAAGTAGAGAAAAAATATGTCGTTAATAACTTTTAACTTATCTGGTTATAAGTCGTAAACTCAAGTTAAGTTAAATCGCAAACACTCGTCGATAACTGTTAGAAACTTATAAGTTATAAGTCATCTTATAAGCCGCTACTAAACAAGCCCTAAGAGGATATGCACCGGGAGTAGCCAATGGATTGATTATGTAGCTTTTTTAATGGACTACACAAAATTATGAATGCACCGCGTGTTGATTGGTGGCTTCAATTTTTGAAGCTCCGTCAATTCAACAGCCTTAACTTTGATTTTCAATGGATGTTGCACCGGGTAACAATTGGTGGGTACCCTGTTTTTTTTACTTGTTGGCACTACAACATCAATGTGCTCACATGACTAATGGTCATGTTTTTAGTAACGGTAGAATATTCATGTGTGTGTGTATATATATATATATATATATATATATATAACTTCATATGTTTAATTACTTGCACCAAATTTTACAATACCCACATTTTTATCTTCTCAATCTTATTTTTCTTTACAATTATTATATATTTAAATATATAATGAGTATTAATTGGTTTTCTTCTGAATAATTGCAATTATGTATTTCGTGGGTTCGACAATCCGTTGATCCGATCACTGGTAGATATTCAAACAAGAATAATTTGTGGGGACGAATTCATGAAGATTATGTGCAAAATTGATGTGACACTCCCGAGAATTCTCACGCCGCTTCTCGTTCAAAAGCTACTCTTGATTCACACTGGACACCGTTCAAGATAGCACTTAAAAAATGGTATTGTGCCAAGAATCAAGCTAGTAGTCACAGTGTAAGCGAAACCAATTTGGTAGATGAGGTAAGATTTTTTATTTTTTATTTTTTATCTTGATATGTTATATATTATTCGTATGATAATTTAATATGCATAATTTGTTACTTTATTTAGATAATTCAAGCTCAAGGATTATATTTCAAGGACATGAATAAAACATTTGACAAGTGAGAATGTTATGAAGCAGTTGTAGCACATCCTCAATTTGTAGAAGTTTCCACCATTTCTCCTCTGTTTCAACGAAACTTTCCAACACAAATGGAATCACCAATTAATTTGAATAGTGATGATTTCGTTGATGAATAAGGTTTCACGATTCTAGAGTCTAATCGGGCTACAAAAGGTCCTTCTAGTTCGGTTAGACTCATGGACGTGAAGGCGTCAAAGCAAGCCAAGAAAAAAGGAAAACAAGGTATGGCAAAAAAGATGAAATGTTTATAACTATTTTTAATAATATGCGATGTAACCAAAAACAGCTTATGGAGGCCAACATTGAAAAAGAAGAGAAAATCCTTCAAATGTCGAAGGAGATGTTAGAACTTGAAAACGAAAGGAAGCGAGACAGGCAAAAATTGATGCTCTAGATTAACAAAAAAAAGTAAGTTTGACAAAAGGAATTGTTATTGAAGAATTAAGGGAGCAAACAAAGATCATGACAATGGATACTAGCCAAATGACTCTTAATACGGAGAAGTGGGTTAAAAGAAAGAAAGCTGAGATCATGGAATAAGTGGTTTAATACGAAAAAGTGAAAGAAAACTGATATCATAGAACAAGATGAAATCATTTTGGAGCATTGTATGAACATAAGTTGATTCCAAGTTTTCAATACAATCCCAAAATGCTTGTTGATTTCTTCCATCTCTTTGCACTGGTGCAAAAGGAATTCTAACTCCATTACAGTCTACCAGCTCATCGTAAACCCGTAATGTTGATGGATTCATTAGATCTTCTTGTACTGACTCTACAAATTCGTATTCCACAAATTCATCATCGACTATCATGTTATGCTAGGGATGGCCATCGGGTCATTTCGGGGTCGAGGAGTGTTATCCCCGCCCCCGATCCCCGAACCTAAAACCGATTCCCAAACCCACCCCGACCCCCGAACGTGGATTATATTACTCCTCGATCCCCGCCTCAAACAAGGAACGGGGATCCCCGCGGGGATTCAGGGAATTTCTTTATTTTTTTCGTTTAATAAAATTAAATTGTAAATAATATTTTTCAATAAAAATTCACGTAGTAAATCATAATATATAGATTATCTTTAAAATTTAATACTAGTTTTTAACCTTAATTTGAATTAATTATTTATTTCTAGTATCAATAATGAACTAATAAAACTAGTATCTTTCGATAGTTGTAAAAAGTCCATCATGTCATCAAAATTTGTAGCTAAATTGTGTTGCATTCCGAGAATTCTTGTAGATGGTTGTGTTTTAAAGTGAACAAATGATACACATTAAAATTGTTCTAATCATCCTGAAATAAGAACAATGGAACAACGAAAATTTATTAAAAAAAATATCCAATAATAATTTATTAGAAGAAGACAATGTACATATAATAATTCGTTAAAAGAAAAAATAAAATAAAATCTTTAGTTAAACCCAAAAAATTGTTAAAGAGTATAATATCTTGTTCGGACATTCCTCTATCACATTAAGGTTTTAGACGGAATGGTTACTTAACATGGTATCAAAGTCCGGTTTAGGGAGGGACTCGGGTTCAAGTCCTCCCACCCCCATTTATTTAATTTAAATATATTTTGTTGATATTGGTATTGACATTGGTTGTATTTGTCGTTGTCAATCGTAGCGAAACGTATCGTACGGTTGATGGGGAGTGTTAAACAGTATAAGATCTTGTTCGAGTCTTCCTCTACCACCTTAAGGTTTTAGACGGATTGGTTACTTAAAATAAATAAATAATATATAATATAATCTAAATAAACTATACAAATAAGACAACAAAATGACACATGATTGCCTTCAAATGGACAAAATATATGTCATAATAAATGACAACCGATAGATTGTACAATAAAAGCCTTCAATCAAGCAATCATTAAAATATCCGGTCAAACATTTCATCATTTTCTTAACCACCTCATCCACGGATACCATTGGCCACCACCCACAGGTGTTGGTCAATTTCATCCATTAATCGCAAAATGTACATTATGCCCTTATCTTCTACCTCTCGTCATCTTCATCACCTTTAACCTTACACCACCAACCGACCCCACCAGCATCACGCCAAAAGCCGCCTTACAGCAGTGGTCCGACCAAATTCCGGTCATCACCAAACATTGTTTTCTTTCCTGATTTACACTAACAATTCCCCGATTTATCACTTCACCACCTCCATTTTCCAAAACACGAATCGAAAACAATTTTACAATCAAACTCTCTCCACATCCCTCTCTCCCTTCAAATCTCCCCCTCCCCCCTTCTATCGTTGCATTTCCTGATCAAACTATCTCCACCTCCCTCTCATTAACTAGTTATCACCGTGGAATAAGATTTGACTCATATAATAACGAATTTAATTTAGTTTAGTCGGTAAAATTAAATACCCGAAATGGATCTCAAATTTGTTACCAAATGACAAGTGATTCTTTTTATTCGTTGACAACAATTCTTTTAAACTTATAAATATGGCAATTATTCTAGTGAAAGTAAGGATGAGCAAAATAAAACTGAAAAATCAAAACCGATCCGAAGAAACTTACAAAGAAAAGCTGAAACCGACAAAAACCAAAAAATCGTAACTGAATCTAACTGATAAAATAGTTTGGTTACGGTTTCTATTTTACCCTTAAAACCGATCTGAAAGACCGAATCATTAAATGAATCATGTATAATACATTTTTACTTTTGGTTTAAATAATTTATGTGTAATATATTATTAAATTTACATAATTATATTGAATATACATACACAGTAGTCAAAATAAACCTAACTAGTGGAATTCTTGCTTCTTTAGGTTCATGTTCATCTTTACGTTACTCGAGTAATTTTCATCACTGTCGCGGTCTTCAAATATGTTACCATCTTTCTTAATGAATTCATATAGTTAACTTATTTTTCATATTTTATAAAATTTTAAATTTACTGGGGTATATACAACAATAAATTGGTAGTTTAAGTTTTCTTAGAATTTTATTAAAATTTTGATTTTAAAAAATTGAAAACCGATAGAAACCCAAAATCAATACACGTAACTGAACTGATAAAAATCATTTGAGACAATTCAGTTAGGGTTAATAGGTCTGAATATACGGCTTGGTAATAGTTTTTGATAAAAATTGAGCTGAATGAACCGTGCACAACCCTAGGTGGAAGGGACATAACTTCTTTTGATAACTGATTATTCTCATATTATGCAATAGTTCTTATAATTAACATGATTATTCTAGGGTTTGTGGTATAGATTTACCTAGAAACAATTATATTAATTTTGACCGATCAAAAGTTGTTAATAATAATTTATGGTATGCGAGTCATTAAAACTTTTTTACTCTAAGGCCACGTTCACAACACTATAGAAGGGGGTTGAATATAGTGTTTATACAATCAAATCGATTTCGAACACAAGTATGTAACAGTATCAAGTATATTCAATAAACTATGTTACAATAGAACAGTTGTTCTATCTCAGTGATGAACAATATCACTGTTAGGTTATAATGTATAATCTTTCTCGTGAATGATAACACTTATAGTGTAAACTCTAAGCTGTGTTTATATAGTACACAGTTACAAGATATCTTTTAATTGACATGGAATATAAACATGTCTCATAAAATATATCAATCAGAAATTATCTTCTACAAGTCTTCTAGTCTTCTAATTCTTCATGCATATCTTCTATTATTTTAGTCACGATCCTTTCCTGTTAATCATTTGCCTTCCTTATCTGAAGTATCCGCACTTAAGTCCTGATATAAATCCTGACGGCCTTAAGTTCTGATATAAGTTCTGACTTCAGTAAGTTCTGATTTCCAGTAAGTTCTGATATTAAGTTCTGAAACTAAACACAACAGATTAGACATGACATCTCAAATATATATAACAATAGGGTACCATGAGTTACTCCAAAACACGAGAACCAGCTTACATACTATAATTGTGGTCACTTGAAGTTATGTAATAGATAGAAATTTTAGTCCATCATTTTCATCTTTATATTTATTTGTTCTTTTTAATTAGTTAATTTTGACTTCTTTTTTATTATTAATTATATATATAGAATTTATTTTATAGAATAAATACTAGTATGCCCAATTATTTACAGGGTTGTGGGAGCAAAATATATAATCCCCATTCGGAGCGTGGTTTAGGGTTCGGGGAAGGGGCACGAGATAACATTCCCCGACTCAAAAGTAGAGCTGGCCAAACGAGCAGGCCATGCATGCCGGGGTGAATCACGGGCGGGCCGGTTTGATCAACTCTGAACCCGTGAACGACACGTGATTACGTGAAAGTAGACAGGGCATGCTGAGCTCGGGCCGGTTCCGAAAATCTGAGCTCGTGGTAGGGTTGAGCAAAACCGAATCGAAACCAAAAAATCGAACCGAACCGTTTTATTTTATATACATTTTACATATATATTAAAAATTATAATCACAATTTTTAATTGGGTTAAATATCAAAGTAGTCACTTAACTCAAGGGCATATTTTAAAAAACTCATTCTAGTTATCAGGCATTCAGTCGCACCACTCTAGTTCACAATAATGATAGCCCTGTTAATTAACCTTGTTGACTTGACATAAAGGTAATTGATTTTAACAGAAGTAATAGCTGGAGAGGTTAACTACACGTGGAAGGGTCTGGTGTAAATCAATCACAGTATTTTCAAACTAGAATTAATTAAGTTTATTTATTTTAAAACTCAAGTTCTTGCATTTTAATTTTGTGATAAAAATATTATATATTAAATTTTATAAAATTCACATGTTTGCTTTTTGATTTTATAGATTTGATGATGTCAAAAACATTTAAGTACAAATGCAATAAGAGTTTAATTAGACAACTAACTACAACTTACAGTCCTTGTAGCTTTTACCAATCTTATTGAGTCAATTTGAATCCAAAGTGATTCTTGACAAAGTTTGAGATCAGCTTTTCTTCTGCATTCCTCAGGACTTGAGCTAGTGTAGCTTTAACTTCCTTCAATTCTTCACCCTGACTTCCAATCTGGTAGATTACAGTCCTAAGTGCTGAGATATGGTTTCTTTCCAAACCATCACCAAGTTTGATTACTCTTGAATGAGACGAGTCTTCATTATAGCACAGACATTTCTCTTTCAGAATAACTTTAAGTTTAGCAGAATCCTTCTTCATTGGAATTTCACTTCCATCATCTTCAACAATGTTTGGAATGAATTATGTAACCCTTGATCCAGAAATTCTTGCTTTATCCATTAAGGTCTTCATTATGAAATTTGACCATCTCCTAGTAATCTCAGACTTTATCTCCAAAAGATAATGAATGAATTGAAGTTCTTTCAGAGATTTGTCAGCACATCTGATTCTGACATTCTACATGTCCTTCCATCTTCAAGAAATAGAATCAGTTTTTCTTTGACATTACTTTTATCATGAACATCAAGTAGCACTTGAACAGATATAACCTTATCAAGGTGTTTCTGTGTAACTTCTTCAAGAGGTTTGTCAGTCAATAAGAATGAATCTCTTGTAAGTACTTCAACTCCTATCTTGATATTGGCTTCTTCAGAACCTAATCCAGCTCTGTCTCTTGCTTCTCTGGTTTTCAATCCAAGAGTCATGAAATCAGATAGCAGTTGACTTTTCTTAGGATCTGATGGATTAACATTCTTCCATAGGAGTTTTCTCTTATCAGTAACTGTCAATTTGTTCAAATCAGATTGAGCTTTGTCAGAGGTTGATGTCTTGATGACTTGATCAAAATTTGTTGTTTCTTCTGTAGCTTGATGTTCTTCATTCTGAACAACTTGAGTTGTGTCAGAGATTGTCTTGGATTCTTTAGTTATCTTCCTTCTTTTTAGAGTTTGAACAATTTAATCTACTGCAGCATCATCATCAAATACTTGAACCAGTTTGCATACATGTTTCATCAGGATTTGAGGAATCTTCATCTCCTGTGGCTTTGTTGGTTCATCAATCTTTCCTTTCCCTTTATCCTTGGGATCAATTTCAACTTGTGATCTTGTCTTGGGCTTTGAAGCCTCAGAGCTTTCCTTGATCACAATGCCTTTTACCTTAGGCCTTGGAGGTTTCTTTGCATCAGAAGCTTTAGACTTAAGATTTGTCTTCTCACTGTAAATCTAGCTTCTTCATCCTTGAGAGTCTCTAAATCCATTCCAGGATTATGCTTGAGAAATAGTCTTCTAGCAATTTCTTCATCAAGTGTATGAATCTTGGGATCTCTATAATAGACTGTAGTATCCCTTCCCTTGAGCTTCAGAGTTTGCAAAAACTTCTGAGAGTCTTGACTATCACCTTGAATGAGAAGATCAGAACTTGATATCAGATTTTGATTATCAGAACTTGCTATTCAGAGCTTGAGCATCTACAGCTTTAGAACTTGTCTTCTTCTGTGTAGAAGTAGAAGATTTACTAACATCAGTAATTAGTTTTATTGAAGAAACTTTGCTGCTTTGCCCTTGACCTTGACCCTTGCTTGGGTTTCCCTGGTCATCTTCCTTGTCATCCTCCTTCTTCAGTACTTGACTAGTTGGGCATTTGGACTTCATTACCTTCTCCCCCTTTTGGCATCATCTGGTAGGAGTAAAGATAGAAGAAGTTCTACTGAAGATTGGATTTCATTCAGTTGAGCTTGTTGAGAGGCTTGATTCTGCAGGACCTCAGTAATTTGGGCATGTTGCTTTTCTTGAACCTTCTCAATTGCCTCTACTTTCTCATGAATAGGTCTGATAAACCTCTTTTTGTCTAGCTTGATCTCCATATCTAGCTTATCAGCTCTTTCCAGAAGTTTGTCAACTTTTTCATGAGTAATGGAGTGTTGACCTTGAAGGTTTTTAGTACTTAGAGTTGTGACTTTGAGTTGGTGCTTGAAATCAGAGTTTGTCAACAACTCATCAACTTTTGCAATATGCTCTGTCAGAACTTTAGAGCTTGGAATGAAATCAGATTCATTCCACTTCTTATTCCACTCAACTCCTCTGTGAGTTTCTTCCCAAGGAACAGGAGCACCTTGTTCAATAAACTTTGTAAGCAGTTCCTCCTTTCCAAGAATGGGAGCATTAACCGGAGCACTGTCTCCAGAACTTGATAAAATCTCCTCATCTTCTGATAACATAAGAGTGTGTGTAACTTAAGGAGATTCTGGAACAACTTCATTCTGATCTTCAGTTTCCAGTTCCAGAATTGGTGTAGATGGTATCTCAACCTGTAAGATTGGAGAAGTAACTGTAGATGGTTGAGCTGCAGTTGGAACTTCTAGATAAAGAACATAAGGTATATTCAAATTGTGAATATCTATTTCAGGACTTGTGTCTTGTTCTTCAACATTATCTGTAGCTTTGATTGGAGAGATAGGAGATGTGATCACTGTGTCATGAACAGTGTCTTTAGGTGCTGGAAGGGCTTCAATGATAATTGGTTCTTGTGAGATCAGAGATTCCTGATACCCTTCCTCAGCTTCTTCATATTGAGCTTGTGTAATCTTCACACCTGCTCTCTTCTTCTTTGATCTTGATTTTCATGATGGAGGAGAGACATTATCTGTATCAGAGTTTGATAACCTTTTTATTTTCTGAAGACTAGAACCCTCAGCTTTAGTCTTTTTTTGAGGGGTTACCTATTCAGCTTCTCCCTCCTTCTGAAAAATAATATTTTCAGCTTCTAAGTCTACAGGTTCTAATATGGGAACCTGTATCTGTTCATCTTCATCATCAGATTCATCCCTCAGAATGATCATTCTCCTTCTCCTTGGTGGAGATTTAGGCATATAAATAGTCCTTTTAGGCCTATAGGATTTGTTAGTTTTTACAACTGGCACCTTTTGAGAAGTACCAGAGGTTGGGTTGGTTTTGAGAGGAGAGGTTCAGATGGTAGGTACTGATGGTTGAAATAATTGAGCTGGTTGAAAATATGGTCTGATGGTAGGTTGTGGTTGTGGTTGAGAAGTTTGAGTTGGTTGTGTATTGGTTGTAGATGTTGATGGAGGTTGAGATGGTGCTCATCAGGATATATGATTCTGTATTTGTTGGGGTCAGAATTTACTAAGATTTTTTAACAAATATGGGAATTTGGAGTGATCTTAGTACATTCTTCTTATTATCAGTAGATAATAAGTCAGTAAAAGCCCTTTTAGCAAGTTTGAAAGGTGAAATTGACTCACTAAAATTATGGGGCTTATCAGAGCAACAAAAACTGTAAATGAGTTGACAAAATCTAGCAAAATAAACAGTATTTTTGTCCTCTTGCATCCTATCCCCAATAAATCCTAGCACAACACTAGCATAATCAAAATGAGTTTGATTAATGTGAGCATACCCGATTTGCTGACTCGGGATAGGGATGGCATCAAAATTTGAGCATTTGTTGGCAAAAGCTCTGGTGATGCAGTCAAAGAAGAAACTCCACTCCTTTCTTATGTATGGACTTTTCAGTTATCCCAGCTTGGACAAACCTTTCTCATAGCCAAGACTGACCATCATACTTTGCAGAAGTGGCTCCTCAATCTAAGCATTAAAAGTACAATCTTCTGGCAGATGTAAAGATTGGCGAACTGTAGCCAAAGTAACCATGTGCTCATCTTCCCCTACTGTAAGGATAATACTTGGGGATCCAGCTTCACCACCATCATCATAAACTCCTGACCTCCAAAACTCCAGTATCTGTGTTCCTGAGAGTGACTGAGGTTGGGTCAATGTATACCCAATCTCACTGTTAGCAAGAAATTTCTGAATGAAGTGAAGATCTGATGGAGCTTCGTCCTTGCTAAGAATAGCCATGTAGTTATTGGGAACAAACTTGGCTCCATTAAAAATGATGTCCTTTGGTGCCATTTCGGTGAAAAATTAAGTGAGAATAGTGTGTACACAAGGTGTTTGATAAAATGCATGTAAGAAAATAGCTTCAGAGAATGTTAGAGAGTGAGAGAGAATAATAGAGATTAGAGAATAAGAAAAGTAGGTAAAAGATTATAAAATCTTTTAATACACCCACTAATTACAATTGTTAAATTTTGAAGCAGAACCGACATTAGACACCTGTCACGCAGTAAACAGTCAAAACAGTGGTTAGTGGGCACGGGAAATGTGCAGTAATTATTGCTCACATGATGTTTTTCAAAACAAACACGCAAGCCATAAACCAAATGATTATCACGGTTTTATCTCACCTAATTATTTTCTGATAAATATGACCGTTACAGTAAATACCATAAATAAGTCAAGTAAATAAATAATGCCACTTAAGCATCAGAGTTTCCATCAGGATTTACATCAGAACTTGACTATTATCATAATTTAACGGTCATCAGAACATGGCTTCTGTACTCAAAAAGTGAATGACTGTATCTGTAATTCATCACACAAAACTGAATGGTTTCTTCAGAGTTTAATCATCAGAACTTGTCCTCAGAATATATGCAAATAATACTTAATTGTTTGTCATAAACAACTTAATCACCACAGTAATTTTAATCATTCATATGGAGTGAGAGTGTGTGCATTTGCAAATGATCATAAAATGATTAAAGTCTGATAAAATTCAGTATATCTTAGAAATAAGGCATAACTAAGAAAAGTGCTTAAAATCTGTCTTTAATTTTGAAGTCTACTATATAATAAATTTATGCAAGAGTCCACCTCAACTATTTGTGCTCATTTTATGCATCATTTGACATTCTTTTTACAGTGGCTTCTCAGTGTAAGTGATTCACAACTGCTATCAGAATTTATGCTATTATCAGAGTATTTCTCCAGTAATCAGAGAATGTGAAAAGTCACCAAGAAAAAATTATTTGCTTTTCTAATGCATATAACTTAATACCAGCAATGCACTTGGGTCTTCCCTTTCACATATTTACTCTAGATCTCAAAGGAGTACCTAACTTCAATATATCTTTTCTTTTCTTTTAATTTCTTCAGATAAGTGAGGCTTATGAAGCATGTAGTTCATCCTTAAGATTTACTGACATCAGAATTTGACATATAAGAAGCAAAAATCTAGTTTGTGACTTAATAATAAGATACACAAAGTAAATTTGACTAAGATCAAAATCAGAGTTTGCTTGTGTTATTGATTTCCACATAAACAACTAATTCAAACATAGGATACATAGTTTGTTAAAGACTACTAAGTCAGCATCTAACAAATAATCCTCATTGGACTGAATAGTCACAGAACATTCAAAATACTATCAGAGTATATAGAGTCACATCAGATAACAATCAGTATTTAATATATAATAATTTAAGCATAAATTACATGGAGATAATTCTATCTGCAAACACTGATCATAAAGTCTGATGCATGAGAATAAAAACTAAGCAGATTTTGAGAAAGAACCTGAAACCATTCCAAGTTCATTTACCATTCTTGTAAAAGTAGCTTCACATAGTGGTTTTGTGAAGATATCTGCTAGTTGTTGATCTGTTGGAACAAAATACAATTCCACTGTACCTTCCACCACATGTTCCCTTATGAAATGGTACCTAATGCTGATGTGTTTTGTCATTAAGTGTTGAACTGGATTACCTGTCATAGCAATAACACTTTGATTATCACAGTAAATGGGTATTTTAGAAAATTCTAACCCATAGTCCAGTAACCGATTCTTCATCCAAAAAATCTGTGCACAACAGCTTCCTGCAGCAATATATTATGCTTCTGCAGTTGATGTAGAGATTGATTTCTATTTCTTGCTAAACCAAGAAACCAATCTGCCTCCAAGAAATTGGCAGCTTCCACTAGTGCATTTCCTGTCTATTTTGCATCCTGCAAAATCTGCATCTGAGTAACCTATTAGCTTAAAATCTGATTCCCTAGGATACCACAATCCTAGATCAATTGTACCCTTGAGGTACTTGAAAATTCTTTTCACAACTATTAGATGAGGTTCTCTTGGATCAGCCTGAAATCTTGCTCAAAGATAGGTAGCATACATAATATCAGGTCTACTTGCAGTTAAATAGAGTAAAGAGCCAATCATACCTCTGTAGTTAGTAATATCTACTGATGCTCCAGTATCTTTATCTAATTTGGTTGTAGTGGCCATGGGAGTTGTTGCAGTTGAACTGTCTTGCATTCCAAACTTTTTGAATAAATTTATGGTGTACTTTGATTGATTTATGAAAGTACCTTCTTCATTTTGCTTGACTTGAAGTCCCAGAAAATAGCTAAGTTCTCCCATCATACTCATTTGATATCTTGACTGCATTAGCTTTGCAAACGTTTCACAGAGTTTGGCATTTGTAGAACCAAAGATGATATCATCAACATATATCTGTACCAAAAGTAAGTCCTTTCCATGCTTGAGGTAGAACAGTGTTTTATCAATTGTGCCTCTGGTAAATCCACTTTTCAGAAGGAATTGAGCTAAAGTCTCATATCATGCTCTTGGAGCTTACTTAAGGCCATAAAGTGCTTTGTCAAGTCTGTAGACATGATTAGGAAATTTTGGATCTACAAATTCTGGAGGTTGTTCAACATATACCTCTTCTTCCAATTCTCCATTGAGAAAAATACTTTTCACATCCATTTGAAAGACTTTAAACTTCTTGTGAGCATCATAAGCCAAAAAGATTCTTATGGCTTCCAATCTAGAAATTGGAGAAAATGTTTCATCATAATTAATACCCTCATGTTGAGAGTAACCTTTAGCAACCAGCCTTGCTTTGTTTATTATAATTATGCCATCACTGTCAGTTTTGTTTCTGAACACCCATTTTGTGCCAACAATGGATCTGTTCTTTGGTCTTGGCACTAGGGTCCAGACTTTATTTCTTGCAAATTTATTTAACTTTTCTTGCATTGCTTGCACCCAATCAGCATCTTGAAGAGCTTCTTCCACTTTCTTTAGTTCAGTCTGAGATAGAAAGGAATGATAGAGACATTCATTTGATTTTGCTGTTCTAGTTCTGACACCTGCTTCAGGATCTCCAATTATTAAGTCAGGTGTGTGTGATTTAGTCCACTTCCTTGCAGATGGAAGGTGTTCTCTAGAACTGGATCCTCCCCCATGATCCATGATATCTCCATCTGCATTTTCTGATGCTCCCCCTGAAGTTATGCTCTCTGAAATTTCTGAATTTGAGTTGGATCCTTCAGGAATTGAAGAATCAGAGTTTCAAGAATTATCAGAATTTGGCTCATCAAAACTTGAAGAACCAGTGACAGGTTCTGATGCTTCTTGAGAGTCTTGAGATGTGGTAGGATCATTAGCTTGCTCCCCCTGAACAGGTGCATATTCACTTGAAGTAGTTACCATAGTTTCAATGACATCAGAATTTACAGAATCAGAATTTAAATCTTCATTTTCAAATCTCAGCTGAACATGATTGTTGAAATCTTCAAGTCCAGTAATCTTTTTTATCATCAAAAGATACATTGGTAGATTCCATGACAACCTTTGTTCTTAAGTTGTAGACTCTAAAGGCTTTTGTGGAAAGTGGATATCCAACAAAAATTCCTTCATCAGCTTTTAGATCAAATTTTGACAGCTGTTCAGGATGAGTCTTAAGAACAAAACACTTGCATCCAAATACATGAAAGTATTTCAGATTTGGCTTCTTTTTCTTCACCATCTCATATGGTGTTTTCCATGCTTGTTTATGAGTGTAGAATTCTGTGTAAAACAAGCAGTCTGCACAGCTTCAGCCCAAAAGTAGGTTGGTAGCTTTGCTTCATCAAGCTTAGTTCGTGCAACTTTAATGAGAGTCCTGTTCTTTCTTTCTACAACTCCATTTTGTTGTGGAGTTTCAGGTGCGGAAAATTCCTGCTTTATTCCATGCTCTTTGCAGAACTCCTCCATGATTGAATTCTTGAACTCAGTGCCATTATCACTTCTTATGATTTTAACAGAATCTTTAACCAACTTATCCAACTTTATGACATGATCAGATAAAGTAGATGCAGTTTCATTCTTCTTGTGCAAGAAATACACCCAAGTGTATCTTGTGAACTCATCTACTATAACCATAACATATTTCTTCTTTGCAATGGACATGACATTGCCTGGACCAAATAGATCAACATGCAGTAAGTGATAAGGCTCAAGAATTGAGGATTCAGTTTTGCACTTGAATAAAGATTTCTTTGTTTTGCCTTTTGACATGAATCACAAAGGCCATCAATAGCAAATACTGATTTTGGCAGTCTTCTCACAAGATCTTTCTTTACTAACTCATTTATGTTGTTGAAAGTTAAATGAGAGAGTCTCTTGTGCCAATTCCAGCTTTTTTCAATTGATGTTCTACTCAAAAGACAGATTGCAGAACCATCAGAGTTTGTTGAAAGTTTGGCTTCATATATGTTACCATGTATGTAACCTTTCAGAATCACTTTGCCTGTAGAATTACTTACAACTTCACAGTGTTCTTTTAAGAAATTCACATGACAACCTCTGTCATATATTCGACTCACACTTAGCAGATTGTGTTTAAGTCATGAGACAAGAGCTACTGATTTAATGATGACATTCCCAAGATTGATATTGCCATATCCCAAAGTCTTTCCCATGTTGCCATCTCCATAAGAAACTCATGGGTCAGCTTTCTCCACAAAGTCTGTTAGCAGGGCTTTATTTCCAGTCATATGTCCTGAACATCCACTGTCCAGAACTAGGATGTTTTTCCTGTTGCCCTGCAATCACAAATACCACTATTGGTTAGTTTTAAGGACCCAAACTTGCTTGGACCATTTGGCCTTTTGAAGTTTGTTAGCATTTGCAACAGATTTAGTTTCAGAGTTTATGCTAACATGCAGTTTATCAGATTTTATATCAAACTTTGCATCAGACTTTACACTAGACGGAATTACACTAACTTTCTTTAAAGAAGGTTTTATTTGATAATAATCATAGTAAAAACTATGATATTCCTTACAAGTATAAATAGAATGTCATAAACTACCACAATGAAAATAAGGATTTTGTGGTTTAAACCTAACAGACTAACTCTTAACTCCTGATCTAGGAGGTAAAGAGTTTATATCTTTATTTTTCCTGCAAAAAGAAGCAAGATGGTTAGAGTTTCCACAGTTATAACATTTCTTTCTAGGAGCATTATGAACAGGCATATAATTATTGCCTCTATTCATATCTTCCTTTCCATTCCTATTTTTCCTAGCTTCCTTGACCTTGTTCACATTTCTAATCTCTTTCAGCTTATGCTTAAGCTGCTTCTTAGTCATTAAACCTATGTTTACTGAAGCTGGTTTTTCCTGTTTTAATTTGTCAGAAGTTGACTTTTATTTGACTTATGTTCTAGAATCTTTCATCTTTTCAGAATCAGACATCACAATTTTTGTTACAAACTTAACAGGATTAACTTTAGGCTTTTCAGTTTTCTTGGTAAAGTTTGGTTTAGATGTCACATTTTCCTTTTCTACTTTATCATCTTCATAACCTAAGCCCTCTTTCCAGTTTCCACTACCTAGTATATTCTGAGTTGTTCTGCCTGAGTTAGTCCAAGTTTTGATGATTTCTCTTTCCTTTTCTAATTCAGATTTAAGAGATTTATTCAGTTTTAGCACTTCATCTCTAACATACAAAGCATCATCTCTTTCATCCTGAGTTTGATGGAACATAACTAACTCTTTTTCTAAATAGTCATTTCTGTTTCTAAGAGCAAGACTTTCAGATGTTAATCTTTCATTTGTTAAAGTCTGATCTCTAAAACTAATGAACATGGTTTTAAAATATAATCTCAACTCAGTAATATCATCAGTATGAAAAGCAAAAGTTGTTTGAGGTACCTTCAATTCAGCAGTTTCAGGACTGCTATTAGCATTTGCCATCAAGGCATAGTTCATCTCATCTTCAGAATCTGAAGTGTCTGTCCAACTTTTCTTCTCTGTGACAAGTGCCTTGCCTTTATCACTTTTTCCTTTCTTGCAGTCAGGAGATATGTGGCCTCTTTCACTATAATTGTAGCATTTGACATTTGAGTTGTCTTCTCTGTCAGACTTTCCTCCTTTGCCTTCAGACTTTCTGAATCCTTTCTTTTCAGAACTTCCACATTTCCTGGAAAACTTCTTGCCCTTTCTGAATTTCCTGTAGGCTATTTTTGTGATACCCTTCACCATAAGAGCACACAGTTACATCATCTCTGCATCAACATCCACTTCATATAAACTTTCAGTTTCTGAATCATCATCATCAGAATCTGATGATTCTGAATCAGACTTTATGATGAGAGCCTTTGCTTTGCCCCTCTTTGAGACAACCAATTTTGGAGATTCCTCCTCAGCTTTAAGAGCAACTGTCCTTGACTTTCTTCCATGCTTCTTGTTCCTTTGATCCATCTCAAGTTCATAAGTCTTGAGCATACCATAAATTTCATCCAGAGTAGTTTCAGTAAGGTCAAAGCTATCTCTTATGGTAGTTGACTTCAAATCCCAATTTTCAGGAAGAGCTAAAAGGAATTTTAGATTTGAATCTTCAAGATCATATTCCTTGTCCACCAGTGACAGATCATTCAAGTGTTTGACAAACCTGTCATATAAATCAGTTAATGGCTCATCAGCTTTTGAGTCAAAGTGCTCATTTTCTTGAGTGAGTATAGTCTTCCTATTCTTTTTGATTGCATCGGTTCCCTGGCATCTTGTTTCCAAAGCATCCCATATCTCCTTTGCAGTCTTGCATCCAATTACCCTGTTTGACATGACATTATCAATTGCACTATGCAGTAAATGCCTTACCCTTGCATCTTTGGCAATATATGAGATATCTTCAGGTGTGTATTCATCTTTCTCCTTTGATATGGTCATTGTTGATTGATCAGCAACTGTAACAGAGAGCTTGGTAGGCTTATATGACCCTTCATTAATTCTATCAAGGTATTCAGGATCTGTAGCTTCCAGAAACATATCCATCTTCACTTTCCATATGGGATACTCAGATGGTCTCAGTATAGGAACCCTAATAGTCTCATATCGACTGTGGGTTTGCGTGTTTTGAGTATCTTGAGTTTTGGTGGGCTTAGTTGGAGTTTGTGTTTCTTCAGACATGATTGATTGTTTGGATCTTACTGTATGTGTGTTAACCGAAAGGCTCTGATACCACTTGTTAGGACACACAACACTATAGGAGGGGGTTGAATATAGTGTTTATACAATCAAATCGATTTCGAACACAAGTATGTAACAGTAATCAAGTATATTCCATAAACTCTGTTACAATAGAACATTTGTTCTCTCTCAGTGATGAACAATATCACTAAGAGCTGCTAGGTTACAATGTATAATCTTTCTTGTGAATGATAACACTTATAGTGTAAACCCTGAGCTGTGTTTATATAGTACACAGTTACAAGATATCTTCTAATTGATATGGAATATAATTCTGTCTCCTAAAATATATCAATCAGATATTATCTTCTACAAGTCTTCTAGTATTCTAACTCTTCATGCATATCTTCTATTGTTTTAGTCACGATCTTTTCCTGTTAATCAGCTGTCTTCCTTATTTGAAGTATCCGCACTTAAGTCCTGATATAAATCCTGACGACCTTAAGTTCTGATATAAGTTCTGATTTCAGTAAGTTCTGATTTCACTAAGTCCTGATATTAAGTTCTGAAACTAAACACAACAGATTAGACATGACATTTCAAATATATCTAACAATAGGGTACCATGAGTTACTCCAAAACACGAGAACCAACTTACATACTCTAATTATGGTCACTTGAAGTTATGTAATAGATTGAAATTTTAGTCCATCTTTTTCATCTTTATATTTATTTGTTCTTTTTAATTAGTTAATTTTGACTTTTTTTTATTATTAATTATATATATAGAATTTATTTTATAGAATAAATACTAGTATGCCCAATTATTTACAAGGTTGTGGGAGCAAAATATATAATCCTCGTTCGGAGCGTGGTTTAGGGTTCGGGGACGGGGCACGAGATAACATTCCCCGACTCAAAAGTAGAGCTGGCCAAACAAGCAGGTCGTGCATGCCGGGGTGAATCACCGGCGGGCCGGTTTGATCAATTCCAAACCCGTGAACAACACGTGAAAGTAGAGGGGCCATGCCGAGCTCGGGCCGGTTCCGAAAATCTGAGCTCGTGGTAGGATTGAGCAAAACCGAACCGAAACCAAAAAATTGAACTAAACCGTTCTAATTCGGTCCGATCCTGATTTTTTAGAAAATTCGGTATATTCGGTCCGGACTGAATTGACCGAAACAAAATTTGGTTCGGCCCGGTTCTTTTAAAAAATATTTCGGTCCGGACCGAATAGACCAAATTATAAATACTATAATTTTATTTTATATATATTTTACATATATATTAAAAATTATAATCATAATTTTTAATTGGGTTAAATATCAAAGTAGTCACTTAACTCAATGACATATTTTAAAAAACTCATTTTAGTTATCAGGGATTCAGTTGCACCACTATAATTCACAATAATGATAGCCCTGTTAATTAACCTTGTTGACTTGACATAAAGGTAATTGATTTTAACGGAAGTAATAGCTGGAGAGGTTAACTATACGTGGAAGGGTCTGGTGTAAATCAATTATAGTATTTTCAAACTAGAATCAATTAAGTTTATTTATTTTAAAACTCAAGTTCTTGCATTTTAATTTTGTGATAAAAATATTATATGTTAAATATTATAAATTTCACATGTTTGCTTTTTGATTTTATAAAAAAATTGCATTTCAACGTTAAAGCTTTTAAATTTGTAATCTTATATATGGACACGTGACATTTAAAAATTCAAAGTAAAAAATAAATAAATTAAAATGTAAAAATCAAATTTCTGCTGGAGGAATTATTCCGTTGAAATGAACATTTATCTTTTATTTTCATTTTAAATCTCAATCATCTCCTTTTAATATTAAAAAAAATAAAAAAATATTTATTTATTTAAAGATTTTTTTAATTTTACGATTTTTAAGACAATAATATAAAACTTTTGAGATTTTGTAAGGGGGAAACCAATGAATTTCTAAAAAAACATGACTCCGTTTTGAAATTAGAAAATGAAAAATAAAAGGAACATAAAATACAAACAATTTCAAAAAAGGAAGAACACAAATCTCATATATACTATACTCACATATGCAAACATCATGAAGGCATAGATTTTGCAACTCATCAACAATTATATATACCAAGAACCTGGAAAATCATCTTTATACTGTAATCAACTACTATAGAAGATTCTTACCTTCATTTCATTAAACCCACTTCCCAAACTTTTACGAGCTTTTGAGTATTCAAAACTTAACTTTGAACTTATGAGGTTGTTAAATAAGTAAAAGATTTATTTTTTAATTTGAATTCGAGTTTATATTTTTCATTTTAGGTTTTATACTATTAAAAAATTAAGAGAGTTTCTAATATATAAGTGGGTATGTGTATATACATGTATTTGTATCTTTTATTATTTCAGTTAAATATATTTTAAGTGGGTTTAGATTTTATTAGTTGGACACCACGTTGCATTTCGAATCTTGCCGAGCTGTAAGCATTTAACGTTAAAAATTTTCGTCAAGTCAATTGTTTGGCTAACGACACTGTCATTACTTGCTACTACAGTGATGCAAATGAGTCTCTAGTAGGAAGAATGAGTTTTTCGATATATGACCTTGAGTTAAGTGAGCATATTGAGATTTATTCCATTTTTAATTTATGATTGTATTTATACACTTTTAGAACTTTATATAGCACCTTACTTTAATAATATTTTAGATTTTAACATTTTTGGTTTAAAATTTTAATACAATTTTATTTTTGAAAATAATTTCGGTCCGTCCGGTCCAAAACCGGAACAAATTGAATAATTTCGATTCGGTTAGGTCCGGTCCATAATACAATTTCGGTTCGGTTCGGTTCGGTCCAAGAAAAATTGATAATTCAGTTTTCGGTCTATTCGGTTCGGTCCGGTTTTGGACCAAACCGACTGAATGCTCAACCCTAGCTCGAGGATAGCTCGCAAGGTTAGGGTGGCTGACGAGTTTTGTGTGTGTGTATATATATTATAAATGCAGGTGCGAGCTGATGCGTGGATGACAAGGCGAGCCCGTGCCGGTGCCGGTTTGAGCCGAGCGGGTTAATAATTATATTATTCATGAACATGTGTGCAATGGATAGTGATGTCAAGTAAATCATTCAATTATTTTAAAACTAAAATAAGCACCGTAAAGTGCTAAGTAGTGTGTTTTTGAGTTATTATTTTTAACTAAACTAAGTATACATATGGGTCATGTACTCATGTGTGTACTACTGCCTACTGTTAGTATAATATAATACAATGAATGTAACTAATATGAAAAATATACATTATTTTAATATATAAAGTGATACAACAAACTTAACAAAATACAAGTGAATTCATGCGGGTAATGCGAGCTGTGGGGGCCGGGGCGTGCCGGTTTCTCGTGAGCTCCGCGGTTCAAGATATGTGAACTCGTGAACGCCCCGTTTAATATTACGGTTTGTGTCGAGTGAGAACCGACCCGAGACTAAACTGATTTTAGACGAATAAAGTGGTGTGCCGAGGTAAGTCCGGACGAGCCGACCGACCCGTTTGATCACCTCTACTCAGAAGTTAAACCATGCCGTTTCCTAGTCATATGATCATATCCAGAGATGGCCATCGGGTCATTTCGGGGTCGGGACGGGGAGTGCTATCCCCGCCCCCAATCCCCGAATACAAAACCGATCCCCAAACTCGCCCCGATCTCCGAATGAAATTTATTTTACTCCCCGATCCCCGCAGGGATTCAGGGATTTTTTTCCTTTAATAAATATTAAATTATTAATAATATTTTCATTAAAAACATTCACATAGTAAATCATAATATATAGATTTTCTTTAAAATTTAATATTAATTTTTAACCTTAATTTGAATTAGTATTTATTTTTAGTATTAATAATTAACAAAAATAATATATTATAATGAAATAATACCATGATAAGTAAACTTAAATCATTTAGAAGATAAGAAATTGAAAACAATAATATATTGTATATACTTCAATATTTATTTAAGGTATATATATAATATTATTTTTATTTAAAATATGATTCAGGTTCGGAAATCGGAGTGGGGAAATACTAATCCCGACCTCGCCTCGATCCCCGAATTACATATATTTTCTCGATCCCAGTCCCGTACCCGAAAAAATTCCCGATTCCAAGCCCCGTTTGGAACGAGGATCGGGATTGGGGGGATGCCCCTCCCTAATCATATCAAGCCAAATCAGGTTTAAAATAGTTTGATACGGGCATTGTAGGGCGGAGAAAATATCCATTCCTAATTATAGAGCTGTCAAAAAAATTCGAAAAATCCGATATTCGTCCAAAAAATCCGCATTCGTATCCGAAATAAAGCGGATATTATCCGTATCCGAAACAAAATGGATATTATCCCTATTCGAATCCGACGATTGCGGATACGGATACAGATATAGGCATATTCGTATCCGATAAATTCGTATCCGAATAAATATATTTTTTATTTAAATATTTAAATAATTTTAAAATACATTATATTAAATTTATAGTATATTTATGTTATATATATACACACATATATATATATATATACAGATACATTATGTTTATAAAATTTTATAGACATGGAGAAAAAAATTCATTTGAGTTCAACAATTTTAAGATAACAATTATATTGAAAAGATAAATTAAAAATTAATTTTTTGAAAAATTAAAATATGATTAAATCACTTTATCTCTTAGTTTAATTTATAAAAATGAATTTTTAAATTTTACTATATTTTTTCTAATTTTTTTTTCATTTTTTTAATTTTATTAAAACATAAAAAATCTGATTAAAAATCGGATTCGGATTCGGATATTATCCGTATAATAATATCCGTATCCGGATAGTATCCGTCGGATCACGGATAGTATCCGTCGGATCCGAATTCATATATAATTCATTAAATATTTTCGGATTCGGATATGGATTTTCGGATTCGAATCCTGATACAGATATAGGTAGATCCGTATCCGAATTATCCGTTTGACCGCCGCGCCGTGCCTAATCATATCAAAGCCAAATCGGGTTCAAAATAGTTCAATACGGGCATTGTTATAGACGCATATAAGAATTCTCATCCTGCCCATTGAACTCCCATTTATTATAATTCTGCTAGCGGCCCAAGTTATTGAAATAAAAACACACTTAAAGCCCAATGAAGTGTAACTAAAGCCCAATACATGTTCCTAACTAGGTTAATTGTCTGAATACACTATATTGTCGAGTTTGCTCCCCCCAAACCTCCGTAACCAACAGCACTTGAAGGTATGTTTTGCACTTTGTATCTATATATGAACATATAAACACAGATGGAATAAATATGAATGAAAGAGCTGATGATTGTATGTATTGTGTTGTGTATGCTAATGAGTGATTTGTTGTTGTGGGTAGGCCTAATTGTGTGAAAATGGGGAAGTTGGGAAAGAAAGCCAGAAAGTTTGCAAAGAAGAATCTTCAATCTGTTCTTCGTAAACAGAGAAAGACCAAAACTTTCTTTAAGAAGAGACCCTCTAGTCAGCTCTCTCTCTCTCTCTCTCTCTCTCTCTCTCTCTCTCTCTCTCTCTCTCTCTCTCTCTCTCTCTATCTATCTCTCTCCCCCACCCTCACCATCTCTCCCTCTCTCTCTCTCCCCGTCCACCTTTCTCTCTATCTCTTATATATTTGATATTTCTGTTTGTGTATACTGTGTAGTCCAATTATTAGCTATGCATTCTATAATAATAGAAATAAGGTTATTGACAATTATGATTGAAGTTAAAAACCATTTGAGTGAAAATCTTCTCGAGCATTAGTAAAGAGTATAGTATATATAGGATAGATGATAACGATCTTTACCAGAGAAACATAGCGAGGAAAAAGTATGTAATGGTACATTTTATTTGTTTGTTTTTTGAGGGGGAAGGCGTGTAATTAGATAATTTTACATGTTTACTGCGACATTGAAGAAATATTTTTGCCCTTGTAGTTTGCTAAGCTCCCATTTTATTTTACCAAACTCTGTTACGGGGAACGTTATAACATTTTAATATGCCAAATGTTACATGTAATAAAGAATCAATGGTTTAGTTATTGTTTTCTTGTACTCTTCTTAATGTTAACTTTCTGTTTGGAAATTGCATCACCGACCGAAGCATTGGAAATGGTTTTATATTATGCTTTGTAGTCAGATTTTTTAATTACATGTCTCTCCAAATGCTGGTCAGTGTATGCAGAGATGAGTTTGGCATGTGCTATCATTATGTTGTATTGCGACATCTCTTAGAAGATTTGAATTGGATGTAATTTGTTTTTAAATATATTGCCATATTATTTACTGCAGAAGGTGGAAAGGATAAGGGCGATACTGAGGTGGAGAAGACAGCTATTGTTGAAAATGGAAGGTAAGATGTTGAAAGTTGTGCACGGCAACTGCTTGCGTTACTTTTTTTCAACAGAATCTTCATCCATATTGCAAATTTTCTTACCAGCATTTATCTCCAACCCATATTTTCTTCAAAATTTCAACTAGCCTGTCACTTAAATATATTTTTACTTACGGGATATTGCTAATTACTTCGAATATAAATTTGTAAAATGGTTCTTTATGGTATCTTTGTAACGTTAGCTTATCGATAACTGTAGCAAGAAGTTGAATAAAATACACAGAAGACTGAAGTTGGAGAACTAGAGTAAAATGAAGAATATAATATTATTTTAGTACGTGGAATTTTTTTTTTATTAGGTGTAAACTTGCTAACATCTCCTAAACTATTTTTTTGATAAACGTAACACTCTATTTTACACAGTCCTCTTATATGACAAATGGCTATATATTTGCTTCTTATTGAAATTCTAGCAATTATTTTCGGCAGTGTTGATGACGGAGCTATTGAAGTCACCTCCCTTGATGCATTATTCACAGACAGTGATGTTGATATGGACGCTTCAGATAGTGATGGATATCTATCAGAGGTCAACCATTTGTCTATGATATAGTTTTTTGTTTTCCTTGACAAAAACACGATTCCACTTATTCTATAAGAATAAGGAGACCCCTTGATTTGAGAATTATAGCATTCAACTAGATAATCAGCTTGATGCTGCTGTCTTTCTGTATTGGAATGTTTACGTGGGTTACTACTAAATTTTACAGGATAACAGCTGTTCACATGTCACGGATTGTGACACTCTAAATGTGTTCGAAGGTTAGGTCATTCTCGGGAGCCTTCATTGTTTTTTTGGGGGTTTATTCTCATTGTTTCTTTTACAATATACACAATTCTGAACGAAGTAAATTTTGCAGGAAATAATGATATTGGTACTATGTCGACGAACAATGAAAAGATGCAGGAGGAACTTCTTATACAAAAAAAGAAGTTAGATAGGTTGAAGAAGGTAATTTTTACTATTTATATCAAAATGACACATGATTCTTTTCTATCTAGTCCAATAGCCCTTATATTGTTAATAAAATGAGAACTTATAAAACGAAAATTAAATACTAGCTGGATTTGATTCATTAATTCACTGTGTTTTATTAATGAAAAGCGAAAGGATGAATCCTTAAGGATTGAGGTGTCTGCAGGCTATATACAAGGGGGGATAGGAATTGGAGTGGGGTTTAGTTTCTGCCAGTAGTTCCAAGTAAAAGTTGACGTGGGAATTGTTGTAGTTAAAATGGTTGACTAGTAAAGGTTACTAGTTTCTTTTAGGAGCCTCTGCTGCTATCGTCGTTTTCATGACCAGTCAAATAGCCCAACAACTTCATTAAATTATGCGCACTGAGTGATTATAATAAGCTATACCACGACAAGAGAACTCATAAGATTAACATCTTCTATACTGTTTTTGGGCTGTAGGTGGATATAGCTTTTTGTTAGGACTTGGTGGGAGTTTGTCGGGTACTTTATTAGATTATTATTAACATTTTTTTGGTGGTAATGGTATCCTGGTAGCAGATTAACAACGGAAGTTGTAGTTAGCAAGAACACTTTTGGGTGTGTTAAGGACTGTAAAGAAGCAGAGTTGTTCATAACCATAATTTAGTTCAACTCCCAGCCTTGTTAAATCTGTTTAGCAAGCCGAGATTGTACAAAATTTATAACTTGTAACGAAACTAAAGCAATTCCCTAATATATTAAACTACAAATTGCCTGCGGTTGATTTGCTTATAGTTTTGGGTGGATAATTTTGTGTTCGCACATGTTCAACCATAGATTTCGATTTCTTTTACGAATATTCTTCTCTCCACACATGCATCACGCATGTGCACACACATACTCATACTCACACACTTATGTGCACACTGATATGTATATGTAATTAACCTGTCACAACAAAATTTCAGGATCCAGAGTTTGTTAAATTTTTACGAAGCTACAAAAAGAAAGAAGTATCGAGAATGGCAGAGATGGTTAGTTCTTTTTAAGTATAAGATGACTTATGCAGGGATGAGTTATCACATTTCTATCAAAGGAAAACTTGTGTTGTCTTTTTTTGATTGTTAGATTTTTATGCATTTGCTTATAGCAGCAGTTAGCAATTGTATAGCATTCTAATCTATCTGTAGCTACTTCTGTTCGAGGATAACTTGAATTACTTTTTTTTAATCACGTCTTGTTGTCTGTTGTCTATTTGTGGTAGAACAACTAGTCTTATCAACTTTCCGTTGTATATGGGTCATCTTCCTGCTGATGGTAGTCGTAAAATTCTATCTATGTTGTAAATTTGTAAAATATATTGTGTTTGGCTGTTTGACGTTAAATTATCTAGCTCATAGTTGTCAATGATTTCCTAGGCGAAAAGGCGATAAATTGTGGTAGGCGTTCGTACCGTCTTGATTGTAATGGGGTCAGCCGGTCAGGTGACTCCTTGTGGATTTTGGGTGTTCATAGGCAGCACATAGGCGTGCATTAGGCATTCTGTTGTATTCTTTGCTATGCTAAGTACTGGTTTAAATCTGTTAATTAGTTGTGTTTTACATTTCAGAAGGAATTATAATGTCCTTTTTAGCTCTTTGGACTCCAATACTGTATGTCAGATTTTATGAGTTATAAATCAGCATCTGTATGTTTTTATGTGTAACAGTACTCCGATGAAGATGAGAAAAGTGATTATACGTTGCAGCTTGTGGATGAAGATGATTCTAATAGAAACAAGAGCAAAGTCTTGAGTACCTCATTAGTTCGTTCTTGGTCTGAACGAGTTAAAGAAGACCATAGTGATTCTGCTCTCAGTAGTTTATTGAATGCATATCGAGATGCATGCCATTTTGGAACTGAATTAAGTGGACTTGCAGATGATGACCTGTGCTATAGAATTCAAAACAGTGAAGTGTTCTGTAATGTAATATTTATTATGCTTCAAGAGGCTGATAATATATTCCGCGCGTTGTTGAAGATATCACCGACAACTTTTAAGAAAGAGACGATACTAGAACTTAAGAATACTTCAATGTGGAAAAAGATGAAGCCATTTGTGAAGTCTTATTTGAGGAGCACACTGTTTTTGTTAAATCAGGTCACCGACTCTCAGATATTGGCTTTGTCCTTAACCCGACTCAGAACTTCTATAATATTCTTTGCTGCCTTTCCATCTTTGCTGCAAAGACTTATCAAGGTAGTTTATTTTAATTATATATATTTAGACAGAACTGAATACGTAGTTGAAGATAATGCCTTTTTTATATTGAATGCATTGAATATCGGACTATCTGTAGAGAATTAGAACTTCCAGGTCTACATGAGTGTTTGATTATTGACCTAAATCTTTTGATATATTCCACATTCTAGACAGAAGATATTTATATTAATGCTAATCTCCAATTTATACTCCCTCCGTCCCAACGAATTATATACGTTCACTGTTTGCATGCATTTCGAGGCTTCTAAAAAGTATAGTTTTGCAATGTTTTTTTAATTTTTTTTTGAATAAAAGTTTAAACATCAAACTTTTATTTAGAAATTTTTTTTTTTAAAAAAATATTATGGAATTATGTTTTAAAAGAGCAATGAAAAACGTGCCAAAAAGTAATGTATAGAATTGAATGGGACAGAGGGAGTAAACATTTTTGTCACTTGCTTTTCGTAAACTATTAGACTCCTCAATATTGTCGTGATCGTTGTAAGTCGAATAGTTAAAATATACGGTTTTAGATGCAATATATTACATCTGCGAATTCCTCTTCAGTGAGAATGTTTTAATGCAGATATCAGTCCACTTCTGGGCAACAGGAAGTGGAGATCTATCGTCATGTTCTTTCCACATCATTAAGGATGTAGCTGCTGTGTTTAGCTCTAATTGTCTGGATACCTGCTTAACAAGAACATATAAAGCCTACATTGCTCGCTGCAAAGTTGTAGAGATTGCTGACATACAACATATAGAGTTTCTAAAGAATTCTTTTATTGAGCTTTGCTCAGTAGATGTGCAGAAATCATGTGGCATGGCAATATTATCTATTAAGCAACTCGCCAAAATATTGCAAATGGGTCTAAAAACAAAAAATGAGGTAAATATCTGAGCTCCTTCCCTTAATAGGTTGCACGAGATGTTTGTATATATAATGATCCTGTAGCTTGTTATATCTTACCCTATAGCTTATTAAATAATTTTCTTGTGTATGCTGTGCACAGGAAGCCATAAAAAGTATATGCAGTTGGCAGTATGTGAACTGCATCGATATCTGGGTATCGTTTTTAACTGCATACATAGAGGATTATAATCTTCAGTCGTTGCTGTATACAACTATTCAGCTTGTCAATGGAGTGGCTTACCTCTTTCCTGGTCCAAGATATTTCCCTTTAAGGGTCAAGTGTATTAAGTGGTTAAATAGCCTGTCCTGTTGTAGTGGAGTATTCATTCCCGTTGCATCATTCCTTTTAGATACACTGGAACATAATACTGGCAAGGAAGGTGGTGGAAATGTTAAAGCAATCAATCTTACATCATCATTGAAGGTCAGAATTGATCAAGTTATTATCATATTGTCTTCTGTTATTTGTTTGTTTCTCCTGTGCTGAAGGACTATTGCTGTTTTTCGAACCTTTGTTATTTAAATTTACTGAAGCCTAGATTTGACTGTGCTACAGCTTCCAAAACAGTGGCTAAAATCTCATAGCTTCCAAGTAGAATGTGTTTTATTAGTGATCGAGATGCTTGCAATACACTTTGCACAATGGAGCTACCACATTTCCTTCCCAGATCTAGCAACTATTCCACTTATCCGACTACGAAAATTTTATGAGTTAACAAATGTTGAAAGTCTGAAGCGTTCCGTAAAGCGCTTGATTGATCAGGTATGTCATCATTCTCTAATAACGGTCATGAGTACTTTTGCATTTTACTCTATCCCAGGAAGCCAGATTATGTTCCAGGAAATTCATGCAAAGCGCGATGAGATGAAAAACTATTTAATAACTTTGTGTCATTAGAATCCTTTTGGCCATGAAAGAACTTGCTCATATGAGATCGCATTTGAAAACACATGGCTGTGAGACATCATTTATATTTGAACTATTAGATTCAGTTTCTAGTAGTTTGTTAGTTATTTGTGAGACATCATCTATATGTGTACCAAGTTAGTTGGACAAATTATTTCTGACAGAAGTGAGAATAAGTCTCTAGATTTCACTTAAGCTGTTGCTTAAAAGTTTATATTTTGTCATATGTGTTGAGATATTGCAAGGTTCAAGTCATATATTTGTCATATATATTGTCATATATTTCCGACAGGAGTAACATTGAAGATCTCTGATGTGCTGTACAGGTTGAGCAAAATGTTCTGTTCGTGCAAAAGAAAAGAGATGAAGTTTCCTACTCACCTGATGATCAGCAAAGCGTTGATTCATTTCTTCAGGTTCGGTTTTAACCCCTAGCTTTTGCATTAGCTATTTTCTTCTGGTAGCTTTCGAGAACCTAAGGTGCAGCAGATCTAACTTTTTTTAAGTTCATTACGTGCTTGTTATGCAGCTGGAAAAGGGAAGTCTCAACAGTCCATTTACTCAATATTACAGAAGTGTCATGGAAAAGGCTGCCTCGAGGAATTTACATGTGATTCAAGAGATAAGGTGTGGTTACTTGGATATGATATATTTATCTGTTTTGCTATATGTCAATATATGTCAAGGAACCAGTTACTCTAAAACCTCAAGGTGTTAGAGAATGGTCCTTTCCAGGATTTTTTTATTATTCTAACACTCCCCCTCACTCAAAAGCCCATTTATGGGTCGAAGAGTGAATCATGGGCGCCCATCTTGGGGGCATAAGTATGCCTTTTGTGCACCCTCATAAATTGTGAGAAATGTTGGGGGCGACAGGGATCGAACCCGAGTCCTCTGCCAGCCTAAGCTCCGATACCATGTCAAGGAACCAGTTACTCTTTAACACTCCCCCTCAATCGTACGATATTTTTCGCTACGATCGACAACGACAAATACAACCAATACCAATATCAATATCAACAAACAATATTTAAATACCAATATCAATAAATAATATTTAAATTAAATAAATGGGGGTGGGAGGACTCGAACCCGAGTCCCTCCTTAAACCGAGCTCTGATACCATGTCAAGAACCAGTTACTCCAAAACCTTAAAGTATTAGAGAATGGCCCTTTATAGGATCTTATATTCTAACATTGTTAAAAACCAGCTACTTTAAAACCTAAGGTACTAGAGAATGACCCTTTACAGGATCTTATATTCGAACTTTCCTCCTCACTCGAGAGCCCATTAATGGGTCGAAGAGTGGATCACGGGCGCTCATCTTTGGAGCATTAATTTGCCGTTCGTGTCACGATAAATTGTGAAAATATTAAGGGTGGCAGGGATCGAGGGATCGAACCTGAGTCCTCTGCCAGCCTGAGCTCTGATACCATGTCAAGGAACCAATTACTCTAGGAAGAACCAGTTACTCTGAAACCTCAAGGTATTAGAGAATGGCCCTTTAAATGATCTTATATTATTCTAACATGTCAAGGAACCAATCACTCTAAAATCTCAAGGTATTAGAGAATGGTCCTTTCCAGGATCTTATATTATTCTAACACTCCCCCTCACTCGAAAGCCCATTATGGGTCGAAGAGTGGATCACAGGCGCCCATCTTTGGGGCATAAATTTGCCTTTCGTGTCCCTCATAAATTGTGAGAAATGTTGGGGGTGGCAGATATCCAGAACTCTGATACCATGTCAAAGAACCAGTTAATATAAAACCTCAAGGTGTTAGAGAATGACCCTTTTCAGGATCTTATATTTTAACACTATATTTTTATTTAGTAAATCAAATATTGTAGCTGAAGTGTCTTGGAGGTGTATTACAAACATTCTAAAACCCGTAAAAGCCTGACACTGCATGATTTGGGACACTTTTCCCTATTATAGGATACCAACTGGTGGGATGAGTTCTTAAATATAAACATATGTATTGGAGGATTATATTATTCAATGGAATATTATAGAAATTAGTTCTTAAACACTGCCAGCATTTGATGCAAGTAAAAAACAATATACATATGGCTTATTAAATGTGCATTGTGAATCAATATAAGAATGTACAATAATGAAACCGAAGCGTTTGAGACAATGTCTTTAGTCTATTCCTTACTGGTAAAAACTTAAAACTAGAAGCAGTAAATTTATAGTTTACCAAGAAAGCGTTTGCGGCAATATCTTTAGTCTATTCCTTAGTTACAGGTAAAAACTAGTTACAGGTAAAAACTTACACCTAGAAGCAGTAAATTTATAGTTTATTCCAAGATAACTTGCAAGCAGAACTAAAAGTAAAAATAAGCTTGTGTACTCGTTAATACTTTAACGTCAAACTTGATCAACCTGGTTATATATGTGAGAGTTTGTGTTAGTATAAAACTATGGTTTATGATGAAATATTGACAGTAAAACAGTTTGAGTAAATTGAGCTTGCCACAGATGCAATATATTGGCATTTTTGTGTTTCACTTCATTCAAGGTTAAGTGCTGATCATGATTTCTATGTGCAGTTTCCCAAAGCGGAAAAGGTTGGAGAAAGGACATGTCAGTGATGAAATGCAAGGGGAATCAGGGAATAAAATTATTTCTGGATGTTCTGGAACAATCGATTCTGAAAGGAAACGACAAAGGGTCCTCAAAGTATAATGCCGTCATACGTGTATTTGAGATCTTTGCATCAGAGTGAGATGAAATTTGAATCGGAAATTTCCAGTATACTCAATTAGGTTTGTATTAGTGGTTTAGTCTCAGATACATCTCTTGTATTCTCTTCCGGGTTATCTGTACACATGACTAAGATATCTTAGTAATCTTTATGTATTCTTATGCATTTCAGTCGTTCAATTGTGCATGGTTTTACGAGATCCGTCAGGCCCTAGATAGTTTCCCTTTAACTGTTTAGTTTTAATTGTTTAGTTATGCAACTAAAGACCCGTTAGGGCTGGTATCGGTGCAATTGATTTTCAGTAGTTCTACATGTTATTGACAATGTATGTAAGAACATAAAACACTTATAAACAACATTATGTTTGGCGAGTGACATTACTGTTGTAGTGACTCTTTATTGGAGCTGCAACCTTGACCCTTGCCAATTAAAATTTCAAACTTCTGGCATCTTTTAATTTTATCTGGGACCATATATAAGAAATATCAGGGTCAATGTGTGGGACTATATAGTAGATATCTTTAGCTGTCGAACTATTGGAATAAATTACACATGACTGATGATGTTTCTAATATGGCATTATCAGGTTGTGTAGGACTTTCTATGCAGTCGCTTTTAGTCTTTTTTCAATTGCTAATGATTTAGTGCCAGGTCTCTATTTTTTATGCATGCTTATATAAAAATCAGTGCGATACAAATTTGATTTTATTTGCAATCAAGCAGAATCAAAGTAGTGACAAAGCAAAGATAAATGAGAGAAAAATCAGGGTCTTAGTAAGCAGGGACAAATACATACAACTTAGAGGTTGTTTGGATGCATTGTGGGAATGAGATTGGAGAGGGGTTGATGGAAATTGTTTGATATATCCAGCAACACACAATTAAATTGGTATGGAAATTGTTTGATATATCCAGCAACACAACGATTCCCGTCAACCGGACTCATTAGCTATGAATCAAACAACCACTTATTCTTGTTACAGTCATGGTGAGCAGGAACAATTATTAGAAGCTGTCACTTTGTTCCCTCGAGTGTTCTGAGTAACTTTCAAGCATTTCTGCCTAATAAAGATGAGAAGGAAGTCTAGGCTCAGCAACAACTATAAGAGGGACCTTTCTTGGGAGAGAGAGTCCGAAACTTTCCTCCATACTCAACTCCTCTATCTTCATATTCTCTGGCAGATCCCATGCAAACCCTTGCAGAAGATTTGCCAAATTGAGTTGTATCAACTTAAGTCCTAGATTATAACCTGGGCACTTCCTCCGTCCTGACCCAAATGGAAGAATACGAAAATCGGATCCCTTAATATCAATGTCAACACTCGTGAATCTCTCAGGTCGAAACTCATTCGGGTCACTCCAAACATCCGGGTCTCTTGAAATGGCCCATGCATTGATTAACACTGTGGTTCCTTTAGGAATATCATAACCAGAAACTTTACAATCTTGGCTAGCCATATGAGGTGCTAACAATGGTCCTACTGGGTGCAAACGCAAGATTTCTTTTGAAAGTGCTTCAATGTAGGGTAAGTTTTGAATATCTTTCTCTTCAACCCATCTTTCTCTTCCTATAATTCTGTTTAATTCTTCAGTTGCAAGTTCAAATGTTTTTGGATTTCTCAACATTTCTGACAGTCCCCATTCTATAGTTGTCACAGGGCCTTCAGTCCCTCCGGCCAACATGTCCTGTAATATCAAATAACTCTTGAATGTAACTATGCAAAAAGAAAAAAAGACTTAGAGTTGATACAACTATGTAACATCTTATAAGTTGAATTTACAACTTATAAGTTGATAAGTTGAATATTGTTACTAACGACGTACTTTTTCTCAACTTATTTTTTATTTTTTTTATCAATTTTAGTTTAAAAATATACTTTTAAAATGTTAATCAAACTTTAATTTATATAAGTTAAATATACTTTTAAAATGTTAATCAAACTTTAATTTATATAAGTTAAAAATATTTAAAAATTATTTATTTTTGTTCATTTAAATAAAAAAATTCTGATTTATAAGTTAAATTATCCAAACACTTATATAACTTATAAGCATTTATTAACTTATCACTTATCGGTCACTTATTCCATTTAAGTCATAAATTACTTATTTAAAGATTTCCCAAACGGGCACATATGCTAATTGTTAATTTGTTACTTATTCAAGGAGGGTTGTCAGTTGGTATGCGACTATAAATATAATAGAGATCCATATAACAGTGACCTTGAAATACAAGTAAAAAATCACAAGTTGATTGCTAACCTCTGTTAAGAGCTCTTTTATAAAGCTCTAAATCACATGCGAAAGTAGATCTGATCCAAGTTAATTTAATTAATATAAATATTTCAAGTTTAGAATTCCATAATTTTTCGAAAATCCAAAGTGCATGCATGTCTAGTTAAAATTAAGAATGATGCTAGAGATATAGATACATTACGAAAAATAAATGACGCGTGATTGGTGACGTGGTGTTATCCAATATTTTATTGGTGGTATGGGTGTGTGAATGTACTGGTTCGTGTGAATGCACTGGTCCAATGTCAATCAACATTTTGTTATTTTAGTTTTCCCAATTTAGCATTTTTTTTGTAATATATATAAAGAATTGTACCAGATAAATCAGTTTAAAAACACTATAGTTGAGAGTAATTGTACCTGGGTAAAGCCTTTAACTCCATCTCTTTGAAGCTTAACTTGAACATCTTGATTATCAGATAACTGCAGTAATACATCCATCATATCTTTAGCAACATAATCCTTAGCATCAACATTACACTGTCTTCTAACTTCATTATGTTCATTAATCACAAGCTCCAAAAACTTATCCAACTTTTTGCTAACAACTTTCATTCTCTTCACATAACCTTGCAGATCAAAAACCCCCAACCAAGGAATAAAATCACCAATATTGAACACCCCATTAAGAACAAAAAGCTCTTCAATCATACACATAAACTCCTCCGGCTCTATCACCGAATTGTTCATCTCACCATCCAAGTAACTTTTTCCCAATGCCATCCTTCCAATCACATTAAAAGTAAGCCTGATAAGATCATCTTTCAACACTACAGGTTTGCCTGATGAGTTGTAAAGACGTTTCATAAGTTTTCTCATTTCTTCTACGCGAATATATTGAAATATATCAAGTCTCTTTCCGCTAAAGATTTCCATTTCACATATTTTGCGAAGTTGTACCCAGTAAGGACCATATGATGACCATGCCATGTCTGAGTAGTTGTAAGTTGTGTAATTTCCAGCAGCTGTTTTTGGTCTTGAAGCAAAAAATACGTCGTTTTCTTGAAGAATAAGTTTGGCCATCTTTGGAGATGAGGCAACGACAATGGGAGAGGAGCCAAAATATAGTTGCAATAAAGGACCATATTTTTGGGACAGTTCTTGGAAAGAGTGGTGGGGGAGTGATCCTACTAAATTTAAGTTGCCAATGACTGGCCATGGTTTTGGACCAGGCGGCAACTTAAGTTTTCGGGGCAGGAGATAGTTTAGCAGTGGAAGAAGAATTAGGGCTACTAAGAAAAGAGCTAGGAAAATGGTGCTGGCTTCCATTAATTGTAATGGAGTGTAGCTGTGTAGAGGAGACTAACTTTCGGTGGTGTACTATTAATGTTTAAGGAGGGTTTATTTATAAGTGAAGTTGGAAGGCTAAGGCTAAACCTGTCTCTTAAAATGCTAGGATATAAATGCTCTATTTTAATAATGAAAAATTATTGTTATCTCATTTTTTAATTAAATAAGGAAGATTGAAATATATATAAACAATAGCCTAAACAACCAGGATATTATATTTTAAAATATTTATTTATTAGTCAATTACGAGTACAATCTTGGACTTAACTAAAGTGAGGTAATTAGTGACGAAAAAAAACTAAAATGCAGTTTACTATATTTATATATTTATTATATATATTATATGTTAAGGTTCAATAATAGGCAATAATGCAATATTGTTCAAGAAATAAAATGCACTACATGAGTCACACCTATAAAATATAATGCAGGCAAAATTATTGAGAATTTGTTATTTAACTAGATATTGATGACTTGTACACAACATATAGACTTGTATAGATTTTTTTATTTTTTTAATAATAGATAACAGGTGTTAAGATTTAATTAGTTTTTCATCGACTAAAGCACATGTTCCTACAATATATAAAATTAAAATTTTAAAATGAAAGTGGATTAAATATAATATACGATAATATAAAATTTAAATCTTTTTAATTGTGTATATAATCTATATAATCTTAAAGGCTACTAATAACCATTTAAAATTTACCCACTAAATTTACCCATGAATTTACCCATGACCCACTATCCATGACCCATTTAATTTTTTTACACATAAAACATTATATTATACACATATTCATGGATTTTTTAAGATTTAAATATTTTATAACCCATATACAAACTAACCTTTTATACAGCTAGACCCCCTAATTGTAGCAACTGATTAGTACGTTCAAATTTTTTTGAATTTTTTTCTCTCTCAAACTGGTGCTAAATGTAGTAACTGATTAATATGTTTCCTCTGTTGTTCTTCTCAATCCAACAATTTTGCTCCGCCGATCTCCTGTCAAGCATGGATTCACGCTCCCGGAAAGGTTCAGGCTCTGCAAGGACATCACTTTTAGGTTTGATTTCATCATGAATAACTGTTAACTATCATGCACGTTAAGTGTTATATGATTTTGAATGGTTTTATGTTTTTGTCTGTAGGGTTGAAACGTTTAATTCGTAGCCAAGATTCATCAGATCAGGGCTCAAATCAATCTTCTCTGTTGTAGGCTATCCCAAATTTTCCTGTTTCTGAGTCGAATGGTGAATATCATTCTTCCTCTTACATTTTGTATGTAGATTGTAATCTAATTCATGTTCTTATATTCGTCTCATTGAATCAGTTGTGAAGCGTAGAAACATATGTGTTGAAAAAGGAAATCAGAGTCCCAATGTTACAGTATCGAATACACAGTCACCAGGTTCTGCATTATTATCTGGTATGTTTTCCATTATATTTGTTTATTATTTGTTACATTAGTGAATGTTGGGAACTCATGATTCATATACATTTTGTAGTTGGATTTATGTCTCCTTTACAACCATTATTCAATAGTTTACAAATGTATTGTGTGATTCCAGTCCACACAATCCATCTAATTTTGTTGTTGATGTTTCGTCTAATAGAACCACCCGGACTTCCTTCACAGGTATTTGGATTTTTTTACCAATGTAAAGTGCATAAGTGGGAATGTTTGTATGATTATTTGTTCTGTTTTTTTTGTGTTGTAGATTTGAAACGTATGAGCAGAAGTGTGGGTTTGAGACCTCTTGGTGGATCAAATAGCACGACTGTTAGTGTACAAATTTCACCTATTTCGGGGATTAAAGTTGAAGAGAATAACACTCCAATTGCTAGGCGCATGGATCAACCTGCTACACTCTCAGATATTACCAATTTTTCGTATACGTTATATTATAACTTTATACTGAAATAAAGATTTTAGTATGCTCTGTTGCGTTTACTAAATTGCTAACATTATATTATGTTGTTTGTTACAGCTGTGAAACGTAGAGTACGTGGTCTCAATATTGAAAATATTTTAGCTATTAATAAAGTGTTTCAACGAATAACCAAGAAAAAAAAGATTACGCCTTCAGAAGAATCATGTGTGTTAACTATTAATCAGTTTATGAAATTTCTAATTTATAAAATTTGTAATACTTTATGTTTATTTGCTGTTACGACCAATAAGAATCCATTGTTATTTCTTGCTGCAGCTAAGAAATGTAGATTACGTGGTCCGAATGTTGATAATAGGAAGACAATAACACAGCGTAAGTTTTGAGTGATGCACATTAATACAAGATTATGCATGTTCATTTATAAGATTTCATATTTTTATTGTTGTGAAAACAATTAAAAATCCATTTGTGTATTTTGTTGCAGCTAAGAAATGCAGGGTACGTGGCCGTAATATTGAGAAGATTTATACAGATCCCATGTGTACGTTTTGTTATTACATGTTTCCTGATATGCGAATTTATAAAAAAAATTACCTTGCTGGGATTGATCCCATTATTACCATTCACTGATTTTATGCTGAAGTATTTGTTCACTCTTCAGCAGTGATAGGAAAAAGACCTGGTACATCCTCTATGAATAATGGTGACGCATTGTCAAAGTCTAATAAAATATTTGAACATGGACGAATGAGTCAACCTGCTACGTCTCCTTTACGTACAAGTTTTCATAATCCCCATGAACTGAAGTCAAGAAAGAGTAAAGGAAAGGATAAAGAACAAGCATCTCCAGAAAAGAGGAATTTGATATCAGATTTTGACAATGTGGTTGAATTTGTGGATTCAGAGTCAAGTGATTCAGATGTTTGAATTGATGATATGTATCATGATGACATGGAAGAGGTAATATTGAATCGGAATTTGTGGCGTGGATATATGGATCTTGGTCCTCCGTCAAAGTTGTGCAATAAATGTGGTGCTACTATGTGGAACGAAGAGCGTAATAATAAAACATGTCCGCTTAAAGAGCCCACATTTTCTATGTGTTGTCGTAATGGTCAGATACATTTGCCAAAAGAAAGGCTGCCACCAGAACCACTAGCTTCTTTGTTACTTGGTGGTGAGAAATCGAGGCATTTTAAACAGTACATAAGAGTGTACAACTGCATGTTCCAATTCACTTCCACCGGTGGTAAGATTGATAACTCAATAAACAGAGGTAGCTCTCCGTATTGTTTTCGCTTTCAAGGTCAAAACTATCATTTGGTTGGGAGTTTAGTACCGTTAGATGGATCTTCACCCAAATTCTGTCAGCTCTACATATACAACACACAGAATGAGGTTGAGAATAGAATCAATGCAATGGGAGGTGCTTCTGACAATGTTGATCCAGATATTGTCGAGGAACTTTTAGTTATGTTTGACAAGAACAATGAGTTAGTCAAAGCTTTTCGCATGGCTCGGAATCGGTTTGAAAGCTGGATGAGTTTAAGTTAGTCCTCATATCATCTCAATCTTCTAGCGGTAGACCAAACCATATTACTCCATCTGATGAAGTTGCTGCTTTCATTGTTAGTGATGATACGGATACCGGTGGTTTTAGAGACACGGTTGTGAATTCCAAACAAGAAGGATTGAAGATGATATATGAAACAGATCCACATTTCATGTAGTTGCAATATCCACTACTGTTTCCTTGGGGAACCGAGGGTTATCATAAACGTATACCTCTAATAAGCAATAAATACTTTGAAATAGAGAATTTATATGATGAAGACCTTGATCCTGACTCAACACAGAGGCGACATGTTTTACTAAGAGAGTATTATTGTTACAAGATTATGATACGCACTTCTGAAGGTATTTATTAGAAGTAAGCAATGTGATTAGAATCTAAATTGCGTAATGGCTATGTGCATATTCTCACCATCGTCTCATTAATTTCAGGTTTAACGCCACACCTTGCTGGACGTTTGTGGCAACAATATGTTGTGGATCAGTTTGCTGCCATTGAACAATATATATTAGACTGGGTTTCAACGCATCAAACTACCATCAGTGCTGATTTGTATAATTCTGTGCATGACGCTATCGGTAAAGGAGACCATGATCCAATGCATGTTGTAAAAGCTGTTATACTGCCTGCTTCATTCACTGGATCCCAACGATACATGTCTCAATACTTTAAGGATTCCTTGGCGATATGTCTTGCAATTGGTCATCCATCCTTATTTCTCACCATGACTTGCAAGTCAAAGTGGCCAGAGATACAAGAAATGCTTAAATTGTTGCCCAATGTTGATCCTGTTGATGCACCAGATATTGTTTCTCGCGTGTTTAAACTGAAGCTTGATCTTCTATTAGATTTGATTAAAAAGAAGAACTACTTTGGAAAGTGTATAGGAGGTAAATTTATTTCACCGGACACCGACAATTTTACATTTAATTTTTTTAATCATATCTACACACATGCATAAATTTAATATTTTCTTTACTTATGTTTTGCACAGTTATGCATGTAATTGAATTCCAAAAGCGTGGTTTGCCACACGTGCAAATGCTAATCTGGCTGAGCCCTGAAAGCAGACCTTATTCTATTGAAAAGGTTGACAAGTTGGTTTCTGCTGAAATACCAGATAAAAATTCTGATCCATTAGCATATGAAGCTGTTAAAAACTACATGATGCATGAACCCTGTGGTAAAGACTTATACACATCTCCATGTATGGTTAAAGGAAAATGCATGCGTCATTTCCCAAAGAGGTGTGAATAAATAGAATGATACATATGACTCGTAATAAGTCTATTTTATTATTAATCTCGACGCATGTAATGTTTTGTTTTGCAGGTTTAATGGTAATACCTATTTTGACGATTGTGGTTTTCCTGTTTATCAGGAGGCGTAACACTGGTAGAGTCATCAACAAAAAAAGGATCAACCTTGACAATCAATATGTAGTTCCATACAATCGAGATCTTTTGTTACGGTTTCAGTATCATATAAATATGGAAATTTGCAACAGTTCAAGATCGTTGAAATATATCTTCAAGTACTGTTTAAAGGGTCATGACACTGCTACAATGTTGTTGAAGAAGAAAAGTAACAAATCAGAGAGTGAACAAACTGCAAGATCCGTGAAGAATTTGGATGAGGTAAATAATTTTCTTGATGGTAGATATGTTTGCGCATCTGAGGCATCATGGAGGATTTTTGAGTTTGACATTCACCATCGTTCCCCAAGTGTTGAACGCTTACCAATACATTTTCCCGGTCAGAAGTACTTGAATTTTCAAAGTTCTGCATATTTGGAGAATGTGTGCAATAACGCGACTTTTAAAAAAAGTAAATTAGAGGCTTGGTTTGTAGCTAACAGTGAATTTTCACAAGCTCGAAATTTTACGTATTCTGACTTTCCCACCCAGTTTAAATGAATAAAGAAAACCGCTAAATGGAAGCTTAGACAAAGAGGTGATGTGGTTGGGAGGTTAGCAGAGGTTCATGCAACAACTGGTGAATTATTGTATCTTTGAATGCTGTTACTTAGATGTAAAGGTGCTTTATCTTTCTCTCAGTTGCGCACTATTGATGGAACTACATATGATACATTTAAGGAAGCATGTGGTGCTCTTGGTCTGTTGAATAATGACAAGCAATGGCATAATGCTTTGGAAGAAAATGCATTCTCAGCTATGCCAACCCAAATTCGGGCTATGTTTGTTAACATACTGGCATGTTGTTCAGTGTCTGATCCACTTGCGCTATGGGAAAAACACTGGCCAACATTGTCAGACGATGTTCTTTATATTAGGCGTAAGATTTCAGATAACATTCATTTAACACTCTCCGAGTATGAAATCCAGAACTATGCTTTAGCAAGTGTGTGATCAGTATTAAATACATGATACATTTGTTACTTTGTAGTATTATTTTTATTTAGATGTCGGAACATTTACCAATTTTTTTTTGTGCAGAGATTGAAAAGTTGTTAAATGATGTTGGTAAGTCCTTAAAGAGATTTTCATATGATGCCATTTCCTGACAAATGATTTTTCCACACTTTTGTCAATCGTCTCATTGTTGAGGAAACTAGCTACAATAAAGAAGAATTGAGACTTAATCATGACAAAGCTCATAAAAATCTGAACTCAAGGCAGCTGGATGTATATAATGCAGTTGTTTATAATGTAAACAAAAATAAGGTGGAATGTTTTTTTTACGGGAGCGGTGGATGCGGTAAAACATTTCTTTGGCAAACTCTTTGTTCATGTTTTCGATCAGAAGGAAAGATTGTTCTTCTTGTTGCAGGCTCAGGAATTGCTGCTACACTTCTTTCTGGTGGCTGAACAGCTCATTCTAGGTTTAAAATACCGCTTAAATTAGATTAGAGTTCTATTGCTGGAATAAAACATGGTACATACATTGCAGAGTTGATGCAGCACACAAGTCTTATAATATGGGATGAAGCTCCAATGCAGCATCGCTATGCATTTGAAGCCGTGGACAGAAGCTTGCGAGACATAATGGCTGCTGTTGATGTAGAACGAGGAAAAAGACCCTTCAGTGGTATTACAGTTATTTTTGGAGGCGATTTTCGATAAATATTACCTGTTCTGCCTAAGGCTGGAAGGGCTGAAATAGTGAATGCATTATTTAACAAATCCCGGCTTTGGAAATCTTCTAAGGTCTTTCTTCTCAGTCAAGACATGAGATTACATTCAGGTAATCCTGAAGCCAGAAATAAAGTAATAGCTGACTTTAGTAAATGGCAACTTGAGATTGAAGACGGAAAAGTTGAATGCATTGATACTCATCGTGCAGATGTTAAAACTGAGTTTGTAGTTCCTGATGAATATGCTGTCAAGAGTCCCTTGAAAAGTCCCATTAAAACCCTAATTGACATTATATATCCAGATTTTCAGAATAACTTGCATTCACAGGAGTATCTGAGATCCAGATCTATTTTGACTCCAACAAATGTTGTAGTTGATGACATCAATGCACAGATTCTTGAAAGAGTTCCGGGTAATATGCATACATATCTCAGCCAAGATTCAATTGAAGACAAGGGTGTTGACGATAATGACTTTGATTCGTCATTTCCAGTTGAGTATCTGAACTCCATAAATATGCCATGTATGCCTAAACATGAGTTGAAAGTAAAGGTTGGAGTTGTTGTTATGTTGATAAGGAATTTAAATCAGATTATGGGTCTATGCAATGGTACAAGGATGATAGTTACTGGATGCAAAAAAAATAGTATAGAATGTCAAATTCTCTGTAGATCTCAAGTTGGTACGAAACATCTAATTCCAAGAATCGATATGGTCCCAACAGACATAAATTGGCCATTTGAATTTAAAAGAACACAATTTCCTCTCCAAATATATTTTGCCATGACTGTGAACAAGAGCCAAGGTCAATCATTAGACACAATTGGATTGTATCTTCCTCGGCCCGTATTCTCTCATGGTCAGTTATACGTTGCAATATCCCGTGTTACATCTCCAGAAGGACTACCTATTCTTATTGATGACGATAATGTGAAAAGCACAAATATAACATCATATATTGTGTTTGAAGAAGTTTTCTACAACCTTCCTAAATTGTGATAACATTTGATTTAACTAACTTATTGTAATTGTTTGACCATGAGTATTTTGTACTTGAAATCCTTATTTCGTGGTATGTGATTTGTTTAACAGTTGAATTTGATTTTATTATTATTATAATTTTATGTCATTTCGTTTCGAAAAATAATTTATTGTATTTAAAAATAATAAAAAAGAATGGCATGTATATAATAAAGCTGTATAATTAGTTCCCACTAATCCATCTAACTAACTTGATGCTGAGCCAATCACATTGATCCTCATCTAATTATCATTCCCGTTAATGTAGGGTAATGGACTAAAAAAAGACCACCACGTCGGTGTGATATTCTAACTTCAGTACCTCGATTAAGAGTAGAACATGTAAGCTCTCTCAGGAGTTGTGACTTTTAAATTCTAATAATAGATCTTCCTGTTTAATATAAATTACAAATTATTTTCACAGAATCTTGCAAAGATGGAAGCCCTCATGTTTGAACACATTTTAAGTCTTGACAAGTCTAGGTCAGATTGGAAGATCAAGGCAAGAGTTACAAGAATGTGGCCTACTGTGTCTTCTGAATCAGGAATAACGAAAGGCTGGAATCTCGTTCTTCTTGATGATGATGTAATTACCTAATTTGTTGATTTTATTTTATATTGATTATGTTTGTATTTTTAGAATGGATATTTATGATTATACTTTTACACTTTATACTATGTACAAAATACTCATGCATTTGCTTTTGCTGATACTTGGAAACTTATTGGGAAGAATGGATATTCATGCATTTGCTTTTGCTGATACTTGGAAACTTATTGGGAAGAATATTGTTGAAGGAGCTATTTATATTATTGAAACGTTTATGGTTAAGGATGCTTCTGAGAATTTAAAGTCTGTTTCTACAGACACATCTATAAGATTTACAAATGCTACCACTTTCCAACCGCACCGATTATGTTATGATTCCAAAATACAAATTTGAATTTATGAATTTGGGTGATTTGATGGATGAAGCCAGAAAATATGGTCCTAAAGAGAATCCAGAATTTGCTATAGGTTACGTCGTCTTTCCTATTTGGCTTATTATTATTCGTATTAACAATTGTTATAAAAGTTCTGACTGCAATCCATGTATTTATATATTGTAGATATAATTGGAGTTGTTGAAGACTTTATTAAAGTAAGCAAAATCCCCACTAAGTTTGGAGATAGGGATATTGTTCGATTCAAGATTTGTGATGCAAGGTTATTCTTTTAATTCAACATATAATTTTTTATTAATTTTTACGTCGTTATCAATTTTGGGACCTTGATCAATAAATAATTAAATGTTTACTTGATTACATTGCAGCAACAAGCACAGGGTTGGTATATTGGGAGATATGGCGAAAGTTGTCAGTGATCAATATGAGGAATATAACCATGAGGAAAATGTTATTGTAATCTTGACAAGCGTAAAGCTAGGAACATACAACGGTTTGATCTTTAGTATTTTATGCTATATACTAATTTGTCAGTAAGGTTATACACGGTTATATTAAATTACATTTTATGTAAGATACATATTGCTTTAAAACTTTAGATACGCTTCAAATCAGCAGCTTGGCATCCTCGAAAGTGTACTTCAATCTTGATGATGAGTGTGTACTTGAGATGAGAAACATGTACAATCTTATAAACATTTACTCCTTTTCCATATTTTGTCAAGATTGCATATGATATGTATATTATATAATGTGTAGGCTTGAACTTGAAGGCTATAAGCCGTCGAGAGATGATGCGGATAATAGCTATGCGTTAACATTGGCCTCTCCTTATGAGTTTATAAATTTGAAAACATTAGTTGACAATGTTGCTGGCAGTGTTGAGGTTAATTCTTTTTTGACAAAAGTTTTAGAGCATTATCTTAGATTTATATGCAATATAATTTTCATTTATAACATTATCCTCAAAATTATCATTTGCAGAAGAAATTGTATTGTGGTTTGACAATTGCTAAGTTGGAGGAAGGACATCCTTGGTTTTCATATTCATGTAGCAAATGTCATTTAAAAGTTGTTGAAGTTGGGAATAGATTTAAATGCGGTAAATGTAATCGCACTTTTCCAGTTGCTGAAAAAAGGTATTGACACATAGGAAATAATATATTTACCATTCGGTTGGTACAATTTCTTTGGATTACAAAATGTTGAATTATTTAATAATTTTTTTCACTCACATATTCAGTGTAAAGGCCGTTGTTGTGGATCAATCGTTCTCATGGAGCATTCTTCACATGGATCGTGTTGTAAAACGGCTCATAGGATGCTCCGCTTCACATCTTTATTTGAAGCAAACAAAGGTTCAATCAATTACATTTTTAAAATTTGTTTCCATATTATAAATTGTTTACAATACAGACCAATTATGTTGATGACTTAATTATCAAAACAGGAAGAGGTAGCTGCTAAAGTGTTTCCTGCATTTCTGCATGTCATGGACAGGAAAGAAATTATTGTTATTATTGAAGTTCATGCAGCCAAAGATGTTTCTGAAAATTTTATCATCAATGCCCAAGACATGTATGATTCAAACATGTATGCCATGTCAACTTCTGAATCATCCAATCATGTTGTTTTCCCTACCCTTGATTTGTCAGAGGTATGAGATTTTTTTCATAAATTACTATTATTGCATATTTTGGAATATAATTAAATATTATTGACTAAACGTTTGCATTATAGTCATTTGATCAGGCCGAGAGTTCAAAAACCCCTGGATCTTGCAAATCCGTCAGTAAGAAGATAAAAATGGTAAATAGTAATAATAGTTTTTGAGTTAATCTCTTAACGTATGCGTATCTTACATTAAAATGCTCTAATATTACAGGAGAAGTGATGATGTGCATCTGTTTTGTGGCATGGGTACGGAATTTGATCTTGCAATCCAATTTCCTAAGCTTTTATTTATGATATTTCTTTATCACAATGAACTCTAAACATTATTTTCTGTTGTTTCAAGTTTGTTTTTATATTATAATCTATGAAGATTGCTCTTTAGTTTTGTTTGTCGTTTAATTCATAATTTTGGATAATCACATTTTTAATGTTTAATGCAATGTTAAGAGGAACACCAAATTTTCGATTCCTACTTTTAGTTATATATGTTACAGGTAGTTAATCTTATATAGTTATAACTGTTTGAAGTTAGTTATTAAGGAAAAAAACTGTTTTATAAATAAAACTCAACATCCATTCCCCAACAGTCACATCTCTGTATCTTTTTTTATATATAGAAGTCTGTCATTATGGTTGAGATTAGTTGGTCTTTAAACGTTTTAGTAAGAATACCAAAAACACAAAACAGGTAATCATGGAACATGTTGAACGTGTATGGGAAATCCCTGCTCAAGGTTGGATCAAAATAAATGTTCACAGTGAGTTTGTTCAGAATGATCCTGAAGGCCAAAATAGAAATGACATTGGCGTTGTTGTGAGAGATTCAAATGGCTTTCTTCTTAGATTAATATATGGCACCATTCCAGGCCTAACTAATCTGAATAGTGCTTTATGGGCTGTATTGATAGGAATGCGTAGAGCATTTCAAGACCAGTATGAACGTGTTATCATTAAGACTGATAATATTCAGGCTTACCGTAAATGCAAGTACTACAGAGAGGACGGATTAACACCGCATACTAGGAGCACTTTCAGATTTATCCTTTCACGTCTTAATGATCCTAACATTCGTTATGAAATTAATTTGGTACATCCACAAAGGAACTCTGTTGCAAGATGCTTGGCATCTATTGGTAGATAAAATCTCCATAATTTGCAAACATTGGACCGACCTGTTGACAACATTCAAGAATTTCTTAATATGGATTTAGGTATTGACCCTCCACAAGCCCGGTTTCAAGATGTTGAAATTGATAACCCTGAACCAGTTCAAGATGGTGTTGTTGTGAATTTCTAAGCATGTTCAATTGTTTGTGTTTGTTCTTGTTAATTATATTTAAGTACTGAATCCTTATGTAAAAATGTTAAAATAATGTACAAATGGGTTTTATATATCAATGTAAATAATTATTGTACTTAGTAAATATGTGAATGTGAAAATATGTTTGATTTGATGTTACATGAATTCTCCATTTATATTTTTTCGATTACCTACAATGCTGTATTTTGTTACTGACACGTTATTCAAATAAAGTCATGATTATGTTTATTCCCACAAGGCAAAAATATTTTGGCAACTATTTTTATTATTACAAGTCATAATGATGTATTAGTATTTTCCAATAATCCAACTTACTGCCATTTAATCATTACGTATTTATGAAGTTATAACTCCTTAAAGTAGAGTAGAAAGTGAAAAGTTTTTCTTCACATTCAATGCAGTTAATTGGAATACATAACCCACTTTATATTTATACAGAGTTGGAGAACTCCAAGTTTGCCCGGCTTTATATATATAACTGTTGCATTTAGACCTTATCATAATCAGTTATCATTGTAATTCTGCTTCATTACCAAATCACTATCTTCACTACATCATGCCAAACTTTAACATTTTCAGCATTGATATTGATATTATGGCTATATTGTTTGCATTCATAATACACGATCTTGATAGCTTTCACATGTTTGGAAAGTTGTTGATGACCTATTTCACCAAAGCAAGCCGAATCCAAGTTAAAGAGATGTTGCAGAAGCTCAATTGGGATGCTCTATACCAGTACCATAATCATTATCTAGAAGTTAGTCGTGGCCAATTCCATGGCTTTATTCGTTTTACCATTTCTCTTGAAGTTGAGCAAGCATTGTTTTATAACTCGGTTCGAATGCTTTTCATGCGCAATAATGTGGATCATAATCTTCAAACTCTCTCTTTTCTCTCTGGTAATTATTTTCCATCTTATTTTAGTTTTGTCTTTTTTAGAGCCGTGTACAGACCATATGAAAAAGATCAGGTTGTTGAAGAAATGTCTCATATTGTTGGAATGGTTGATCTTAAATCGAAGTTAGTAGACATTGTTCATTTGCTTGAGGATATGTATTGGTACATATCGGATGCAGACAATTTGCTTCCTCTTTATAAATTTTGTCCAAATGCAAGAAATAAAGACCCGATAAACAGAATTGAAAGTAATCCTTTTGGTGAACAGATTTGGTATTCACTTTGTGAGTTGACTGTGAAAGAGAAGTACCGTGAAGAAGGTGAATTTTATAATCAACGTTTAACCATGTCACACATATGAAATTCAGGTTGTGGTCATTGCAAAGTGCAGTTACTTTTGTTCAAGATTTTGCTTGGTGATGTTTGTGATTGATGTTTTACAGTTTTATTGAATTTAGTACGAAATTGAAACATTTGGTAGTTTAAGTTTTGTAATTTCTAGACTTTATGTTGAATGGAATATTATTGTTTGTTGTTGATCAAACTAAGATGAAGAATGTGTTGTAATATATGTGTTTTGAACATGTAAATGAAGTTAATTTGGTAAATAGTCCAAGATAGATTGTGGCATACAATATTTTATTACAATAAATAAAGATATGATATAGATAAGAATTATGTAATTATAGATTTTGTGATGTCAAAACCACAATTACAAATTAGGCAGAATACATAATTGGGCATATTTTGGCCAGAATCAATTATGCCATAGGAAGATAACCTTAAAGTTGTTAGATGTGGTCAATTTGTAACAACAAAGAACTTACGAAATCCCCGAGTCTCCAAATTTGTGGTCATTGAAACCATAATTGTGAAACTATAGTTTTCATGAGTATCATGAGATATTAGTTATAATAAAAGTGTAACTCACATAGTTTTTATATCTACATGTGGATTATTATATCCACTTTCATTAAACCGCAACTACATATGTGAAATTCAGTAGGCCATGAGTTGATACTATGATTAGGTAAGTACCTTAATGGAATCACCCAATGAATTAATACATAAGCCCAATGTTATCTTCAGTCGATAATTATAAAAAAATATAACAATTCAGTAATACCAAACATGACAAATGCCATAATTACAATGATACGTCCTAAAGTGAAATCCATGCCAAAAAATTGGCGACTGTATCAATATTACATTTCTTTGTTGAAAGCATAAGTTAAAAACACTGAAATATCGGCAGACATGCAACCATGGTCATGAAATGTTTTCACTCGAATTCATCTCCATTCCATTATTCCCGAACTAATTTCCCTGGACGTTCTCTGCATCAAGAAAAATAACATTTGTATATTTAAATGTGTGTATTTAAATGGAGGTAAACAATCAGTTCAGTATAAACCAAAAATAGTTTATGTAAGTTCAACAATGATCGCCAATTAATATGACCATAATGTATAACAGAGTTTCTATTATTAGAGTTCTCACCAGGCTTTGGGGTCTGATGTGCAAACATCCTTTGCACTCCATATTTGTCAAAAATAACAGCATCAAACCGACCAGCTTCCCAGTTGGTGAACACAATAAAATCTCCCAGGTTGAGTTGAATATATGCTGGAATTTTATAGAGACCAAAGAACCTTTTGTCATATTTGGAAAAATAACCCTGTAAACATTGTATCCAAAGGGAAACAGTAGAGAACAACATCGGGAATATGCTTGCCAAAGTGTGCCATGAAAGAATATGGAATATCCTGCATCAAAGTTAAAATATAGTTATCCTATGTATTTCAAGTATGTAAATAGAAAGTTTTGCCCGATTAAAGCATTTTACAAGTTTATAAGAAAATAACTTACAACTAAGCCATCATAGATTGTATTCTCATTAGGTTCAACTAAAATCTTCCATCCAGCTCCAGCAACATTGTCTGATCATGTTTGTAAAAAGTATAATTATAATCATGACTTAAAATAATGCAATGTTCAGCCATATAGCGAATAGCAGATTAGACTTTTACCTCGCTTGGCCACATAAAAATTCGGGTTTTCTGGTATGATATACTCTATTTCACATCCCGTCTTATCAAAAATGTGACCCCAGAAATTTCCTTCACATTTGTAGCAACAATCGATTAATTCCACGAACCTTTCGCCGGCAAAAACACAGCATACTCCGGCGGACTCATCGGAAAAATACGAACGCCCACAATTATTAACCAAATTCAAGATTCTAGTACCAAATCAAAGCTAACATCATCCCTAATCTATTCAGATCATTAACAACCAGCAAAAATATCCATTCAAACCGAAAAATCAATTTAAAAAAACGTAAACACCAAGAACTCGGTTTCACCTTTCCAGGATTAAAACATATCAACCAAATACATAAATCGACTCCAAAGATCATTCTGAAGCTATGGGTAACATCAAAATCAACCCAGAATCATCCAAAAGCAAAAACAATTTTCAAGAATAAAACATAAAAATTGACTTTTCTAATTACTATACCTCAGATCAAGATGTTGATATCAATAGAAAGCTCTCATCGAGAGGATGATTTTGACTACTAGAATGTCTGATTTGGTTCCCTAAATCGATCAAAAATCGTGATGGAAGTTGAAGAAAAGGATTTCACCCCCAAAGTTGTTCTTGAAAAATTCTGAATTTTCTGAAATTTTAATAATTAAAATAAAAAAAAATCAGTTCCACTATTTATATTATCTGAAAAATCAATACTCTAAAATCATTTAAGGGTATTTTTATCCCCTAATACCCCCAAAATAATAATTACGGGGAATAATTTTAAAAACGATAAAATACAAAATTAATGTCAAAATTCCCCAAAAATTGCGAATAATTCGAAAATACAAAAATAAAGGGTATTTGAAATACGAATAATTTTATAAAAATAAAAACATGGATTTTGTGGGGTTTGACGTCCCGGTGGGGTCCCGGTCCGCTGATTTTTGAAAAACAGGAACGACTCCTAAATTACCAGTAAATCCCGAAAACACCTAGAATACATTTAAATGCGCATAAAATGAAATAAAATGAGTACCTTAATAAAGACGCTAATAAATACGCGTCCAGATTGCAGATAGATTCATATAATTGCAGTTTAAACATGTATTAATCAATGGAAAAAATATTTCTGGCCCGCACAGAAACACAAATAGCACTTTAAAACACGTAATATCATGGCTGTAAACATTTTAACTTATATAAACACATAATATTTATTTAATATAAAATATTCACATAATTTTCCCGCTTTCTTTATTTGGAGCCGGATTATATATATTTTTATAATTTGTTTTTTTAATTGTAATTTGATTAATAATAATAATAATATACATCTAAGACAAATGTAGATATTTCAATTAATTATTGATCAACACAATGTTTTGAAATAAAATATTGTTATAAAATTTTGGTACATATTAAACTGTCAACTGTAGATATTTTAACATTTAATATGCTCTTACTACGGATTACAGACATTACTGCTTATTCGAGCTAATTAATATGTAGAATAATTTTTTCGTATGAAGTTTTGACATTTGTATTTCACGCTATAATATCATCATTATACAAATTACAAATAACCATTGACTTTAATAGACATGCATAATCTGAAATTGTTAATAAATTAAAATGTGTAATCGGCTCACTTACGTGTTCACTGTATGGGTATATGAATATGATATGTTATATTGTAATACTAAATTTCTACTATCTACGTTAATCATTTTGTTGGTAAAATAATATTCTTGACAGATTTGCATAAGTAATTACCAAGTTATAAATCAATGTATCATTATGCTTTCGATCAAATCTACAAAATGAATTGATTAAGCCTCCTATTATGAACTTCTAAGTTTGAAAAATATATTGTATGTGTACTTGATACTAATTAATTATGGAAGATTTTAGGTCTACTTTACACTTAATTCCTTTTTTTCAATAATAGGACAATGATATTCAATAATCGTCAATCATTATGTTCACGATTCTGTGTAACAACTAACAATTTGATTTATGAAATCATCTAAAGAAAATTAACAATTAAAATATACATATTTTGGTATAATCAAAATATCAAGAAGTATCATATTCTCACTCCACGATTGACTTTACATATTTCAGAGTAACTAACTTCATTCCATATTAATAGCCTGACATATCACATATAACAACTTTGGCGGCATAAAACATGTAATCTGATCATATCTCTAAATAAAGTTGTAGATATGCATCTAAATCTTTTTCATAGCATTTTGTTTTAATTCCGATATTGTCATAGCTGTTCCTGTATTATAACTCAGAGCTGTAGAAGAAACGTTGCATACCACATCTTGCAAGCATCATGAGTTAGTATTCTGCATATAATTTGTATTACATGGTGAACGATTATGAATTCTGGAGTTTACTACTATGTTCTCTTTTAATATATATTTTAAAATTCAATTCTTTCAGCTCCAGTTATAGTTCATTCGCTTTCTTCACTGGACATTTACAACCTAAACTTGAGGATAAGAGTTCGAGTCACAAGATTGTGGCATACTAATAATAGAGAAGGAGTCTTTGTTGGATGTAATTTGATTCTTTTGGACCCTCGGGTAAGTGATGTTTAAAACAGATTATTTTACGTTATCACGTTTATAGTTGCGAGTATACTATTATAACCTACATGTTTTCCTGTTTGTAAGAATGATCATATGCAGGCTTTTGTGAGAGCTGATATATGGAACTCTCTTGACAACACTATTGTTGAGGGTCAGATATATGAAATAACAAATTTCATTACTACCCACGCATCTGGTATCTTGAGGCATGTTCGTTCTGCGCTAAAAATTGTTTTCACACCTTTAACCACAGTCCAAACTATGTATCCAAACGACTTAGACCAGATTTTCATAGAGAGGCACAATTTTGAATTTGTCAGTTTACCTCAGTTGGCTATAAATCCCGAATCTTATGCTCTCGATAGGACATTTGCCATAGGTATCAATAAATTTCATATGCTTTATACTAACACAATAATGTAAAAAGTGCATTTGTTTTAAGTATATGACATTGTTCTTTATCAGATATCATAGGAGTTGTTGCTGATCTCCAGCCAAGGGTGAACATTGAGATAATTTTTGGAGCTCAGCCTCTTATACAATTCAATGTTACTCAAGGACTAGAGTAAGAATTAAGATACACGTGTAGAAATTTATTGAACTAATGTATCTACTTAAATTTAAATTTTTTTCATTTCTATGTATTTTGTTACAAGTGTTTCTTTCAAAGTGGATATATGGGGTGCATTGACTGAAAGTATGACTTCACTGTATGAAGATGGTGAAGAGACACCAGTCATTATTGTTCTGTCAAGTGCCAAAGTTATCATGTACAAATGTTAAATTTATGGAGTAAAGATAGTTTATTATATTATTTACTTAGACAAGCACATTATACGTTTGTAACATGTTATTTTTGGTTGTTAAGGCGTCACTATTATCACTAATAATCCGGCCTCCAAATTCTACATTAACCCCGGAGTACAGGAGGTTTTTAACTTTAGGCATTGGTATGTGTAAAAATATTGTTTTGAAAATTTTGTACGTTAACTGTTTTTGTGTATAAATCTCTTAATACATTTATGTGTGTTACAGGCTTGAGGGCATGTGATATGATGGTGCCGATAGTGATTGATGAATTAAATAAGGTAAATATAGCATTTGTTACAGAAGTAATGTCCAATAAGATTGAACACAAATGACTAAATATATGAAATTAAATATTGTAACATATTTCTTATTGTTTCCTTTGCAGGAGGAGAGAGTCAAAGGTGGTTTTTGATATTTGGAAAGAGAATGCATTGCACGGATGTCGCATGAAAGAATTTTTTTTATTTCAATCAGAATATTCGTTAAGGATATCTAGATAAGTTTTAGAGATAAGTCATTGTTTATATTTAAAACTTTATGTTGGATTTGTAGATGGTTTGAATGTACGCCCTTGCTGATTTCTGCTTATTGTTGGAGTTCACTAGCCTTATTATCATCCTGTTCATTTTCAGCATTTTGTACTGCATCTTCTATATTCAAATCAACCGGCTCTTCATTGTTCGCATGATTATCTAACACATCATGTTGGTTCTGCGTTTAACTATTTAAATGGATTGCTCAAATCCCTGATTGTAACATTTGATGCTTAATATTTTCTCAACGTTTAACTGTATAAACATAGTAAATGGTTTTAGATAATATTGAAAGAAAATCATGAGATACGAGATGCATAACAAAACAGACTTAATCATGTCTGATTGCCTTCTACTTTTGGTATTTTAACTTAAAAAAATGGTAACATCAAATTGACGAATTAAAAAGTCTAAGTAGAATTAAAAGTAAAATGTTCGTCATATTTTGTCTTAATTTCCGTTCCCGTTAAGCTTTCAATTGTTTCAATAGATGTTTAGGAAGAAATCACTACCGAAAATATTATACTAGACGATTTATTCTAATTTGAAGGTCGTAGACATTGTTATACCATGTGAAGTTATTATAATTATTTTTAGAATATTGGATTACTTATGCAGAATCCAAATCCTAACAAACTCATATGTAAAGATTACGCCAATTGGATTAACATCAATCATGTACCTAAATCCATGGTTGACATAGTAATCCTTTTACATATATGGTTAACATATGTTCTATGAGTGTTTAAATTGTGTAGCTTTTTAATAATCATTTGGTTGTTGTTCATCTTTGTCATGGCCGGCATGGAAAATAATCTTGCATCAGTTGATAGCACTAGGACTGATTGGAGGGTTCGTGTACGTATTACTCGGATGTGACCTTCATTTTCTGGCAGTCAGTGTTAGGGCGAAAACACGCGCTAATATTCACGCAAGTATACGCGTTCGCAAGTAATATAGAATATTTTCTAGTTCGTTCCCTCAGAGACTCAGACTAAATTATTGTCTAATTAAACTCACTCACCAATGTATGATTACTTCTCAATGTTAAGATAATAACACTTAAAATTGTTGATTAAATATTAACTATAATTAACTACTTAATTAACCACTTAACTAACACTTCAATTTATCAATAATAAAACACTCATGAGATCACAACTTCATTATTACTTCCTTCTATAGCCATTGTTATTACCTTTAGCATGTGACAGTGATGATATTAATCGAATAACACGAAACTGATAAAAGCCAACTTTCATTGTACTAATACCATTCCACCAAGCATCCACAATTAAGATAGAAGTTGAATAGTCATCAATTATGTTGAGTTCCTATATGTCTACAGAAATTGACAACACAACGATTTAAGCACAAGTTATTCCTTTTTGATTACATAGGGCAAATAAAACTGTTAGAGTTACCCACTAATCATGCACAACGTACATGAACCTATGCTAGCATGGCAAGTTCTAAATCTCAAGATCCACCGTCGCTTCACAAGAGATTAACACCCTATCTTATATGTTCGCGACACACATAAGACGAATACGCACAACCAATACTAGATATCAAGCAATCATCACACACTAAAGTATTAAACAATTAACTAAAGAATTCCATAATAAATCCGTTGCAACCCCATGATCACGATTAGCCCATAATAGAACTTATCGCCATCATGGGTTCATATGAAATCATGATAAACAAACACAAGAAAATAATAACTAAACTAATTATATTAAAACAGAGTACGTCACAAGAGTAAATAAGTCAAAACAAGAAAACTAGCATCCAACGTTACAACGAAACAAGAATCACAAGAAAATATGCTTCCTCTTCGTTGCGGTGTGCTAATTCGGTCTTCTTCCTTATCTCCTTCGCTTCTTGCGTAAAACACAATCTTCTTCTTCTTAATTCCCCCTGTGAAAACGTCTCAAATCTACTTATATAATAGTCCCATAAAACTCAGATTACATAGAAGTTGGAAACCAAACAGAAGTAGAAGTCTAAAATAATTCAGCAAAATTCCCGACCCTGCGCGGCCGCTCAGCATAGCTGCGCGGGCGCGCAGGTTGCTGCGCGGCCGCTCAGCATAGCTGCGCGGGCGCGCAGGCCTCCACTGAAAAAAATCCAAGTTTGCTCCGTTTCTTCGCCGTAATCTGCCCGTTCCTTTCCTCTCGCAATGGTGAACACATGCCAAGGCTTATTCTTGATGATTCCTCCCCCGAAATGCAACTAATACCCTGAAATGCATAAACACTAGAAAAACGCATCAAATATACAAAATACTTGATTTCAAGACATCAATTTAAGCCATTTTAAGACGTTCTAAGTGGTATAAAATGCCACTTATCACACCCCCAAACTTAAATCGATGCTTGCCCTCAAGCGTCACAGACTCAAAAACAAATAAAAATATGTATGAATACAATCTATATGAAAATGCAGCGATCCCCCTTACTACAATTAATCAACCAAATTGCCACATCTCAACGAATGCAGTTAGACAACTAAAGATCAATAAACTCATGCAAACGGACATACAGCCAGAAACGTGGTGTGTGCAAATGCTTAACAGATATGCTTCGGAACTAGACCAATTACTATGACTAGACTATCCTCAAGGCAATCCTACGATTATACAAAGAATAAAAATTCCAGGCACAAAGTGATATACAACACTACAAGAACTCTGGAGCTTACTACGGAATCGTGCTTTTTATTTACAACTCAAATGCTTATTTGACCGTGCAATGAGTGAGGTCCACAAAAGACTTATACAATGATATCCATGTAACGAGCGTTAGGTTAGCGGATCCCATACTCTAAAAGCCTTAGGTCGCTAGGCACAAAGTCCCCTAAGAACTTAATAACTCGAATACCAAAGAGCCCACTCTTGATCAATTATGCCAATTTTTTTTTTTTTTTTTAATTTCTGAGCAAGTGCGTTTCGCTCCATCTTGCTCAACCCTAGACTACTCGCAACATACGCGAGCCGGCTACTAGCCATTTGACGCCTAGCCACAACTAGCAACAACTTCCATATTTTTTTCTCCAAAATTTTTCTTTTTCATATCTTTATCACTAAGAACCTATAATCGAATTCTAAGCATAATAAGTAGATTGACCTTGAAAACAACCAAATCATAACACAATCTAGCCCTTTCGCATTCTCTAAGACTTAGTGGACTTACAATTATTTCTAGCATGCATATCAACCTACACAACTTAATATCACTTTAATGCTATCACTACACTCACATCAATATCACAATTCAGTCGATAAATCATTGCAAAAGGGATCATAGTAAATGCATGAGCTACATGACATTCATAAAAAAACTATATGGCATAAATTATGCAACTATATGAACTAAACTATCATGAATATACAACTAAATGACACACACACAATATTCCTTAACTACCACCCCCAAACTAAAAATCTTCACTGTCCTCAGTGAAAGTAGTAGAAAGGAACACAGGGTATACCTACTCGGAGTCATCATCATCATCACCCTCAGTGGGTGGAGTATCAGGCGGCGGGTATGCAGAGTCCTCACCAAAAACTGGCCACTGGATATCAGCTCCAAGGCCTCGAAAAGCAGTCCCTAACGCAAGGGTGAGTTCCTGAGCAAACCTGCTCTGTGTCTCATACATGGCATCCATCCGCCGTGAAAGCCTCCTATACTGGGCATCAACCATCCCAGCACCATCCTGAGCTCTCGAAGAACCAGCCTCATCACGCCCTGGCCTAGCCATAGTAGCACCTCGTGCTGGACGCCCTCCTGGAAGACGATAACCCAGCCCATGCTCCTCAGGCTCACCACCGGTCCACTCCTGCATCCCATTCAGAGTGCCAGAATCAATCGGAGCGGCTGGCAACTGCAACTGCTCATGAGCCGGCCAGTTCACTCCCACTGCTCGGCATAGCTTCGTAACCGTAGATGCATAAGGGATGTTCATATGCTTTGCTCCCCTCAAAAACTTCAGAATTCCTTGGTAGATAAACTCACCAAGGTCCACATAGTACTCCTCATTCAGAATTCCCCACAACAGCTGTGCTCTCTCAACTGTGACCTCGTGTGCATGCGAAGAAGGCAAAATATTAGCACAAATAAATGCATTCCAAGCACGGGCATACCTGTTCATGGCGATCGCCGGAAAGTGACGATACTCATTATTGCCTGTACTGCGGGTCCAAACTGTGCCCGGTCGATAGAGAGTCGCACAAATCAAATCCAAGTCAAAATCCTCAGCAGTCTTTTCATTCCAGTTCTCCTCCTCGGGCGTCCTCTCTCGCTGTCCAATCACACGGCGAATCGCCGCAGGATGATAATCAACCGTCAGCCCACGGACCACAGAAAACCCATTCTTTTCAGCCTTCGCGTTCGCGTAGAACTCGCGAACAACGCTCATCGGTACTGCTTCGGGTGACTCACAATAAGCTATCCACCCCTTCTCTGCAATCATGGGCAACAACTCACCATCCCTCCCCGATGGTAAAAACCCCCTCTCTTTCAGAATCGGCTTACCCAACAGCCTAGTGTACTCCTCCTCCGCGGCTCTGTCAGTTAACCGAGGCCTTGCAGCAGTACCCCTCGATGAATCAGCAGTAGGAACTGTGCTGCTGCTGTCAATAGTGCGTGCTCTCTTGGGTGCCATTGATTCGTGAATAAAAGCGTGTAAGAACTGATATTTGATGTTTGTGAGAGGGGTTAAGTGTAGGAAGTTTTGTGGGAGATATGTAGGATAGGTGTATGTATATATAGGGTGTGGATTAGATTAGGGTTTGGGAATTAAGGGATAAAATGATGGGGTAGTGGGAACAAATCGTGGGTTTATGGGCTAAAACTGTTTTTGTGTTTGTTTTTGTTTGGTTTTTTTTTTTTTTTTTTTCTGAACTGTAAAAAAAATTTCTGATCCTCGACCCCTGCGCGGCCGCTCAGCATAGCTGCGCGGGCGCTCAGCTTGCTGCGCGGCCGCTCAGCTTAGCTGCGCGGGCGCGCAGGGGGTCACTGGAATTTTTTTTTTCAGCCCCTGTTTTCTGATTTTTTTGTGTTTTTGGATAGGTTATTAACTTCTAAGGGTTCCTGTAACAATAATTCATGGGTTGCCTCCCACGCAACGCTTCTTTTTCGTCATTAGCTTGACGTTTCGTACCCTGCTCAAGTAGTCAACAAAATGGCACTAACCACTTCTCGGTTTGCCATGTCCCCATAGTAGTGCTTCAACCGCTGACCGTTAACCTTGAATGCTTGGTCCGGATCATTCTCAAAAATTTCCACCGCTCCATGTGGAAACACAGTTTTGACAATAAAAGGTCCAGACCACCTTGATTTCAACTTCCCAGGAAAAAGTCGGAGCCGAGAGTTGAATAAGAGAACTTGTTGCCCTGGCACAAATAACTTTGGATGTAGCTTCCTATCGTGCCACCTCTTCACCTTTTCCTTATACATTTTATTATTTTCGTACGCTTGAAGTCGAAATTCATCCAGTTCATTAAGCTGAAGCATTCTTTTCTTACCAGCTGCATCTAAATCCAGGTTCAACTTCTTCAATGCCCAGTAGGCCTTATGCTCAAGCTCCGCAGGTAGATGACATCCCTTACCGTACACCAACTGGAACGGTGACATCCCAAGTGGAGTTTTGTATGCTGTTCTGTAAGCCCAAACAGCTTCATCGAGCTTTAAAGACCAATCCTTCCTTGACGGACAAACAACCTTCTCTAGAATGCGCTTTATCTCTCTGTTAGACACTTCCGCTTGACCATTTGTTTGCGGATGATAGGCAGTAGCTACTCGATGATTCACATTATAACGCTGCATCATAGAAGTGAACTTACGGTTGCAAAAATGCGATCCTTCATCACTTATGATTACCCGAGGTGTTCCAAACCTTGTGAAAATTTGCTTATGAAGAAAATTTAGTACTGCCTTTGCATCATTTGTCGGTAAAGCTTTAACTTCGACCCATTTTGAGACATAATCGACTGCCAGCAAGATGTACTGATTATTGCAAGACGAGATAAAAGGCCCCATGAAATCGATTCCCCATACATCAAAGACCTCGACTTCAAGCATCACATTTAATGGCATTTCATCCTTCCTTGACAAATTTCCCACTCTTTGGCAACGATCACACCTTAAAACAAACTGATGAGCATCCTTGAACAAAGTAGGCCAGAAAAAACCTGCTTGCAGAATACGAGCTCCCGTCTTCTCACCTCCAAAGTGTCCCCCATAAATCGTGGAATGGCAGTCTCGTAATATCCCCTCCGTCTCACAGAACGGGATACATATCCTGATGATCTGGTCAGCTCTCTGTCTAAACAAATATGGTTCATCCCACATATACCACTTCACCTCATGCAGAAACTTCTTCTTTTGAGCGGATGTCAAATTAAGAGGCATTATATTGCTGACGAGATAGTTTACAATATCTGCAAACCATGGTTCTTCCTCCTGAATTACAAACAACTGCTCATCCGGAAAAGATTCATTGATTAACGTCCTATCTTGTGAAGTAGAATCGGGATTCTCCAACCTAGAGAGATGGTCAGCTACTTGATTATCAGTACCTTTTCTATCTTTGATCTCTAACTCAAATTCCTGAAGTAAAAGCACCCAACGAATGGGTCTCGGCTTCGAATCCTTCTTAGAAACCAGATAGCGAATAGCTGCATGATCAGTGAATACTGTTACTTTCGTACCAAGCAGATAAGATCGAAATTTCTCAAAGCCAAAGACTATAGCCAAAAGCTCCTTCTCAGTAGTGGTGTAGTTCAATTGGGCATCATTTAAAGTCTTACTCGCATAGTAGACCACATGGAAGAGATTTTTCTTGCGCTGTCCCAGAACTGCACCTACCGCATAATCACTCGCATCACACATCATCTCAAATGGTTCTGTCCAATCTGGTGCTGTAATGACTGGTGCCGTGATCAAACTCTCCTTGAGAGTCTCGAATGCTGCCAAACAGTCATCATCAAATTTGAAAGGCACATCTTTCTCAAGTAAATTGCACAACGGCTTAGATATCTTTAAAAAGTCCTTGATGAATCGCCGATAAAAACCCGCATGACCAAGAAAACTACGGATTCCTTTCACAGAATTAGGTGGGGGAAGATTTTCAATGACTCCCACCTTGGCCTTGTCCACCTCCAGACCCTTGCTAGAGACCTTATGCCCAAGGATAATGCCTTCACGCACCATAAAATGACATTTCTCCCAATTAAGCACCAAATTAGTTTCCACACATCTTTTGAGTACGACGCGCAGATTATTCAAACATTCATCATATGAGTGTCCAAAGACGGAGAAGTCATCCATGAACACTTCGACGTTATTTCCAATCATGTCAGAGAATATAGCCATCATACATCTCTGAAAGGTGGCCGGTGCGCCACATAACCCAAACGAAACTCTGCGAAAAGCAAATGTGCCAAATGGACAAGTGAAGGTAGTCTTTTCCTGATCCTCTGGTGCAATACAAATCTGATTATACCCGGAATAACCATCCAGAAGACAAAAATACTCATGTCCCTCCAATCTGTCAAGCATCTGATCAATAAATGGAAGAGGGAAGTGATCCTTCCTTGTGGTTTTGTTCAATTTTCTATAATCCATGCATACTCTCCATCCTGTAACTGTTCGAGTAGGGATGAGCTCATTCTTTTCATTTGCGACCACAGTGATACCTCCCTTCTTAGGTACACATTGTACGGGGCTCACCCACGAGCTGTCAGAAATAGGATAAATGATGCCTGCATCTAGCCATTTCAGAATTTCTTTCTTCACCACCTCCTTCATGATGGGATTCAGTCTTCGCTGCTGTTCCACAGTTGGCTTACTACCTTCCTCTAGCAGAATTTTATGCATACAATATGAAGGACTTATCCCCTTGATGTCTGCTATGGTCCATCCTATAGCCGATTTGAATTCTCTCAAAATCCTTAAGAGCTTGTCTTCCTCACTACCTGAAAGGTCAGATGAAATAATAACAGGTAACGTAGATGAATCACCTAAAAAAGCATACCTCAAGTGTTCAGGTAATGGCTTGAGCTCCAAAGTAGGTGCTTCCTCTATTGATGGTTTGAGCTTCCCTTCAGCGTTCTTGAGGTCAGAAGTACCAAGAGATTCAAATGGTATGTCCAGCTTTCGCTTCCAGGGAGAAGCGTTCAGATATTGTAATTGCTCGTTGCTATCTTCATCATCACTGTCAAAATCCCCCACTAAGGCCTTTTCCAATGCATCAGATATTAGCATGTGATCGAGTTCCGAAGTAACCGCAGAATCAATCACATCCACTTTTAAGCACTCCTCATCTTCTGTAGGGAATTTCATTGCCTTGAATACGTTGAAGGCCACATCCTGATCTTGGACCCGCATAGTAAGTTCACCTTTTTGCACATCTATCAAGGTACGGCCAGTAGCCAAGAAAGGCCTCCCCAAGATTATGGGAATCTTCTTATCTTCCTCAAAATCCAGAATAACAAAATCTGCTGGAAAGAAGAGCTTATCCACTTTGACGAGCACATCCTCAACTATGCCCCTTGGGTAAGTAATGGAACGGTCAGCCAATTGTAGTGACATGTACGTGGGTTTTGGATCAGGCAGATCCAGTTTTTTAAAGATCGACAACGGCATCAGATTAATGCTTGCTCCCAAATCACAAAGGCACTTGTCAAACGTCAGATTGCCAATTGTGCAAGGAATGGTGAAGCTTCCTGGATCTTTCAGTTTTGGTGGTAACTTTTGTTGCAGAACAGCGCTGCATTCTTCCGTGAGAGCAACGGTTTCAAGGTCATCCAGTTTCACCTTCCTTGAAAGAATAGTCTTCATAAACTTCGCATAACTAGGCATTTGTTCCAGAGCCTCAGCGAAAGGTATATTGATGTGAAGTTTCTTGAACACCTCCAGAAACTTCCCGAACTGTCTATCCAGCTTTTGTTGCTGCAATCTCTTAGGAAAAGGTGGTGGAGGATAGAGCTGTTTCTCCCCTGTATTAGCCTCAGGCAGAGTGTGTTCAACAGTAGTCTTCCTTGGTTCCGCCGCTTTCTCCTTTTGCTTAGATTCTTCACCTCTAATTTCAGCTTCTACTTCTTTTGCCTTTTCAGCATCAGCTACTTTTCCAGACCTTAAGGTAATAGCCTTGACTTGCTCTTTAGCTTCCTTCCTGCCTGGTACTTCCGTGTCACTGGGAAGAGTGCCAGGTTGACGATTGAGCACTGCATTGGCTAATTGACCAATTTGATTTTCCAAGGTCTTGATAGAAACCGCCTGACTCTTGCACAACAGCTTAAGTTCCTCAAAATCAGCACTAGTAGGTGCAGCTGCACTTCCCTGTTGAGGATATGATTGCCTTGTAGCATACTGCTGTGGTTGCTGGAATCCAGGTGGGTTAAACTGTTTACTCACTCCTTGCTGATATGGTGGCTGAATAGCATTCTGATTATTCCCCCAGCTGAAATTTGGATGATTTCTGTTGTTAGGATGATAGGTCGCTGGCACAGGCTGCTGTTGTCGCTGATAATTATTCACATACTGAACAGATTCGTTTACAAGAGAACACTGATCCGTAGCATGAGAACCTGCACAAAGCTCACAAACCATAGCTATTTGATTAACTCCATACGTAGCCAGAGAATCAACCTTCATTGATAGCGCTTGGAGCTGGGCTGCAATAGCGGTGGCTGCATCAACTTCCAGAATACCTGCTACCTTGCCTGACGTCATCCTCTGAGTTGGGTTTTGATGCTCATTTGCAGCCATCGTCTCGATAAGATTATACGCCTCAGTATAGCTTTTAGCCCATAAGGCGCCTCCAGCTGCTGCATCGAGCATGGGCCGAGATTGGGCCCCCAAACCATTATAGAAACCAGTGATCACCATCCAATCCGGCATTCCATGATGTGGACATTTTCTCAACATTTCCTTGTAGCGTTCCCAAGCCTCGCACATAGATTCTGTAGGTTGCTGCGCAAACTGAGTAAGAGCACTCCTCATAGCAGCAGTCTTTGCCATCGGATAAAACTTTACCAGAAACTTTTGCGCAAGATCTTGCCACGTAGTGATGGACCCAGCTGGTTCAGAATGTAACCAGTCTTTAGCCTTGTCCCTTAGTGAGAATGGGAAAAGCCTCAACTTGATAGCCTCATCAGTCACGCCATTATACTTAAAAGTGCTGCAGATCTCGACAAAATTCCTTATGTGCATGTTGGGGTCTTCAGTTGCCGCTCCTCCAAAAGAAACAGAATTCTGCACCATCTGAATAGTGCCCGGCTTGATTTCAAAGGTGTTAGCTTGAATAGCCGGATGAAGGATGCTTGACTGAATGTCATCAATTTTAGGCCGAGAAAAATCCATAAAAGCTGGATCAGCTTGAACAATACGATCTCCCATGTTTACTGGTTCTTTCTGCTCAGTTCCTGAATCCGAATCCTCAAAATTTAACTTCTCCGGAATATCAAGAACTTCGTCCGTCTCCTCAGCTGTATCTAAAGTCCTCTTGCGAGCACGAGAACGAGTTTGCATAAACGCTTGCTAAAGTACCTGAAACACAACCAGAAAAAATAAGTAACTACTACGTCCTAATCACTGAGTCCTAATGACCAATGATGGTAAGTACATAAACTAAACAAATACGCCGAGTCCCCGGCAGCGGCGCCAAAAACTTGTTAGGGCGAAAACACGCGCTAATATTCACGCAAGTATACGCGTTCGCAAGTAATATAGAATATTTTCTAGTTCATTCCCTCAGAGACTCAGACTAAATTATTGTCTAATTAAACTCACTCACCAATGTATGATTACTTCTCAATGTTAAGATAATAACACTTAAAATTGTTGATTAAATATTAACTATAATTAACTACTTAATTAACCACTTAACTAACACTTCAATTTATCAATAATAAAACACTCATGAGATCACAACTTCATTATTACTTCCTTCTATAGCCATTGTTATTACCTTTAGCATGTGACATTGATGATATTAATCGAATAACACGAAACTGATAAAAGCCAACTTTCATTGTACTAATACCATTCCACCAAGCATCCACAATTAAGATAGAAGTTGAATAGTCATCAATTATGTTGAGTTCCTATATGTCTACAGAAATTGACAACACAACGATTTAAGCACAAGTTATTCCTTTTTGATTACATAGGGCAAATAAAACTGTTAGAGTTACCCACTAATCATGCACAACGTACATGAACCTGTGCTAGCATGGCAAGTTCTAAATCTCAAGATCCACCGTCGCTTCACAAGAGATTAACACCCTATCTTATATGTTCGCGACGCACATAAGACGAATACGCACAACCAATACTAGATATCAAGCAATCATCACACACTAAAGTATTAAACAATTAACTAAAGAATTCCATAATAAATCCGTTGCAACCCCATGATCACGATTAGCCCATAATAGAACTTATCGCCATCATGGGTTCATATGAAATCATGATAAACAAACACAAGAAAATAATAACTAAACTAATTATATTAAAACAGAGTACGTCACAAGAGTAAATAAGTCAAAACAAGAAAACTAGCATCCAACGTTACAACGAAACAAGAATCACAAGAAAATATGCTTCCTCTTCGTTGCGGTGTGCTAATTCGGTCTTCTTCCTTATCTCCTTCGCTTCTTGCGTAAAACACAATCTTCTTCTTCTTAATTCCCCCTGTGAAAACGTCTCAAATCTACTTATATAATAGTCCCATAAAACTCAGATTACATAGAAGTTGGAAACCAAACAGAAGTAGAAGTCTAAAATAATTCAGCAAAATTCCCGACCCTGCGCGGCCGCTCAGCATAGCTGCGCGGGCGCGCAGGCCTCCACTGGAAAAAAATCCAAGTTTGCTCCGTTTCTTCGCCGTAATCTGCCCGTTCCTTTCCTCTCGCAATGGTGAACACATGCCAAGGCTTATTCTTGATGATTCCTCCCCCGAAATGCAACTAATACCCTAAAATGCATAAACACTAGAAAAACGCATCAAATATACAAAATACTTGATTTCAAGACACCAATTTAAGCCATTTTAAGACGTTCTAAGTGGTATAAAATGCCACTTATCAGTCAGCAATTCCGAGGTGTTAATCTAATTTTGCTTGATTCTGAGGTAATGTCTTTCAGTTTATAAAGTAGTAGTATATGATCAATGTTTATATAGTAGAGTTTTTTAATGAGCCAATGTTGTGCAGGATTTTCATGTCTTTGCATTTGTGAATCGTGTGATTTGGCATGATGTTAGCAATATTATACTTGAAGGAAACGCATATGATATTCACAACTTTATAGTAATGGAGCCTGCTGGACTTTTGAGACCTGTATCTTCTGATAAGTTTATTATTTTCGCACATGATACCATTGTCCATCCTGTTCCTTTTGAAATAAATACCATTCCAAGGCACAAGTTTGAGCTTAAGACTATTCCTGAGATTTCTGAACTTGCAATGTCACTTTCTGAACATGAGGTCCCTGTACATGCTATAGGTATTTCTGTATCTTATCACATAATTGTTTTTATTTAAAATGATCCTTTACAAATTCTAATTAGATGACATTGCATAGATATTGTTGGCATGACTTAAAACATTGAACCAGTAAAGCAAGTTTATACACGATTTGGTGAGAAAAAGTTTCTTCATTTTGAGTTATTTGATGGCAGGTAAGACCATGCTTTCCCAATAAATGTAGTTTCGATCGGTGTTTTCCAATGCCAATAAGATTGTCTATCTTTGTTTCCATATCAGGAATGTGGTTCAGATTTATGCTTGAGATCAATTTACTGATGATGTAGCAACGGCGCTAGAAGGAAATGTTGTGTATCCTCCAAAAGTGATCTTGACAACAATGAGGCCACTAATCCATAATGGTTCCATTTACTATCAATCTATATATCTTTACTAGAAACTATAATTATTTTTCATGGTGAAAACTAACTCTTATTGGTAAATTGCTTCTAGTAGGTTCACTGCAGATAAGAAGTTCATCATGTTCACAGATTTATTTCAATATTAATCATCCGGCTATTGAGGTGTTAAGGCAGAGGTATAAACACTTTTGGGTAATGTAAATTTTTAGTACTGGGAGAGATATAAACATGATTGAATTGTATAAACTCTAATGAATATGTTGTGTACTATTGTGTCTACAACATACTTGGTGGAGCAGTCTAAATAAACTACTTTTGGCGTGAAGTCTTCCCTACACATTTGCAATCAATTTATTCATAATAAGATTTAGCCAGATTGTGTTCTGGAATGTCTGCTATTTTGCATTACATTTGAGTTTTTGTCATCTTAAAGATGATTGTTGTGAGATTTTAGTATTCAGCCAAACTTTCTCTTATGAATTGGAATAAATTTTAATGTAGACTCATATAAATGTTTTACTCATCTAATCATTTGTTATATGTCATTGCCGAAATCAATGTTTACTTATGACATGTGAATATAATTTTAGATGTTGCTATTACAAATGGGAATAACATACAAATTAAATGATACTCTTTTCCATGTAGATTGGAAGACAATGATGCAATTTGCATATAGATAATAACAATGTTCACTTTGATCCAATAATCTTACAAACACTTTCTACAGAATAATATTGTCACTAATTTATAGTAACGTTGATTAAACATTAACATACTAACATTCTTCTAATAATACACTGAAATATGAATCATATATTGCGACCATAATCATCCACTAATATGCGAATTCTACCAATTGCTTCAATCAACTGACCAGCCTGGCCATTCAAATTATCAAGATGCTCCTTCCACCCATCGCCAAACTTTTAAAAGCCATTCACCATCTCTGCAGCGTTTAGTTTCAAGGTTGTCTCATGACCACGTAGGGAGGTGGACGTATCACCTAGGAATCTGAGTGGATTTCCCATATAAGATGGTGGAATTTCGTCACTGCTTTGGGATAATTCTCCACGTGTTTTCCTTGATCTATTCTGCAAAATATCTTCTATATTGATGTAAAGGAGAGAGATAAAATTATGAAGCAAACGTCCAGAAATTGGTAAGACATGAAAAGAAACAGACATGTAAAGAATAAACTGTTCCTGGAGGCCAACCGAATGAGCAAACAAATCAGATTTCCTGCTTTCCATGGATGCATACAACTTGATCAGTGTTGAAATCTGCGCAAGTGACAGCCAATTGGTTCAACTCCTCCATTGCCACATTTTTAATCCCTGACCATCGTTTCCTCTTTGCACTGTGTGAAGTCATTTTTCACGCTATATAAGAGAAGGTGTAAGAGATGGTGTTTGTGTGAATGTGATTGTATGTGTGAGGTCATGTACCTTTCCCTTATATAAGCATCAAACTTTGATAACTGTCTGTTCTATAATGTGCAGTTAAATAACTGCAAGTCAGTTACCTAAAACTTTGGTAACTGCAAGTCTCCATAACTCTCATCATAACAGTTCTCTGTGAGTGAGTCTTTGACAACCAACATACAATTCCCAATTCATCATCAAATACTTACAAATGCAAAAATTTATGACCAAATGTAAACAGGTTCAAATATGAAACAAAAAAAGACTTTTATGACGAAAAGTACCATGATACAAACGCATAAACCATTCTTATGTTTTTGGTATCATATAGAGAAAATAGTAAGTGCTTATGATTTTACATCAAAACTATCATCAATCTCAATTACTTCTTCAGAACATGAAGGAAATATGAAATCTTCAAAGCGGTATGTTCCACAACAATGACGAAGGTGATTCACGCATGCCGTATCATAAACAGAAATCCGGAAGTCTGAATTACCGCAATATTTAAAATATATAATATAACCCTCACGTACAACATACTTCCGTAAAAACTGATTCATCCCATAAATCTTCTTCTCCGCAAAACAGAATTTAAATTTTGCACTCATCCCACCACCGAGAAAAATCTTTAAGTTATTGGCAAGTTTTGTACCATGATGACAGTAAAACACATGGGGTACTTCCCGCATAGTAAGATTATCAATTACTGCAAGAACTTATTTTAGTGATTGACTCCTTATAAAACAAGAATAAAGTACAAACATACCAGCTCCCTGAACTGTAACGTATGATCTGTAATAACCTTGAAAAACTTGGCATAATGTTGAACATCATCTGCCTCACCTATTAAAATGCAACATGGGAAACAATTTCAAAATCTCAGGTTTTTAAATAGAAGCTGTTAATGACAAGATACCTCCATAAGTTCCATCTTTTGGAATGACAGATTCATCAAAAACACATATTTTAAACTTCAGTGCTTCGTCAGTATGGTAGAGAGCAATGGTATCACCAATTTTAATTTGTGTATCTCGAATGAACCAATTCCACTCATTAGTAAAAAGGACTGCGTCAGTAACCCATTTTACATGTATAGGCCATTCTTGATCCTTAAAACAAAATGTAATGACCAGAGACTTTTCACATAACCCCAATTTGTCGCAAGTATCTGAATTGATAACCTAGAAGGAACAAAACTATTAGAGATAACACATTAAAAAAATGATAATGTTTTAAAATAAATTTTGAAATATGGACGTCTATTTGTTACCTTTGTGAATGATGTGCCCAACAAATATTTGCCTTCAATAAGTATGTGCTGAACAGTGCATAAATTAGTTGTAGCATTACAACAAAAAGTGGTACTCAGTCTTTCTAGCTCGGTATTAGTCCAGGTCAAGTCAGAATCCCATGCCACTTCTGTATATTTCATTTCCACCGCATACGGATTATATACTTGAAATTTGAACTGCGCTCCTCCTTCATATTCCAGTAGAACCATATGGTAGGGCTTCATTAAGTAGAAATTCATCATATTAGACAGATTTTTGATGCTCTTAGAGTTTATCGGATATTTTCCCGTCCAAATAATATTCAAGGGTCCTAACAAATTAACCTAACCAGGGAGGTGACTCTCATAGTTTACATAAAATGGCAATGCCAGAAACTGCATAATTTGAACAAAGTAAGCAAAACAGATACTCTAATATATAACAATTACAATTATCACATAATGAGCAATTGAACTTTAACAAAGTACAGAGCTACATTCTAATACATACCAATTCCCCCTTTCTGTAAAAATCACCCATATTTGTACAAACAAAACATATCTGAACTTCTTTTAGATCCATTTCTGCATCAATTTACATTCAACGATCAATCGAACATCAAATTCTTATTCTAACAATGAGAATACGTAAAAGATAATTGAACAACTTACTTCTTTCAAAATTAGTACCCCCGATGAAATGATATGGATTAGTTATTGTACTGATTGCAACACTTCAAACTCTAAGCATAAATTACTTGAATCGGCTTCAAATTGAAAGAGAAAGTGTGTGAATTGTGAATTTTAAGTGAGTTTTGTCTGTTTCAAATTGAGAGTGTATGAGTTGTAATTGAGCTATGCTGATTTGCTTTTTCTTTTTGTTTTTGGAATATGTTTGTGTATTATTCAACTATTTTGTCCATCCTAAAAACCTAATTTTAAATGTTAAATTCATATTTTACTTTTCCTTATAAATTGAATGAAAATATAAATGCTCTATTAACGTATTTTAATTAAAATAAAAAAATTCTATAATTATGCTTTATATCAATACAGTATATAAGTTTAGAAAATCTTTAATAACTTGCTGCTGTACATACTTTTTTAGATGCAGAATATGTGATGTCATCTAAGAATGAATGTGAGTGTTGTATTGTATGTATATCATTTTTTTCATTAAATTAGATCACATTATTTAATTTTGGTATTGTCTAAACTATTCATGGCAATATTATTTGACAAACTTTTACCTAAACTCGACACCATTATATTTCAGTGAAAAATAAACTATTCAAATGGTAAAAATATTTATTTGGTGTGAATCATAAAAATTACTAAATTTTTTTTTGCTAGCATGCGTAGCTGACTCATCAAACTAGAAAGGCCATTTCACGTTCCCAGTTACTAATATACAATAAAGACAATTAACCAATAAAATTTATTTTGCACATAATTTATAATTACAATACTGAATTATACTTTATTCACTTAATCACGTCGCGAAATTCCCGGTCGCTACAGTATGGATTGCTCAAATGCATGATTGTAACATTTGATATAAAATATTCTATCAACTCAAACTCAATCCCCAAGTTTTAAATATAATTCATTTCATCTATAAATGTTAAATCATTATATGTTTACTTAATAGTTATTTGATTTTATGATATGAAGAACATGCATGGATGAATGAAATCAGATTCGAACAATTACTTAACCACTCATCACTAATGTTCAACAAAATTAAAGATATACATAGAAGTATCATATGTAATACCATATGTGGAAAAAAAATGAATGATGTAAGGGTGCATATAGAGGAGGAAGTAACAAAATGGACCCGGTGAATAACAATAATACCTCCGTTTTTTATTCAAGTGATAGTTACTCTGTAGTTGTAGTAAAAATAAAAACTAAAACTTTTTGGTGCCTGATAAAAGAATAGAAGATGTGTCAATTGTATTTCAATTTGGCCACAATTTGGTATCTATACATTTTTTTCATAAAATTAAACCACATTAAGTAATTCATGTTATTGTCTAATTTGAAAATTTTGTTTTTCTCTTATATATTAGCAACAAAAAAATTTAACTAAAATCATATCGCAACTATTCGTGGCAATATTATTTGAGATACTTTTATCTAAACTCAACACCATGATTTTCGGAGAAAAATAAAATATTCAAATTATAAAAAGAAATAGTAAAATAATTTATTTGGTACTAATCGTTAAAAATAATAAAATTAAATTTTTTTGCTAGCACGCGTAGCGCGCGGGCAAAGGTCCCTAGTTTCATTTAATATTTTTTTTGCCAAATTTATAGCAGATTTCATTAATAACATGAAAAAAACTCAATCGGGACAAACCCCCAATTGATCATGCCACCAGGTTGAAAAATAAATAAAAGAACTAAATAATTAGCCTCTTTGTTTCCGGATTGCTTAACTGATTGAATAAAAATATTCTGAAAATTAAAAATGAAGATAATGGTTTCTCGAGCGATCCAGCCTGCATCTCCACCTCCACCGAAAACAGTAGTTTCACAATTGACTCTCACATTAATTCCATGGATAGTACAATGTTCAGAGGTTTCAGTTGCAAAAACTGAGAGAACCCTCGTGTTATGAACAAAAATATTTTGTGAGAGGTGAGCACATGCGATTTTCACTATCGTTCCAAAAGCACCCCAGCTATCTACCTGCCGGACACCAGTTATAAACCTGCCGAAAGTGTTGTTGATGCGAGATATCCAGATCTCCCAATATACCGTAAAGTCCATTTTCAACACATCGCACAAAACGAGACACATCGCACAAAACGAGACAATCAAACACATAAATAACAACTCAATTAAATGAAATGAAAAAGAACCGAATTTTTGAACAAAATCCGATATTTATTGAAAGAAAATTCAAAACAAATGATAAAAATGTTGTATGGATGAAGAGAGATGATGGAGATAGAAATGAAGATGGGTAGAAAGGGTGAAGAAGGAGGTGTGATGATTAGGGTTAAAGGAAGATGGGGCGGCCTACTCTCATCGAGAGAGAATTAGGGTTTGCTCGGCCAGAGAGAGAACGAGTTTCATTTAATATTTAGTTGACCTGATTATAGAAATTCAAACATTAACAACCTTTATAAACGGATGAAAAGTTGACGTGCAAAAAATTTAAAATTTGTTTTGAGTTTAGCATCATTTAAAACCATGGTGTTTGTTAAAATTAAAAAAAATACTTCAAACCCATATTCCAAATATACAAGTTTCTTATAATCACTGAGGTGACTATGAAATATGGGAAATTAGCTTATTTCTTTATTTTTTATCTTCATTGTACCGTAACATGTAAATGTTTGATTCAAAATTAAATCAATAACTCATAAATATATTAGAATATTAACTAAAAACAATTTTTTAAATCAATCAAATAATAGTTCAAAAATACTTTAAATCAAATATCATTGCATCATCAATCAAATCCATACCTATTTCAATTCATACCCCGGGGGCGTTAGAAAGGGAAATAAGGAGAAAGAAAATAAATGATACTCAATTATTTTACTTGTTTGGTTCAGATTCCGAAACGGAATAAAAAAATTACTTGGTTATATTGATATTTAATTTTTCTAATATCATGTAATGTAAAAAGTGTCAATATATTTTATATTTATAACAACATAATTTATTTACATTGAAATAAATTAATATAATAAATTTATAACATCTTTGATTTTTTTTTAAAAAAATTAACACATAAATTATTTATAAAAAAATGTTTTAAATTTATAAAAACTAAATAAAAAATATTTTTTTATTTTTGAAAAATAATTTACTTATTAATCTATTTTTGAGTTGTAAAATTTAAATTATAATTAAAATGAATAAAGAAAGTTCTAAAGGGGAATGGGGGCATTGAGGTATTTGTGGGAAAGAGAATCACAATTTTTACTAAACAAATATCACCAAGTCTAATTGATTCTCTTTTCCTTTATTAATAACTCTAACCAAACGCCCACTAAATATACCACCCCCTCGCTAGCTATGCCCGTAAACTCTCATTTCATTAATTTCTATCATCATCACTTGTCTTTATTTTCATAGTCTCATTCTCATTCCTAATAAATTTTTTTTTCTCATCCCTTGCTCCCTAAATGTCTACAACACAGGAACTGCCAGAAGCCTTACAAATGATCATATGATAAATTATACTACCATGTTTCTGCTATTTCTTTTATCAAGTAAGATGCTTACCGTTAAGTGCTACTCTTTTTTGTCCTTACTGCGACGCAATTACTGTTGTCGATCGTTTCTGCACATTTGAGACTGACTGTAGAGTGTTATGTAAGTGATCATGTAACAGTCACCTTATAACTTTCAAGTGATTATAGAAAGATTCCTAAAGGACACCAGTTGACCTCTAGGCATCATTTTACTGCATTTTTTGCCTCCCTGAGTTTGTTTTATAACTCTTCATTCTCAAAATCGATGATAAGAAAATACTTTCAATACAAAATTGCACACTCCAGATAACCGATTTGACCATAATTTGTAATGCAGTTAGCAAGACAAAAGCTTTAGTAGTTTAGCCTACTTGTAATTTTCTTAATGCTACAACTTGTCTCAATATGATAAGTTCTAGCTCAGTCCTTTTCTACTGTCATAATTAGTAGCACTTAATTATACACTAATTGATCTCTGCAAAACCCGAGTTTACGGATTTCAGATGTAATTAAGGAGCCTTACATCTCGCCTAGTTAGATTAATGGTTACACATAATTGTAAACAGCAATGCAAGGATAGTTTAGATGTGATCCAAATAAATTTAAAATTTATATAGTGTGCCCGAATGGTTCACACTAATACTTTCACTCAAACAGTTCTGCAATCGATCTCTTAAACATACAATGACATATAAGAAACGTCCCATGCATCAAACCAGGCAAGAACGTTCCATCGACATTTTCATAACATGGTTTACACAGTTAAAAGAAACTTCACACTTTTTCTTCACTTCATTGTAATTATGAGTAAAATTCAAGTAAACAAGAACTAGCAATTTTAAGCATAAAGATGAGACGGAAGTCTAGGCTCAACAACAGCAACAAGGGGGACCTTTCTTGGAACAGAAAGTCCAAACGTTTCCTCCATATTCAGCTCCTCCGCCTTCATATTGTCGGGCAATTTCCATGCAAACCCATGCAGAAGATTGGCCAAGTTGAGTTGTATCAACTTAAGGCCTAGACTATAACCCGGGCACCTCCTCCGACCTGATCCAAATGGAAGAATCCGAAAATCTCTTCCCTTAACATCAATATTAACACCCATAAACCTCTCGGGACGAAACTCATACGGATCACTCCAAACTTTCAGGTCTCTTGCTATGGTCCATGTATTGATCAACACTATGGTTCCTTTTAGAATGTCATAACCAGAAATTTTGCAATCTTGGCTAGCCATATGGGGTACTAAAAGTGGTGCTACAGGGTGCAAACGTAAGATTTCTTTTGAAATAGCTTCAATGTAGGGTAGATTTTGAATATCTTTTTCCTCAACCCATCTTTCTTTCCCAATAATTCTGTCAAGTTCTTCAGTTGCAGTTTTGAACATTTTTGGATTTTTTAACATTTCTGATAGTCCCCATTCTATGGATGTTGCAGAGCTTTCAGTTCCACCGGCCAGTAGGTCCTGTAATTAACTTCTTAATTAAGTCAACATGATCCAATTACGTACCAAATCATACCTGCTACGCTGCTACTAATTGTATTTTATTGATGCATAGTGAGACAAATCATACATCTATATAAGTGTGCACCATATTTTTTTTATGAATGCAGAACAGTTGTTTCATTTTTCATATGTTATAAATATATTCTCCCAATGTGCGAATCTTTTTCTCCGTTTATATAGTACATGCTTGCAAATGTATGACGTGTGTAGTTCTTTACTTGGGGAAGAACTAAGTGCAACCTAGCTAGAAATGCACAAAAAGCCCGGGCCCGAAAATCTGACCCGACCCGATCCGGTCAAAACCCGGTCAAGCCCGGTCCGGTCAAAACCCGGCCCGGTCCCGGCCCGGGCTTCGGGCCTCGACGAACCCTATATTTTTAGGCAAAGCCCGGCCCGGCCCGGTTAAAAGCCCGGTTTCGGCCCGGCCCGGCCCGATTAAAAGCCCGAAAAAGCCCGGTTATAATCTGATTATTCTAATATATTTTCCTATATATTTATAAATTCACATTTACTATAAATATAAATAATACTTTAAACACATATATATTTACATATTTGTGATTAATAATATTATTTATATATTTCGTTGCATAAATAATGAAAGAAGATATAATAAGTACACTATATATATTTGGATATCATTGTCATGAATATTTGGATATCATTATTATCATTGTTATCATAACAATGATAAAATATATTATATAAACATGTTTATTTTTTGCCGAACTTAAATGTTTTCAACGAAGTAATGTTTTCCTAAAATATTCCATGTAAACTAATACATTTTTACGATGATCTAGTTGCTAACACATGTATTCTTCGGAATCTCTAATAATATTAGATCCGATTTAAATTAGAAAAAAGCCCGGCCCGATCCGATCCGGCCCAAAAAAAAGCCCGGTTAGGCCCGCCTCGAGGGCCCAAACGGGCTTTGACATTTCCGGAAAGCCCGGCCCGGCCCGGTCAAAGTCAAAGCCCGAAAAGCTCGGCCCTGTCAAAACCCGGGCTTTTTAAGGCCCTGTCAAAACCCGGCCCGGTGGGCCTTTTGTGCATCTCTAAACCTAGCTAGCTAGCATACAAAAGGATTAACAATATATATACTCTGTTGTTATAATGAACATACTATTGATTTTTTTTAGTTAAACACACACACTCCTTGTCTTTAACAAAGTTCGAACCCTCGACATCTTTTAAAGAGAGCAATAAAGTTCGAATCCTCGATATCCCGTAAAGAAAGAGCTTGGGAGATACCATTACACGAGATGTATTGGATTATAATATATATTGCTTAATAGACCTATTGATTATTCTATTAGTTCAAGTTGTACGGTTTCTTGATATATATATGTAAGAGGTTAAATATCAAGTAGGTGACTGACTGCGTCCAAAACATTCAAGTAGGTCACTCATTGCAAATTTGACTCAAAGTGATTATCGATTAACTTAATTTGATCATTAAGTTAAATTCGAAAACTGAAAATCGCCGAAATTGAAAAATGGTAACACGGGAGAGTAGAGCTTATTTTGGGCTTCAATATGATTTACTAAAACTTTCAATCTGGGTCACGAATCATGATGAAATATGGCTTTAATTCCCCTACTTGAGTTATTTCGAAGAATTAAAGCGAGATTTTATCATGATTCCGTGAGCCACATACAAAATTTTAGTAACCAAATTGAAGTCTAAAACGAGCTATACCTTCATGTGTTACCATTTTACAATTTCGGCTATTTTCAGTTTTCGACTTTAACGAAATGATCAAATTAAGATAATTGATAATCATTTTGAATCAAATTTGCAATAAGTGACCTACTTGAGTTTATTGGACGCAATTAAGTCACCTACTTGATATTTAACCCACATATGTAATAAGAACTACTGACCTTGAAGTTAGAATGTAAGATAGTAGAACCTCAAGATAAGGAGTATAATGTCTGTTGTAACAAACTTAATTTAGATAGTAGAACCTCAAGATAAGCTCTAGTTAGCTTTATCTAATTTTAAATGCTCACAATGTATCAGTATTATATAGCAGGACAGGAGCCAGGAGCTAGCTGTGCTTCCACCGGGTTCGTAATTATCAACATTTAATAAACAATTTTATGGATACAAATAACTAAAAAAACAGATTAATTAGTTGTATAACCGTACCTGAGTAAAAGCTTTAACACCATCTCTGTGAAGTTTAACTTGAACATCTTGATCATCAGCCAATTGCAACAATACATCCACCATATCCTTAGCAACATAATTCTTGCCATCAACATTAGTCCTTTTTCGAACTTCATTATGCTCATCAATCACAATCTCCAAAAACTTATCCAACTTTTTGCTAACATCTTTCATTCTCTTCACATAACCTTGCAGATCAAAAACCCCCAACCATGGAATAAAATCACCAATATTGTACACTCCGTTAAGAACAAAAAGTTCTTCAAACATGAACTTGAACTCCTCGGGCTTGATAACATGATCATCCACTTCACCATCCAAGTAACTCTTCCCTAATACCATCCGTCCAATAACATTAAAAGTAAGCTTCATGAGATCGTCTTTCAACAATATAGGTTTACCCGATGAGTGGTAAATAGATTTCATAAGTTTTTTCATTTCTTCAACGCGAATATATTGAAATGAATCTAATCTCTTTCCGCTAAATATCTCCATAAGACATATTTTGCGAAGTTGTGCCCAGTAAGGACCGTATGATGACCATGTCATGTCGCTGTAGTTGTAGACTGTGTACTTCCCAGCAGCGGTTTTAGGTCTTGACGCGAACAACAAGTCATTTTCTTTAAGCATGATCTCGGCCATGTTTGGAGAGGAGAGAATGACTACAGGTGAGGAACCAAACTGTAGTTGCATTATTGGACCATATTTTTGGGACAATTGGTGGAAAGAGCAATGAGGTAGGGTTCCTATTAAATTTAGGTTTCCGATGATCGGCCATGGTTTTGGTCCCGGAGGCAACTTAAGTTTCAATCGCCGGAGATAGTTTGGCAGGAGGAAGAAAGCTAAGGTTGCTAAGAAAAAACCTAGCAAAATAATGGTTTCCATAGATTGGTTATTGGTTATGATGGTTTGGTTTTGTGCAGAGAACTGATACTTATTTTGCTGTGAAAGTAAAGACCACTAAATATATAAGAGTGTGCCCCTATATTATCACAAGACATTGATACTATTGTTGACTCGTGATAAAATTGACAATTACCTTCGATACCCTCTAAAAGTTGACAACCCCTAAAAAATTATATAGTTAAGTTACAGGGAGACAAATATTGCATAAAAATATTATAAAATATATTATTTTGTAAATTAATTTTTAAAAAATTATTATTTTATTTAAAATCTTAAATTTTATATATGTGCTGAATGTAGAACATTATAAAATGTTTAATTTTATGAGAAATGTTTAGTTATTTCGGCTTGCAGAACATACATAATTTACTTATAAAACATAAACAATTATCAACAACAAATTTAATGAATTAATGATATATCTAGAATATATAATTTCACAGAATAATATAATATATTATAGTATTTTGATTGCTAAGCTTATATGATCTCAGCAGTGTCCAATAAAAGATGTGGTTTGGGAGAATCAAACTCAAAATATTTCATTCACCTATACAATCTCATACTACTACACCATATTGTCACCATATTGTCACATGTGCTTTTTTATCATATACATAATATGTAAGTGTGTTAAATTAATATTTTATTTAACTTTAAAAATATTTACTTGAATTCTCCAAAAAAAGATAGTTACTTGAGTATTTGTACAGTTAATTTTAAAAAATTGAATTCCAGATATAAAGTTAGGCACATTACATAAATGGATTATTATCTTATTTATTAATCATATTTTAGTTTAAAAAAATATATCTCATACTGTATATTTTTAACATATTTTTTTATTATAAAAAATAATTAAAATGTACATATATAATTTTAAAAAAAAATATTAAAAATAGAATCGCTTATATATAAATAATCTATATTCTTAGTACATATTTAGTTAAATTCGAATTATAACGAGTCAATGTATTTTAGTTTATTTCGAATTTCAAATAGAACTTGGTCCATTATTCAAAAAATATTCGAAAGTTGACTACATGACTCGGCCGAAAAATATCCTCATATTCTACGTTTTGTAAATTTAAATTACAAACTCGGTGAGAATATCTTACCAACAATGTGAAATTTTTTAATATCTTTGTTGATATAAATTAATGTGTTTGATGCCTTTATAGGATCAAGTCAATTGATTATTTATACTAAAATTACTAACTTCACTAGTAACACATTATTATTTTTGGGATTTATCCCGATTTTTAGAATATTCGAAATTTGATATGAGATCTCACGAGATTTGTTAAAATTACGATGATATATTAAATCGATTTATTTTTTATTTTTCACTTAAAAAAACTAGCTTTTTAAAAAGATTTCTTTTAGATAAGTAATGTTCATTGATCAAGATAATATTATACGAATATTTTGAATTATTCAAATAAAAGTTATATCTATACTATATTGTATCATTTGATTCAATGCATTTTATATTATTTAAAGAAAAAAAATATATTTTTCAATAATTTGAAGGAATTAACCAGTTCAAATAATATTTATAAAACTTCATCGAATTGAAAAATATTAAATTTTAGGAGAATAGTATACAATATTATCAAATTAATATATGAAGAAATATTATAGTCGTAATGAAATAAACTTAAAAATAGTTTAAAAACGATATAATTACAATTTCTCCTTCAAATTCTTCAAAAAATCATGAATATCTATAATAAGTCTTAAAAATATATAATTTCTTTTTATGTTACAACCATGATTGATAGTCGGTTGCGTAAATAGATATGAATTGTTTGTCAGTGATAATGTCAACACCATATATAAATTATAGCAATTTATTTATTACATAATTTTAATTTTTGAATAATTACAAATGCATGTTATTTAAGTAATCAATTATCTCACTAGATGTTAATAATGATTATATATGCACATAAATCAGATATTTAGCATAAAAATAATTGAAATCATCATAATTTACTAAGAAATATAATATACAATAATTTACATGCTCACACACACATACATATAACTTAATCTTACTTTGTTAATAGTAGTATAAATAAAAACTAACTTTTTTCTATACATACATACGTTGAATTTTAAAAAAATAATATATTTTTATTAAAATCAACTTTAATATTAAAAACAATATAAATTTTACATTATTGTATATTATGCTTGCAAGTCATTCTTGACTTCAGTTATACATGTTTATCTTTTTAAATTGAGTAAGTTAATTGTAACTTAGTAGTGAATTCAATAATAATATACACCAGTACATAAAGGTTATTTAAATAAAATTCAAAATTTCTGGTCAACTCTGTATTCAACATATATGTTAATTTTTAGCTTTTTATTTGTAAACATACTAACGACATTTTACATATTAAGTTTAATATTTTCGTTTTAAGCATACACTGACTACCCTGTTTATATTCATTTATTAAATACAAATTATACAACACAAACAAGAATATATATATTTTGCTTAATGAGCTATATTAGAAACGTTGTGTAATTTGGTAATGTTTTGTATGAAAATAATACACAGACAAACAATCAATTTGTATTTGATATAGGTTCGACATTGTACAATATTTACAAATAAGAAAACAACTTCGAGCAACTCCAACAACTTCCTTGTATTTTCACTACAAATAATATAAATCAATGAGCTCATAATTATTTAGAAGCCAAAATCAAACAATTTCTTCAACAATTCTCCTTAAATTCATTCTCTATCTATCTTTTTACTCATTAAAGTCATTTATGTTAAATAGACGAGTAAGAAAAATATAATATAATAATAGTGGAGGAGAGGGCATTCACTCCTAAAAGTGAGTAAGTATTCGAAACTCCTAATACTATAAAGGCCGACATGAAACTTATTGGAGAGAAATTTTGTTTACATTTCTTCAAAATTTGACCTAAGAGCCTATATAAGTATAGTGTTGGAGTTACTCTAACAACATTATAATTGCATTATGCATAAAAAACTCTGAAAAATGACTCTTGGCTCGCAATAGTTATTATTCTAGTATTATTAATACTCTTAACACATAAAGTTTCCAAAATACTATTGAATAAAATAACTTAATCATATCTCTTCTATATATAATTGGAGAACAATGGTATAATTTCCTGAGATTAAAAAGTCTCATTGAAAAGACTAAAATACCCATATTTTTAATATTTATATAAAAAATTTGGTTTGTGAGAATCAAACTCAAGTTATTTCATTCAACTATAGAACATCTTACGACTACACTATATTGTCACATATATTTTTTATCATACACATAATATGTAAGTGTGCTAAATGAATATTTTATTTAATTTTAAAGATACTTACTTGAATTCCGCAAAAAAAGGATAGTTAGTTGAATATTTGTACAGTTAATTTTAAAGAATTGAATCCCAGATATGAAATTAGGCAAAGTACATAAATTAATTATTATCTTATTTATTAATCATTTTTTAGTTTGAAAATATATTTCATATATTTTTAACATATTTTTTATTATAAAAAGTAATTAAAATGTACATCTATAATTTTTTTTAAAAATATTGAATATAGAATCGCTTATATATAAATAATCTATATTGATATTACATATTTAGATAAGTTCGAATTATAATGAGTCAATGCATTTTAGAACTTCGTCCATTGTTCAAAAAATACTCGAAATTTGACTACATGGCCCGTCCGAAAAACATCTTCACATTCAACGTTTAGTAAATTTAAATTACAACCTCGGTAAGAATATCTTACCAATAATGTGATTTTTTTTAATAATTTATGTTAATATAAATTAATGTGTTTGAGATCTTTATAGGATCAAGTCAATTGATTATTTATATTAAAATTACTAATTTCACTAATAATGCATTATTACTTTTGGAATTTGTCCCAATTTTAAAAATATTTGAAATTTGAAATGAGATTTTACTAGATTTGTTAAAACTATGATTATATATTATATTGATTTATTTTTCATTTTTCACTTAAAAAAACTAACTTTTTAAAAAGAATTCTTTTAGATCAACAATATTCATTGATCAAGATAATATTGTAAAGATATTTTGAATTATTTTTAATATTTTGAATTATTCAAATAAAAGTTATATCTATATTATATTGTAGCATTTGATTCAATACATTTTATATTATTTAAGGAAAAAATATATTGTTCAATAGTTTAAAGGAATTAACCAGTTCAACTGATATTTATAAAATTTTATCGAACTGAAATTTTTTAATTTTAGAAGAATAATATAAAATGTTATCAAATTATTATATGAAGAAATATTAGAGTCGTAATGAAAGAAACTTAAAAACGGTTTAAATAACGATATAATACAATTTTTCTTTCGAATTCTTGAAATAAATCATGAATATCAATAATAAGTCTTAAAAATATATAATTCATTTTTATGTTACAACCATGATTGATACCCGGTTGGGTAAAAAATAGATATGGATTGTTTGGTAGTGATAATGTGAATACCATATACTCCCTCCTGTCCCCCTCAATTCTTTACATTGGGGGACGGGGGCTCGGCACACACTTTAATGCTCTTATTAAATGTAGTTGCATAATTTTTTTAAAAATATTTTATCTTTTAATCTTCAAAATTTGACTAAAAGCTTATATATTGATATTGTTGGAGTTCTCTACAAATCTTATAATTGCATTATACATAAAAAACTTTAAAAAATGACTAAAAATTTTAGAAAATGACTCGGGTCTCGCGCGAGTTATTATGCTAGTTTGTAATGATTATTTAACATTGATATGTAAGGTTGACGCACTATTGGAGTCTGGAGACGTGGTTGTATTAGATTATACAACATGATAACATAAATCAATGTTAAGAAATATTTATACGCGAATGTGACGTGCACATGAACTTTAAAATATATGTAAATGGTTGTTAGAAAAATTTATTTATATGATTACGCAAAACATTAATTTTGTATGTATGTGAAAATGAAATCATATTAGTATATTTTGTAAATCATACAGTGAAGTCGAGCTTGGTACCCAAATCCACATAGCAAGTTGTTCTCAGATGATGTCCTACTATGAGTCTGGTACGAAATATTTAATTGGCCGTGCTGATGTACTGAATGCAAGGTTTTTAGTTTTATTACACAATATAGGTACGCCTGTCCTTCGTACATGTGTTGGGAAAATCGACTCTAATGTTGTGTTCCAGAATCAAGAAAGGAAAAGAAAAGAATAGAAATAGATATTTTTTTTTCTCTTTAAATCTTTTTAAAAGTGAGAAGAAGATTTTGAAGATAAATATATAAGGATTTTCTCTACAAATCTTTAGACATCTTTTCTTTTCTTTTATAAAAAGATTTTTGCGAACAAGTTGAGGAAATTATTCTTCCATTTTCTTTTCTTTTCTTTCACAAAAAAGTTTCTATAATACAGTTTAAAAGGAAGCGACGCAAAGGGTTGTCAAAGTATAATGATCCCATACATGTACCGAGTTGTGTCCTCCATATATCAGAGAGAGGTGACATTTGAATGGGAAATTTAATTTCCGGTTGATTAGGTTCATCTCATCGGTGTAGATTTTAGTTATCTTTCATATTCTCTTAGGTAACAATATTCAAGTGTTAATTTGTTCCCTTCATTGTTCTAGACAAGTTTTAATATATTTGGATAGAATGAACACACTTTCTTCACTTCATAACCTCAGCATACAAGCGAGGCATAATTTTAAACATAAAGATGAGATGGAAGTCTAGGCTCAACAACAGCAACAAGGGGGACCTTTCTTGGAATAGAGAGTCCAAAAGCTTCCTCCATATTCAGCTCCTCTACCTTCATATTCTCAGGCAATTTCCATTCAAACTCATGCACAAGATTAGCCAAGCTGAGTTGTATCAACTTAAGCCCTAGGCTATAACCCGGGCACCTCCTCCGCCCTGATCCAAATGGAAGAATCCTAAAATCTCTTCCCATCACATCAATATCAACACTCATGAACCTCTCGGGATGAAACTCATACGGTTCATCCCAAACTTTCGGGTCTCTTGGAATTGTCCATGTATTGACCAACACTATAGTTCCTTTAAGAATGTCATAACCAGTAACTTTACAATCTTGGCTAGCCATATGGGGTACTAATAGTGGTGCAACAGGGTGCAAGCGTAAGATTTCTTTAGAAATTGCTTCAATGTAGGGTAGATTTTGAATATCTTTTTCCTCAACCCATCTTTCTTTCCCAATAATTTTGTCCAGTTCTTCAGTTGCAATTTTGAAAGTTCTTGGATTTTTCAACATTTCTGAGAGTCCCCATTCTAGAGTTGTTGCAGTGCTTTCAGTCCCCCAGTTAACATGTCCTGTAATATAATTTAAATTCATCAACTTAAATCTGACATTACTGAATCGCCAAAATTAGCTGCCATGCTACCAATTTATAATAGTAGCTCGTAATGATATACTCCCTAGCTCTTTCAAAATTTGAGTCGTTTTGAATTCTAGTTCTTGTTTTAAGGGATTGAAAAAATTTACTAGGACCTGTCTTACAGTGACCTTGAGATAAAATAAAGATTCCTCAATGTTGAATAATCAAACAAGTTGAATTTATTCTGCAGTAAAAAGAAACTAAATTGCAATTTACAATGCACATATTAATCACTATCTCAAATAAAAATGAGCTCTTTTTATTAGTAAAATTGATGTGAATGCAGAGATCATTAACATTTATTATTCAATCACAGCTCATATAAATTTATACGAGAGTTAGTGACTATTATGTGCTTTTAACACATCATAGAAAACTCGTTTATTATAATACACAAAAGTCTTCGTTCAAATAAATTTTGAGTAGAAGATTACACACGACCGTCTAGAGTTGCATGTCAAAATTGACTATAGTGGAGCCTCGAGATAAGCTCCAGATGTGTAAATTTTTGTGCTCATGTCTGACGTTGACGTTGGCGTAACCTCCTGCTATTCAACTGGTAACTAACTAAATTGTAATATCTAATAACTAAAACGGTTTTTCTGATGTGTGCCGAGTAGACCTGGCAAATCAGATAACCGGATCGGTTTCGGATCGGATCTATTTCGGATCGGTTCCACTTTCGGATTATGATATAACTCAAGGTCATTTCGGATCGGATCGGATGTGATTCGGTTCGGGTCTAATTCGGATAAAAAACGGATGAAATTCGGATAAAAATCGGACAAAATTCAGGTTCGGATTAAATTCGGTTCAGATATTTCGGATCTTAACTTATATATGTTTTCATATTTTGAGACTTAAAAAAATATATTTTTATTAAATGTAGTACTTTTTAATATAATATAATGTACTTTTACATTAATTTATAATTAAATAATTAAATTATCACGAATATAAGATACATTTAAGTATGAAGTTTGCTTATTTCGGATCATATTCGGTTCAAATATTATATGAATCGGTTTTGTTCGGTTCCAATTTATCATCGGATCTAGTATTTCGGATCATTTTCGGTTAAATTTTCGGTTCGGGTAATTTTCGGATCGGTTTAATTTGGTTTTCGGATAATTATCGGATTATATAATTCGGATCTCGGATCGGATCTCAGATCCATAGATTTCGGTTCGGTTCTTCGGATACAAACCCATTTTGCCAGGTCTAGTGCCGAGTGCATACAATAAGCACTAACTCTAATGATTTTTGTATATTTTGATTGGTTCTCTAATTATAAATATTGATGGACCCAGCATTTACAACTTCACTGATAAAAATGTATCAAACTCATAAAATTTAGTGCTTATTGTGCCCAGACCGTAACTAAAATGGTTAGCTAAATGATCATTATCTAAAAATTTGTTAAATTTGTAAGAGTTTTTACTCCCGTAGTAGTAGCTATAATGGTTAGCTATATTAAATAAAATTATTTTATTATTATTTTTACATACATATATATATGAAAATTTTATATGTTAAAATAAATTTAGTATATATTTAGTTAAATACAAGAAAAAATATAAATAATATATTTAATGAAAATATATTAAATATAATAATATTTTAATATATATTAAAATTGAAATATAATAACATATTTAAATATAACCAAACATAATTGATAAACATTACTTATATATTTATTATAAAATATATAATTATATTATATTATATCTATTTGTATTATACAAATATGCAATGTATATTAAAATAAATATATTAAGTGTAATAAAAATATGTGTATATATTAATGTGTAGAGATTGTTAAGGTTTAAATAAGGGCAGAAAAGCTGAGGTGGATGCTTATGGATAATAGATACAGAAGAGTTAAGAAGAATAAATTGTTTTCAAGTTAACCATGATATCTAAAATTATTGCTTACAGGTTTAATGGTTTAATGGCTGGAGGGGTATATTTTTTACCTAATATCTATATTATGATATTACATAGACTTTTTATAAACATGATTGGAAATGCTTTAATATCTAAAACTTAAAAATTTGGTGCTCTAAGAGTATATTCAATACAAAAAAGTGTTTTTGGTATTAATAAACACTACAAATTTATGAAGCCTATATTAAAATTGAATTTAAGATAAATCATGTTAATCGGAAATATGGCCTCAACAATACAAATTTACGAAGTCTATATTAAAATTGTAAACAATACAAATTTATGAAGTCTATATTAAATATTAATATATTAAAATTGCTTTTATATTTACCAACTAACAATTGAAAAACAGAATATATAGGGTCTGTTTGGTTGCTTACACTTATCTGATTTAAACCCTTAATTAGCAGTAAATTGAAGTAACGACGTATTTTTTCTCAACTTATTTTGCTTTTCATATTTTTATTAATTTTAGTTTTAAAATATATGTTTTAAATGTTAATTCAATTTAAAATTCACGAATTAAGTTAATTAAGTTGAAAGCTTATTTATTTTAATTCATTCAATTAAAAAAATCTATTTAATAAATCAAATTATTCAAACACTTATATATTTATCTATTTATTATTTATAAGTCACTTAGTTAATGTATATTATAACCTAATTTTTCAATCGGGCTTATAGTTGGGGTAAGAGACAAGTGAAGTGAGTGTACCTGAGTCAAAGCTTTAACCCCATCTCTATCAAGCTTAAGTTGAACATCCTGAGGATCATCAGCCACTTGCAATAACACATCCAACATGTCCTTAGCAACATAATCCTTGCTACTAACATGACTCTTCTTTCTAACTTCATTATGCTCATTAATCACAGTCTCCAAAAACATATCCATCTTTTTGCTAACATCTTTCATTCTCTTCACATAACCTTGCAGATCAAAAACCCCTAACCATGGAATAAAATCGCCAATATTGAACACTCCGTTAAGAACAAAAAGCTCTTCAATCATACACCTAAACTCCTCCGGCTTCATCACCTCATTATCCACTTCACCATCCACGTAACTTTTCCCCAACACCATCCGTCCAATTACGTTAAAAGTAAGCTTCATAAGATTATCTTTTATAGTAGTAAAGGTTTGCCCGATGAGTTGTACAGAGATTTCACAAGGTTTTTCATTTCTTTAACGCGAACGTATTGAAATTCATCTAATCTCTTTCCACTAAAGATCTCCATTAAACATATTTTGCGAAGTTGTACCCAGAAAGGACCGTACGATGACCATGTCATGTCACCGTAATTGTAGGTTGTGTACTTTCCAGCAGCGGTTTTAGGCCTTGAGGCGAATAACAAGTCTTTTTCTTTAAGAATAATCTCGGCCATGTTCGGAGAGGAGAGAATGAGTACAGGTGAGGAACCAAAGTTTAGTTGCATTATGGGACCATATTTCTGGGACAATTCGTGGGAAAGTGCAGTGAGGTAGGTGTAGAATTTCCAATGTGAAAAATGAAAATTGTATTGAATGAATAAAATGTACAGATAGTTTTGAGTTATGTACAAGTTTACAAGAACAAACTTTTAGGCGGGAAGTAACTAACTCTCAACTAGATTAAATGTCTAATCTACCCTTAACTAATTTCTAACTTATCCGCTATCTATTTTATGCAGTCTAATACCCTCCTTCAAATTGGCAGGTCTGAACATGTTTCGAACTCCCAATTTGCTCAATAAATACGTTAGTCTTGCAGCTGTCGGAGGTTTAGTAAATAGATCAGCTGGTTGTTGTTTGGTAGACAAGTACACAGGTTGCACCAGCCCTTCCTTGACTTTCTCTCTGATGAAATGACAGTCCAGCTCGATATGCTTTGTCCTCTCATGCAGAACTGGATTTTCAGCTATGTGAATTGCAGATGAATTATCACATTACATAGGAACTGGTGTAGGAATCTTGAAATGTATTTCTTTGAGTAGATTGTATAACCAAGTGACTTCATATTGTGTAGTTGCCAAAACTCTGTATTCTGTCTCTGCAGAAGATCTTGCTACTGTATTCTACTTTTTGCATTTCCATGAAATAAGTGAATCTCCCAACATGACACAGTATCCAGACAATGATCTTCTAGTCATAAGACATGTAGCCCAATTAGCATCACAAAAAGCTTTCAATTTTAATGGACTTTTAGCTGATAAAAACAGACATAGGCCAGGATTACCCTTTATGTACCTTACTAATTTCAGTGCAGCCTTCCTTATCAGAAAAGAGAAGACTGTAAAGAAAATGAAAATCTGTTGGTGCAGCCATAAACTGACTCAATATATACACTGGATAAGAAATGTCTCGTCTGGTAATTGTCAAGTAAATCAATTGCCCAACCAATCTTCTGTATTGCATAGCATCAGGAAAAGCTGTTCCAGAATCAGACTGGAGATTATTTTGAGCTTCCATGGTTATAGCACTTGGTTTTGCAGCCAATAGACCTGTATTCTCCAGCAAATTCATTGCATACTTCCTTTGATGTGTATATATGCCTTCTGAAGACCTTGCTATTTCAAGTCCAAGAAAATAGTTCAAGTGTCCTAAATCTTTCAGTTTGAACGTAGAAGCAAGAAACTCTTTTATTTTTCCAATTTGCTTGACACAAGAACCAGTCAGTATTATGTCATCAACATAAATCAGCAATACTGTAACTGAAGTAACTGAATGTAGATAAAACATAGAAGCATCTCCCCTTGATTGTGTAAAGCCAAATTGGATAACAGCATCAGAAAACTTATCAAACCACTCTCTTGGGGACTGTCTTAGACCATAGATAGATTTAATCAGTTTGCAGACAGGATTAGTGCCAACAAAAGAAGCAGGAAGAGGCACACATGGAGGCAATCTCATATACACTTCTTCATGAAGGTCTCCATTTAAAAAAGCATTGGTAATGTCCAACTGATTAATATGCCAGTTTTGAATAGCAGCAATGGATAGTACCAGTCTGATAGTGACCATTTTAGCTACTGGTGCAAAGGTTTGAAAGTAATCCACTCCTGCTGTCTGTGTAAAACCTTGAGCCACCAATCTGGCTTTATATCTTTCCAAAGTACCATCAGATTTATACTTGACTTTATAAATCCATTTACAACCCACTGCCTTCTTGCCAGGTGGAAGAGAAGTAATTTTCCAAGTATTATTGGCTTCCAAAGCATTCAGTTCTAATTGCATTGCTTTACACCAATTAGAATATTTTATAGCTTGAGAATAAAATAAGGGTTCAGGAATGACAGTGGAATTTGCTACAAAAACCTGATAAGTTGGTGTAAAACCTTGCACATAATCAACAATATGAAGTGGGTATGTAACAGTTGTGGCACAAGTCTTATTAAGAATTGTTGGAAGACCTGTATAATCTGAGAACATAACTGGTAACTGTTTTACTCTAATAGGTGTAGAACTTTGCTCAGGTATAGGTAATACTATAGCAGAACCACTATCAGAAGAAGATATATGATCAGCGTTATCAGAATCATGAGAATTATCAAGATGAGAATTAGCAGAAGGTGAATTATCATGAGAATGATGTGAATCATGTGAAATAGAAGAAGAATGATGATGTTCCAGCTCAGTGTGTGCAGAAGATGGAGTATTTGACAATACTAAATCATCAATAAAAGAAGAATCTGAAGGAAACATGGTTGAAGTAATAGAAACAGATGTAGTAGGGAAAAACATTCTCATAAAAGACAACATCTGTAGACACAAACTTATGACCTGTTTCAATATTAATGAGTTTGTAGCCTTTTTGATGTTGAGGATATCCAATGAACACACATTTAGTTGCTCTTGGAGCAAACTCATCTGCTCTCTTAGACAAGGTAGAAGCATATGCAAGACAACCAAATACTCTCATATGATCATAGATAGGTGGTTTATGAAAAAGTATTTCATAAGGAGATAAGTTGTTTAAGATTTTAGATGGAGTTCTGTTTATGATATAAGTGGCAGGGAGTAAACAATCTCCCCAAAGATGAATTGGAACTTTTGAATTAAATTTGAGAGCTCTTGCAACAGAAAGAAGATGTCTGTGTTTTCTTTCAGCCCTTCCATTCTGTTGAGGAGTCTCAACACAAGAACTTTGATGATCAATTCCATAAGACTGAAACAATTTTGTAAGATCTTTATTAAAAAAATCTGAGCCATTATCAGATCTCACAATTTTAACTGAGGCTTTGAAATGATTCTTAATGTGAATCAGAAAATTAGAAAAAATTGAGAATACTTGAGATTTATTTGATATCAAGAAGGTCCAGGTACATCTACTACAATCATCCACTATAGTAAGAAAAGAATTACAAGTAAAATATGTCTTATACTTGTAAGGCCCCCACAAATCACAATGTAACAAATGAAAAGGTTCAGTAGAATGACTAGTACTAGCTGGAAAAGAAGACCTGATTTGTTTAGCAAAATGACAAACATCACAAGGAATAAAACTACAGGACTCAACTTGAGTAGCAATAGCACTAATCTTCTGCATTACAGGAAAAGGTATGTGACCTAATCTAGAATGCCAAAGTTTTGAAGTGTCTGAATGAGCAGCATTACAGTGAGCTGAAACTTGAGGAAACAGAGAAGTGAATTGTGATGAAGTTGGTAGAAGTAACTTGTACAGTGAACCTTGGAGTTTACCAATCCCCGACAGTTTTCTTCATTGTACAGTCCTGAATAACACACAGATGAGACAAAAATTGAAGTATGCAAGGCACAGAAAAAGTCAGTTTACTGACAGAAATCAAGTTGAATTGGAAACTAGGTACCAAAAGAACATCATAAAGAGTAAGTTCAGATGTTAACACTATAGTTCCTTTAAGTTTAACCTTTGTAAACTCTCCATTAGGCAAACATATATCAATATCACAAGCAAGAAGATCAGAGAGCAAATCGTGACAACATGTAATGTGATCTGTTGCTCCTGAATCAAGAATCCAATCTCTAGAGGCATGACAATTAACAAGGCATACAGAAGTCAGATATGAACATGAATGAGACAGAGTACCTGATTGAGGTGGTTCAAAGTTTGTTTGAGATAATTGACTTTGATTTAGAAGATTCAACAACTGTTGATACTGAATATCAGACAAACAATTTCCAGCAGAGTTTTCAGGACCAACAGAACTTTCAACTTTGTCAGTAGAGGTTGGCACTGTGGATGAAGCAGTAATTTGAACAACAAAATTGTTCTCCTGATGATTAGTCTTAGCAGGAGCAACATTTTGCTTATTTCTTGGTGGAAAACCAATCAAATGAAAACAACGATACTTAGTATGATTCTTTCCATGACAATAAGTGCACTCCAGATTAAACCTCCTTCCATCCGGCCTCTTAACATCAGTTTTCTTAAAATCAGATCTAGGAAACCTAGCTTTACTCATAAGAGCAGCAAACTCAACAATAGTGTTTGACAGAGCTACATAATTTCTCTGGCGTTCTTCTTGTTGTAATAGTGACAAAACAGTTGTTAGTGGAGGGATATGATTCATCATAAGGAGTTGACCACGAATATTAGTATAAACTTCATTTAATCCCATCAAAAACTGAGTAACTTTCATAACCTCTTCAGATTGTTCCTGTTGCTTCTTAGCTTTACAGAGACAGACACATACACACTTAGGAATACTAGATGCTTGAAGCAGATCATCCCAAAGCATCTTAAATTTTGTGTAATATCCAGAAACAGTAAGATTTTCTTGTGCAAGAGAGCTTAAAGCCTTTTTCAACTCAAAAATGCGTGGACATTACTCTGAGAGAAACGCATATTGATATCATCCCAAACATCACTTGCAAGAGCAATGTAAACGAGACTAGAACGAATCTCAGGAACAACAGAGTTAAGAAGCCAAGTAATTATCATATCATTGCAACGCTGCCAATGTGCAAAATAAGAAGATGATTCAGAAGGAACCTTGAATTTTCCGATAACAAAACCAAGCTTATTCTTCGCTGAAAGTGCAAGAGACATCGATCTTTTCCATTCATTGAAGTTTTCACCATTCAAGACACTAGTAACAAGAACTTGACCAGGATGATCTGAAGGATGTAGATATAATGGATGACTCGCATCCAAAGTAACTGACTGATATGAACTTTCAAGATCAGATTCTGGAGTTTTTGTAGCATCTGTAGAATTATCCGTCGATGTAGACATAGTGTTTGATGAAATGTCGCACAAAGAGAGATTGATAGAAAAAGAAAATGATCGTAATATGATCGGATTCAATCAATTTTACTATGATTACTATCAACAATCAGTAGAATGATTGTTGCAAATAGAAACACTGGACTTTACTACTGAAAGAACGAAAAATAAGAATGAAACAAAAAGCTTGATTGAAGCTTTAATGGCGGAAAAAGATGTAACAAACTAAAGAAACAAAGATTATATGCCATGATACCATGTAGAATTTCCAATGTGAAAAATGAAAATTATATTGGATGAATAAAATGTACAGATTGTTTTGAGTTATATACAAGTTTACAAGAACAAACTTTTAGGCGGGAAGTAACTAACTTTCAACTAGATTAAATGTCTAATCTACCCTTAACTAATTTCTAACTTATCCACTATCTATTTTATGCAGTCTAATAGTAGGGATCTTATTAAATTTAGGTTTCCGATGATCGGCCATGGTTTTGGTCCCGGAGCAAATTTAGGTTTAGAGCGTCGGGGATAGTTTGGCAGTAGGACGAAAGCTAGGGTTGCTAAGAAAAATGCTAACAAAATAATGGGATCCATGTGTTAGTTATGATCGTGTTGTGTAGGGAACTGATATTTATTACACAATATGATAATGTAAATCAAGTCCACAGTCAAGAAATATTTATAAATTATATACACATGCATATATACATGCACTTTAATTAAAGACTAAGTAAATGGTTGTTAGAAAAATTAATTTATTTATTACATCTGCATTGAAGTGGCTTGCTCGATATAGATGGGATGAGGAGACCCAAGTCTATCCGCATATATAGCCCAACTCGTCCAATGTAGATGATCAGGCCCTTAAACTGGAGCAGTTTTACAATCTATACATAGAAGACTAAAGTTAATGGGCCAGGGCTATACTGGAGTTGAAGAAGCTTAATGACTTGGCTCGCTCAAAATGACAACCAGAAGATCTATTCCTTATATATTTTGATAGATTACTAATGGTTTGTATCAGATGATAGATTATTAATATCTCTTATCTCTTCAATATATAAATATTAAAAACAGGGGTTCGTGAGAATCGAACTTAAGTTATATTATTCAACTATAAAACCTCTTACTACTACACCATATTGCCATATGTGCTTTCTATCATACTCATAATATTTAAGTGTACTAAATGAATATTTTATTTAACTTTAAAGATACTTACTTGAATTCCGTAAAAAAGGATAGTTAGTTGAATATTTGTATAGTTAATTTTAAAGAATTGAATTCCAGATATAAAATTAGGCATAGGACATAAATGGATTATTATCTTATTTATTAATCATTTTTTAGTTTGAAAATATGTCTCATATATTTTCACATATTTTTAATTTTAAAAAGTAATTAAAATGTACATATATAATTTTTAAAAAAATATTGAAAATAGATCTCTTATATATAAATAATCTTTATTGGTATTACATATTTAGATAAGTTTGAATTATAATGAGTCAGTGCATTTTAGAACTTGACCCATTGTTCAAAAAATACTCGAAATTTGACTACATGACCCGGCCGAAAAATATCATCACATTCTACGTTTAGTAATTTAAATTACTAGCTCGGCGAGAATATCTTAACAATAATATGAAATTTTTTAATATCTTATGTTAATATAAATTAATGTGTTTGAGGTGTTTATAGGATCAAGTCAATTGATTATTTATATTAAAATTACTAACTGTTATTCCCAAGGAACTAACAATGAGATTTACAGAAGGGGGGTTGAATGTAAATCTCAAAACTTTTTCAAGTTTTGAGCAGTTTCAAAAGATAAGTGTATGATGAACAGATGTGTGTGAATTGCTTTGAGCAGGTGCAGACAGATGTATATTCAAGACACAAATGTAAAGAACACAAAGGCTTTAAAAACTTTTCTGGTGGATTTGTTGTTCCACCAGAGATGTGTATTTCAGAAAATCTGTGATACAAAGAATTGTTCACAGCTGCTTCCTAGTACAAACTAGATGATTTTCTCTCTATGTTTTTCTAAACAGCTCTGGAAAATTCATATTTAATTACTAGCTGCAACTTGGTTTATATATCACCAAGTTTTCAAGTGAAGACAAAGATAAAAATATAATCATAAAATAGTTCTTCACATGTTTCTTCTCCATTTCTCTATCCAATGCAATTTAAGATAATCTGTGAATCTTTGAATACTTTCTTGTTTGCACCAGAATGGAAATGCTGCTTTTTCTTGATTCCTCCAAGAGGCTACCACATTCCAATTATCTCTGTCAACCCATGTGCCTCTGTCAGCTTATGAATTGTCACTATCAACTGTTATGGAACTGAGCATCTGTTGAAGCTTTCATCCGTTGATGGCTTTATCCGTTGATGCTTTCGTGACATCTGTTGATGCTTTAACAGTTGAAGCTTTATCCGTTGATGCACTCATCCGTTGATGGATGTTATCCGTTGAAGTTTTAGTGACATCCGTTGATGCTTCAACAGATGAAGCTTTATCCGTTGATGCACTCATCCGTTGATGGATGTTATCCGTTGAAGCTTTAGAGACATCTGTTGAAGCTTTGTTTCTCATCCGTTGAAGGCCTTTAATCTATCAGTTGATACTACTTCATTTATATAAAATTACAAGGCATGAAATATTTACAATTAGCCCTCCTATTTGCATATCCACTAGTAGTCAACATGACTTATAATTTCCTACAACTTCTAAGAATTATAACTCAATTACAAAGACTAAAATGTGCTACAATACTAAACTTATTTCTAAGTAAAGGTACTCCATCGACGGATAACCAAAGTGGTCTTATCCGTTGAGGCTACGAATACTAAATTTCTACTTAAGTGTTTTGTTTAACTTATCATCAAACTAATACATATATTCCTAACAATCTCCCCCTATTTATGTCGACTAGAATTATAGGCATAAATTCAGGGTTAACTTGATGATAACAAAATACTTAACAAATATATGAGTTGAAACTAAGTAGAAATTCAAAAGTGCTGCAAAAGTGTATGTACTGAGATAGAGTTGAACATTTACAGTGTTTCCAAGGGTGCTCCTTTAGCCTGAGCAAATTATTTTCTTTTCCTTTGTTCCCTTATTTTCTTCCCTAGCCTCCTGTCATTTTCCTCTACTTGAAGTTGGAGTTGTCTGTAGAATTCAGCTTCATCTTCTTCACGGATATCCAACTTAGATTGCATGTCCTTGAGAGTTTCATTACTGGCAATTTTAAGCTGGTCTTCAAGTCTGAAAAGTCTTCTGACTCATTTATTATCTCTGAACTCCATCAACCAATGAGGTGATTTATGAATTGTAATTCCATGCTCAGGGATGAGTAATGTTTTAGGCAAGGAATTTGACTCCCACCAAGTTTTCCTTATGCTGGCAATCTTGTTGAGAATCTCAGTCGTGGCAGTCCTGGTAAAGCCAGTATCCCTTTTGATAGCTGAGTAGACTCTGATCAAGGTAGAATAGCCCTCACTTAGAATTCTTTGAAGAGGCAAAGTCCTTTCCACACTTCCTTTATACTTGAACACTAACCTTTCTGGTAGCTGTCCATAGGCATTTATTCCCCTTACTTCCTCTAGCTCATCCAGGTAGAGTTCAATATCTGTATATTCTTTTATGTCACAAATGTGAACATAATCATCCTTTGAGGCTTGTGGCTTAGGCTTAGGTTTATGTTTCTGAGTGAATTTTCTTGAGGTTGGGAGAGGTATGGATTTGGATTTTCTTTTATGTTCCTTTGGTGGTGGAGGAGTAATTAAGAAGGTAGGCAATTTGATGGTGTCCCAATCAATAGGTTCCTCTTTAGGGATGATTGGTTCACCATGGATATTTATACCGGGGTCAGCAATAACAGGTTCAAGAATCGAAGATAGTGGTTTAGATTTTGATTGGGTTACCTCAGTGTTATCTTCACTCTTCCTTTTTGCCTTGGCCTTCTTTATGTTCTCCTTCTGCCATTCCTTTCTTTCCTCGCTTCTTTCCTCCACACTTTTACCAACCATATTCCCTATATCCACTATTTATGTTTTCAGTCTTGTTTCCTTCACTCTTGTCTTCAATCTCCTTCTTCTTTTCTTAAAGTTGACTTGACTTTAGCTGTTTTTCAAGCTTTGCTTGTGCTCTTTTGTCAGCCTCCAGCTTTTTAGCTTCTTCCTTTAGCCTCATGGTCTCTTCCCTCTTGGCTATTGAAAATTTGGGATGTCCTTGAATCACGCAGATACTCTTTCCCTCTCTATAGATGATAGCCATATTCATTCTTTCCACTACATCATTGGTGTCTTTGTGCTTTATGATGTTACCACCCAAAACTTTGTTTTCATCAGGCTTTGGAAGAGGAAAATCCACTTCTTTTAGTTGAGCAAAATTTAGAGGGTTCTTTGTAAAGTCCTTGTTGAATCTAATGGTTGGCTTGAGTACCATGGGCTTCAGGTTCCTTAAAGAAGTTTCTCCAACCTTATTCCTCCTTACTGGCTTGTGCTTCATAATGATTGGTTCAACTTTTGTGCTATGTTTCACAGATAAGGATTTTGCAGTTGTTGAACCAAACACTTGTTGCATCCTTTCATCAATTCTCCTCCTTTGCTCTTTCACCAGTCATCTCAGCTGCTGCTATCTGGATTAGGTCAATTCCATCAAGCTTTCCTTTTATTTGAAGTGTTGGAGAAGTAGTGATGACAGGAACTAGCACTTTGGATATTTGAATGTGTGTAGATGGCTCCCCTTCCCCTTCCCTTTTATTCTCCCCCTTTTTATTATCATCAAGGAGAGGGGTCAAGCCCTGTGCTTTAGCCAGTTGCATTAGAAGACTAGTCTGAGACTGTTGATTGTGAAGAATGGTGACCATAGAGTTTTCAATAACTTGAACTCTTTCCTCCAATTTGGCCAACTTCTTTGCAACATCTGATTCTCTTCTCAGTCTCAGTAACAGTTCCTGCATGGTACCAAAGGGCATGATTGAATCCAGCTTCTCAGTATTGTAGGACTTCAAGTCATCTATATCCTGCTTGAGTTCATCCACACTTAGATTCCGTCTCAATTATTGTAGCTTCATGAGATGTAGAGAATCTAAGTGGGATTAAAGAATAGCCTTGGTACCAGCATTTGAAGTTTCCTGAATTGCCTTTTGGATAGCCATGACTTGTTTGACTAAGGATACATTGAACTGCCCTGGTGTAGACTCTTTTGTCAATGCCCATTTAGGTAACTATGGAATAGAACTTGGGCCTTCATCTCCCCCTAAGTTCATGCTTCCATCAAAAGAATCAGAGTCATCATCATTAAAATTTACTCCAAATTCCTCAGATGGCTCACCATCTGTAGAAGGCATCATATTGACAGCAACTTTATCTCTTTATAGAGATTCTGAAGTATGTACTAGGTTTAAAGTCTTTTCTGCCTCCTCATTGCCCTGAGTAGCCAACAGTTGATAGGCTGACACAAGATGAGTAAAAGTGTCAGCATCCAAGAAAATGTATCAATTACAGCTTTGTAATGTTGCTGAAATTGTCTTTCCTTTTCAGCATCATCCACAATCATTGACTCACTAGAAATGGCTGGATCCACCCTTATACCTCATGTACCTGCTTTTCTCTCAATTTCTCTCTTTTCTTGCATCAGGGGCTCCCCCTGGCTCACACTCCTCACACCCTCACCTTCACCTACTAAGGTGGTACTCCTCTCACTTTCTTTTGCCATGCTGGAAGAAATAACATGCATATTTATACTCTAAAGCTCTCCTTTTGCCTGGGAGCAACCCAGCCTCTCACTCAAGTTTTCACTCAATTCCCTCAACCCTAGAAGTGATTGTACAGTAACCATGTCTTCTACACTTGGAGTTAATTCAGTTGTTTTTGTAGAGACCATCAACGGATAAGGAGTATCCGTTGAAGTTGAAACTGATGGTATCAACGGATAATTTCTGTTAAGCTTATCCGTTGAAGAACAACCACTTGTCAACGGATGAGGAATATCCGTTGAAGAAGGAAAAGAAGTAGAAATTAAAAGTGACATAATTGTTGAATCTGTGTGGATTGATTTTAATTTAGGTGACACAGATTCTTCAACTAAGTCTGAAAGAATTGGCTGATAATCCAATAAATCATCTAAAAGATGATGATCACCGGTATTTGAGTGGGGCTCCTCCCTTAGTTGTAAAGAGGGAGAATCAGGAATTGATGTGAAAATCATGTCCATATCCAGAAATGGTGATGGAGAATTTTGTGGTTGGTGTGTGTCAATTTTGAGAGAATGGGGCTGTGACTCCACATTTGTTGGAGTCACATCAAGCTGAATTTGTGAAGGCATAGATACAGGTGGTTGTATCTGTGCAGTGTGTGCACCCTGTGTTGAAACTGGGGTTTTGACCTTCTTTCTTCTTGTGAAGGCTTTTACAGGTGAGTGTGTGGCTTCAGTGTCCCTCCATCTTTTGTTCTATGTCCCTGGTTGGGGACTATTTTCAATAGCTGCACCCTTTTGGGAGGATGCAACTAGGGATGAGTTTGAATCATTTTCAACCACCACAGTCTTTTGAGAAACTATAGCTTGGCAAGCTTGGGTACCACTCACCTCTCCTACCTTATTCTGGGGGTTTTCTTGATGTTCACCCCTCCCTTCACCACTAACACCCTGTTCACTCCCCTCAGGGTTTATGGTAGTTGTTACAACTGTTGTCTTTTGAGAGATAACAGAGATGGCTTTCTTTGACTTAGATTTTGAAACTTTAGGTTTGGTGGCCTTGGTAGGAATCTGTTGGGGCATTAACACATATTCCATGGCCACATTTGAAGACAAAGAAATTATGGGGTTGGAAGTAGTAGGAGTTGAAGAAGTATTTACCTCACTTACCTGAGGTGCATCCATGATTGGTAAGTATACTAATGGCACCTGACTGTTGAGGTTAATTCTTAAAAGGTCTGCAAGGACCCTCTTCTCTTGTGCCCAGTATTTGAGTTTATTACTCTCATTATTTATGACCAAACCTTCAGCAACATGGTTAGCCAATAACATAAAGAATCTAGCATAGTAGATGTTATGAGGTCTATTAGCCTTGTTACCTAACCTAGTACCCAATTCTAGCATGACATAATTGCTAAAATTAAAGTACCTATCAGAAACCAGCATATAGAGCATATTAACAAGAGATGAAGTTATTGAATCAAAATCACTAATTTTCCCAGAGAAAACCTTAATAAAGGCATCACTAAGAAAACTCCATTCTTTTCTAAGGCCTTTTCTCTTAATACTGGCTAAACTAGTAGAATCAAGGGAATATCCTATGGAATCTAACATGCTAGATACATCATTATCAGTGTGTGGTGTCATGGCATTGTTTTCAGGTAATTTAAAATAGAACTGTATATCATCACAGTTAACACAATAATCTTTACCTTTGAGAGAGAAAGAGATGGTCATATCAGTGGGGTTGAACTCTGCAGTTGTCCACATTTCCTCAACTACCTCACAGTAAATCATTGGGGCTTCCAGTATTGCATAGCTTAGTTTGCAGTTTTTGATGAAGTCCATCATCTTGTGATAATCTGAGTGGGCTTCATTCTTTTCCACCAAAGCTACGAAATTGTTTTTCTCATAGACAAACCCAGATTGGGACATTATCTTTACTACTGGTGCCATTGTTGTGAGTAGAAGTTGCAGAGAAAAGTTGAGAGTTTTGGGAGAGAAAGAGAGTAAAAGCTTTTGAAAATTTCAAGAAAGCGTAAAGTAAAAATAAGAATTTAAAGGGGCTTTTATACTTTCTCAAATTAAAACGTAAAGAGAATGATTAAACAATATTTTTAAGTGAATTACAGCCGTTTGAGAATAAAAAAACTGTATGTACTCTAAAAACTGCCTTTAATACAAATACATACAACTGTGTATATATGTATGTATCAACGGTTAAGTAAATAGAATCAACGGCTGTGACTCACTTAAAATGACTGATGTGACACTTCAACGGATGAGGTAAATAGCTATCCGTTGAAGATTAACACAGTTTTATCCGTTGAAGGATAAAATTACCAGAAATATATTTGTCTTTCAACGGATAATGGACATCCGTTGATAGAACAATTTTGGCTTTCAACGGATAGGGAATATCCATTGATAGAATAAACTTTACTTAAAGCCAACTTTGTTCTTACAACAAATTCATTTCAGGCTACAAGACAAATTACAATTAGAACATGAATTTAGGAATAATTAAGCATACCTAGCTCACTTACCAATCTTGTGAATGTTGATTCATCAAGTGGCTTGGTGAATATATCTGCAATTTGTTTTTCACTTGGAACAAAATGAAGTTCCACTGTACCATTCATCACATGTTCCCTTATAAAGTGGTACTTGGTGTCAATGTGCTTGGTTCTTGAATGCTGCACTGGATTTTCAGTAATGGCAATGGCACTTGTGTTGTCACAGAATATTGGAATTTTGTCAACATTTAGCCCATAGTCAAATAGTTGATTCCTCATATTATATCTGTGCACAACAACTAACAGCAGCAATGTACTCAGCTTCAGCTGTTGATGTAGAAATAGAATTTTGCTTCTTACTGAACCATGACACGAGCTTATTCCCTAGAAATTGACAAGTGTCAGTTGTACTTTTCCTGTCTATTTTGCAACCTGCATAATCTGCATCTGAGTAGGCAATTAGATCAAAACCAGAATCTCTAGGGTACCAAATTCCTAGATTTGGAGTCCCTTTGAGATATCTAAAAATTCTTTTAATAGCAACTAAGTGAGATTCTCTAGGATCAGCTTGAAATCTGGCACAAAGACATGTAGAAAATATTATATCAGGTCTACTGGCAGTTAAATATAGAAGTGAACCAACCATGCCTCTATAGCTTGTAATGTCCACAGACTTTTCAGTCTTGTTTAATTCAAGCTTAGTGGCAGTGGCCATGGGAGTTTTTGTAGATGAACATTTCATTAAGTCAAACTTCTTTAAAAGATCATAAATATATTTAGTTGACTAATGAAAATTCCACCACTAACTTGTTTAACTTGTAAACCAAGAAAATAAGTTAGCTCTCCCATCATGCTCATTTCATATTTACTTTGCATTAACTTAGGAAACTTTTTACAAAGTTTATCATCTGTAGAACCAAATATAATATCATCTGCATAAATTTGAACAAGTATTGTAGAGCCATTAACATTTCTAAAAAAAGAGTTTTGTCAACAGTACCTCTTGTGAAGTAATTATCTAGGAGAAATTTTGACAAAGTCTCATACCAGGCTCTAGATGCTTGCTTTAGTCCATAGAGTGCTTTCAACAGATAATACACATGGTTTGGAAAATTTGGATCTTCAAACCCTGGAGGTTGGCTCACATAAACTTCTTCCTCCAATTCTCCATTCAGAAATACACTCTTGACATCCATTTGATAGACTTTGAAATTGGCATGGGCTGCATAGGCTAAAAAAATTCTGATGGCTTCAAGTCTTATAACAGGAGCAAATGTCTCATCAAAATCTATTCCCTCTTGTTGAGAATAGCCTTTGGCAACCAATCTAGCTTTATTCCTTATGACAATGCCATTTTCATCCATCTTGTTTCTGAATACCCATTTTGTGTCAATAGAACTCTTGTTCTTTGGTTTGGGTACCAGTTTCCATACTTTGTTCCTCTCAAATTGGTTTAGCTCCTCTTGCATTGCTAAAATCCAATTTGGATCCAATAGAGCTTCTTCCACTCTCTTAGGTTCCTCATGTGATAAAAACTACTGTATAGACATTCATCTTGAGTAGCCCTTCTAGTTTGCACCTTAGATGTTGCATCACCAATGATCAGTTCAAAAGGATGATTCTTGGTCCATTTTCTTTGAGGTGGTAGATTAGCTCTAGATGAGGTTGCCTCAGTATTGTCATGATGTGAGATAGAGTGTTGATTGGTTGAAACTCCCCCTGAGTTATTGGTCATTTGCAAGGAACTGGGAGTTCTATCAACTGATGATGTAAATTGATTATCCGTTGATGGACTATGATCAACAGATGCTTCATTATGTTCTTGAACGGATGATGTACTTTGTCTTTCATCGGATACTGAATTATGACTTTCAACTGATGCAGCATTTTGTACATTATCCAAAGGCAGATTTTGAATCCTTTTTGAAGTCTCTTCTCCATCATTCTCATCTTCACTATCAGTGAATCTATCCCAGGTCACCACACCTTCTCCTTCCAAAGCTTTCTTCGATTCCCACCAGTAATTGGCTTTGCCTTTCAGAAAGTAGCTAGCGAATTCCGTCTTCTGTTCTTCCTCAACCTTAACCAACGTAAAAGCCTTTTCTATTTCCTTCAGCCAAGCTCTTGCCTTTGTAGGATCTGTGGAATCGGTATATTCTGGAGGCTTTACCGACTGAAATTGCTTGAAAGTGACTGCAGGTGCTGTTGTTGGTATTGATGTCCTGGATGAGCGGCTTGCTGTAACATCTGTTGTTGGAACTGCTGATGTTGCTGCTGCATTTGTTGTTGCATCATCAGCATCTGCTGTTGCATGAGATGGAACATCTGATCCATCTGATTATTATCGGTTTGGCCCTCAGTATTTCCGTTAGATGAGTCGGGTCGTGCCTTTCTTTTAGGTGTCATCTTTCTAATAATAAGACAATGGGTTCTCTTAATAATAGTATACTAAACAGGTGTTATGGAATGGAAACAGTCTTTATAATATTAAAACAGTGTTAAAACAGTTAATATGGAGAAAGAAATTTTTTTATTAAATATCTAACTAAATAAAACAGTGCGATGTGTAAATAAATCCTTTTTAAAGTAATTTTAAAAATTTTGAAAACATAAAGGGTACAATATGATTGTAAATAAAACAACATTTTTAAAATATACAACGGTAAAACAATGAAACAAATGTAAATGCTTAAACGACTGGGAAATAAAATAAAGAAAACGTGAAAAAGTCCATCGCATATATATATGGGTAGGACACCAGCTGCAGATGTCAATGCTTGATACAAAAGTCTATGATATGCCAGTCATACTGCTACTGTTATCTATCAGTCAAAACTAGTAGCTACACTCATACAAACTAGTCATACAATACTACGCTGCCTCTATCTACAAAAATATACAAGATACAATACTCCTCCATCTACTAATATCATAATCCTGGTGGCACATGGCTCAGCTCCTCTTGTAACGCCTCTAACACTGCCTCTGTGAGTCTCATCGCCCTACAGTATGCTGCCTCTGCACTCATATCCTGCTGCCTCAGATCAGTAAGCTACTGAGAACTAACTCTGTAAATCTGGCGTAGCCTCTCCCTCAATATAGTAGTCTGGGTGAAGTGCTTGAACGGGACCATCCGCCTGTGTCTCAAACAATCCAAGGATCTCCCTGCACTGGTTCTGCCATCTAATCCTCTCCTCTCTCTGGCTGAAAACGCTGATATGTAACTGTATGATGCTCATGAAGATCCGTGCGGGAATCTCGAGAAGGTAATGGCTCATCTACTACTACCTCGTCCATGAATTCCGGCTGGGGAAACAGATATACCCCAGGAACAGGGGCATAGATAGCTAGCGGGGCAGGAAATAAGACAGGCTGCTCCATAGGTGCATATACTGGTGGCTCTGTCTCAGGCTCCATCGGTGGAATCTCTGGAATCTCGACTGGTGGCATAGGAATCTGGGGCTCTAGATCCTCCCACTGTGGAATATCAACCATGTCAGGAATATCGAACATCGGGAACTCTAGTGGTGGAAAATCTGGTAACTCTGGCTCAAAATATGGAAAATAATCATCAAAATATGGTACCTCTGGGGAGGTGGTATCTCTGGTGCTGGTCCAGGTAGCAATGGTGGAGGTGGTGGCAATGGAGGAAAGATCTGCTCTGACACTGGAGCCACTACTGGTGCAACCACTGGATCTGTCTCGGTCCGCTCCGTAGACGATGATAAAGAAGCCATCTAATATACATAACAATAATAACACTAAGAACAATCAAATCACAATCCTAAAACTCATAACTTCTAATCATATAAACAGACAATCCTAACACTCTTACTTTTATCCTATATGATCTTCCTATCTTATCTTAATCCTAACGTTCTTGTTTTCAAGGGTCAAAACCTAAGCTCTGATGCCAACTGTAACACCCTCCAAATCCGGGGTATAGATTTGGGGCATTACTAATAACAACTACAAACTAAACCTGCACAAGCGGAATATAAATATAATAATTACCCCAAACTACTGATGCTCAGGATCTTTTAAGGTTAGGATTTAAAAACAAGAACCACACACTAACTTTATTACAAACCTAAATAAAACAATTCGTCTCAAGAACTCTCTTTGTTATAAAACTTTATTCTATCTACATTCTCACTACACAACTTTTATTCAAACCACACAAAACTTTTATTCAATTCAACATACTACTTATCCTGTGACACCTGATTCGGTAACTCAAAGCTATCTTCTGGAATCGGGAGGAACACCCTTGGTATAAGAGGGTCCCGCTGCTTAACTCGCTTCTTGACTACGCGGGTCCTGATGGGTTTCATTTTCTACCTTAACTGTAAAACAATAGGAATAACAATAAAAGAGGATGAGCCAAAATTGCTCAACAAGCCTGCAACAACATATATATAGTATAAAGAGAGAAGAATAATTGAACCAACAAGCTGCCGGTTTGAACAACCATTTGAATTTGTATAGGATAATAATTTGCCAACACTGGCGAGTGCCAAATGAACAAGACTAGAAAAAAGAACTAACTATGCACTATAACCTGCTGATCAGTCAGGATACAGTGCGGATCTGTACCCAAATGCATAGACCCGACCAACATAAAGAGTACTAAGGCAACCACGGCCTATTAATTAATTTTTATTTACTTTTTAGAATTACTAAAATAATTTTCTGATTTTAGAAAAATAAAATAAATATTAAAAAAACAGAAACATGAAAACAGGATTCAGGGTTAGGGTTTTTGGATCAACCCCGGGTCGAAACCGGGTTGGAAACCGGGTCGAACCCGGGTCGCGAAGAACATCACCGCGGCTCCGCCGCCGGTGATCGTTCCGGCGAGAAAACACGGCCGAAACTCAATTTCCTGATCAATCCTCCCTGTAGTTTCGATCCACGACGCCCCATGACCTTCCTCCTCCTTCCCTCGTCAAGAACGCGGCCGGAACCGCGATGAACGTGGCGGCGGCGTCGGTTCTCCGACGAGCTCAAAACGGACACCAACAGGCACGAAACCGGTGCCGTTCGATTCGCAACACAACGATCTACAAGCTTATGACCACAGAATCATCAAACAAACCACAAATCAAGCAACCCGAATTCGAATTAAAAACCCGAAAATACGAATTAAAATTCGAGTAATCAAACAACGAAATAAATCACAGAATCGAATAGAGAATTCAATAAGATTCAAAACGGTTACTCACATGACTGATTTGGTGAACAGAAACACGATCAAAATCCGGTTTGATTCCAAGAACTCCAAACCCTAATTTCAGAGAATTGGGGATTTCCTTGATTTTTTCCTGAATTTTCTGATTTTTTTATTATAATTAACTAATTAATTAACAGTAAATCAGCTATTTATATTTATGAAAATAATACCCCTAAATAAAATTAAGGGGCTAATTACACTCCTAATAAAAATATTTGGCCCCAATTTTTATAATTTTTGGGTATTAATAATGAATTTTTAAATATCCAATAAATACAAAATTAATGTCAAAAATTCCCAAAAATTATGAATATTACAAAAATACAAAGAAAAATAATGTATGATAATTTTATGATCATATAAAAATAAAAATATGATTTTTGTGGGGTTTTTGGTACCCGAAGGGGTCCGGAAAAGTCGTTTTTCGCGAAAAAGGTAAATTTGTAAAACGTTTAGGGGTTCAGAATAGCAATATGGTATAGGACATTTTTGGCAAAATAGGGCCAATGATTTTGTTTGAAATACGGGCTTTTAAAACATGGTTTGAGCTGTACGGGTTTTGATATAAGATATATAACTTACGATAAAACACTCAATAAATATCCAAAACACGTTTGGATCAAAAGAGACAACACGTAGCACATAGCATTTAGGGTTTAATGACTCAACACATTTAATCACATAATAATACACATAATTTATCTTTATTATGATATAATACAAGCGTAATTTTTCGGTCGTTACAGCCAGCTCTCTCCTTGAACTCTGTGAGCAGGGTGAAATCTCCTGTCATGTGCCTTGAACAACCACTGTCCAAGTACCATAGATTCCTTCTTTTTCCCTGCACACAACAAAATCAAATCAGGTTGATTTTGGTACCCAAGTTTCCTTGGGTCCAGCCTTATTAGTCTTTTTCCTAGCCTTTACACTTCCTGCACCTTTTGACTTAGGTAACTTTGAGTCAACCTTGGTCTTAGATGTAGTTGGTTGAAGTGTAGGGTTAGTCACATAATCATTTAAGCACATTTGGTTGAATTTGATAAGGCATAGATTGTGCAAACATATTTTTCCACATAGGCATGTTGTATGGCATTTGAGGAATACTAAATGCAGCAAAATAAGGATTATTGACATATTGCATATTTACAAAATGTGCATGTGGATTCTGTTGAGACATAACAGACATAGCATGCAGTGGTGACATAGACATGTTAGGCATGGAAGGAGTTAAAGGCATGGGAGCATTTTTAACAGATTTGTAGTTAGCAGATAGATGATTAACACTACTACAATGCACACAACTTTTTCTAGGAGCATACTTATCAGGTGTGTAGTTGTTGTGTTTGTTAATCCCTACCTTCCCATTTCTATTAGATTTTCTTTTAGTTTCCTTTTTATCCTCAACCAACTTAAGCCTATTTTTCAATTGATCTAAAGTCATGTGTCCTATATTCACCTTACTGGCATCTTTGGATGTGCTAGCTTCTCCTTTGATAAAGTTCTTGGAAGTTGAACCAAACTTCTTACTGAGACTTTTCAAATTATCCTTTTTAGAGTCATTTGCCTGTTTCAACTGATTAGCCTTCAACGGATGCTCCTTTTCTTCCTTCAACGGATGACTCTCATCATTCGTTGATTCCACATCCGTTGACAGTCCATCAATTAATTTCATTTCCTTTTTGTTTTTCTTCCAGGCATTCTCACAGAGTGATTCAATTCCTTGAACCTTGACAATTTGAGCACTCACATCCCTAGATGTTTTCTAGGCCTTGATTACCTCTTGCTCACGTTCTAGTTGTTTAGAAAGAATTTATACTTTCTTAACATACTCTTCTAGATCACTCTCAACTGGATAAGCATTTGATTTTAATCTTTTCAAGCTCAATTACCTTACCCTCTAACACAGCATTTCTATCACTTAAAAACAGATTATTCTCTTTAATTCTTGTGTTCTCTTTAGCCGGTGATTTAAGGGAAACACGTAAATGATATAATTCATTGGACATATCATTTTTAGCTTCATTGCATTCATTTTTAGAAAGCTGAGAGAGGTCAGTAGTGATTACCTGGTTGCTTGATGAACTAGTTTCATTTTCATCAGAATTAGCCATCAGGGCTAAGTTGACATACTCCATATCATCATGTTCATTGGCTCCATTTGCTGCCCAGTCATTTTCCTGAGTCAGAAAAGCCCTTCCCTTTTGTTTGAGCAATTCGAAATATTTCTTTTTGTAATCCACTTGCTCAAATTTCTTCTTTTCAGAAGTTGGCTTTCTGCACTCACTTGCAAAGTGTCCACTTATGCCACAGTTATAATACTTGAACTTAGATTTGTCCACCATGTTCTTGTTTGGCTTAGTGGCTCTAGTGTTTTTCTTGAATTTCATCTTTGCAAACCTTCTGGACAGAAAAGCCAGATGTTCATCAACATCATCAGAGTCATCTTGACTGGAATTGTCTTCAACCTCAGCTGCTTGCTCCTTTCCCTTGCTTAATTCTGATTTGCTTGTGCCAATTTTGAGACTTGGCATTGTCTTTTCTTCATTCCTGGCTTCAGTTCTCTCATTTTCAGCTACAAGTGCAATTGATCCACCTTTTCTCTTTCCCTTCTCCAACAGCTCATCTTGCTCCATCTCAAGTTCATAGGTCTTCAAAATTCCATATAATCTTTCAAGTGTGAAGTCCTTATAATCTTGAGAATTCCTTAGTGAAACAGTCATAGGCTTCCATTCCTTTGGTAGAGACCTCATAAATTTTAAGTTGGAATCCTTGACTTGGTACACTCTGCCATATAGCTTCAATCCATTCAACAGTTTCTGAAATCTAGTGAATGTATCATTTAATGATTCTCCTTCTTCAGAATGAAAATATTCATATTGTTGAATGAGAAGCTGCATTTTGTTTTCTCTAACTTGTTCAGTACCTTCACATATAAGTTGTACAGTATCCCAAATTTCCTTAGCAGTTTGGATGTTAATGACATTATCAAACATATCTTTGTCTAGGCCATTAAACAGAATGTTCATGGCCTTCTTGTCCTTGTGAACCTCTTCAATATCTTCATCAGTCCATTTTGCTTTTGGCTTGGGAATAGACTGTCCAACAGCAACTGTGGCAGTGGCAGCTGTGGCCACTTTGTGAGGGATGTGAGGACCATTCTCAATGCAGTTTATGTAGCTTTCATCTTGAGAGAGAAGATGTAGATGCATCTTCACTTTCCAGTGATGATAATTATCTCTTTCCAGGATTGGAATCTTCACTCCAATATCCTTCTTACTCATGATGTTAGTAGAATAGATCTTTAAACTCTTTATATGTCAAGAGCTTGCTCTGATACCAATTGTTATTCCCAAGGAACTAACAATGAGATTTACAGAAGGGGGGTTGAATGTAAATCTCAAAACTTTTTCAAGTTTTGAGCAGTTTCAAAAGCTAAGTGTATGATGAACAGATGTGTATGAATTGCTTTGAGCAGGTGCAGACAGATGTATATTCAAGACACAAATGTAAAGAACACAAAGGCTTTAAAAACTTTTCTGGTGGATTTGTTGTTCCACCAGAGATGTGTATTTCAGAAAATCTGCGATACAAAGAATTGTTCACAGCTGCTTCCTAGTACAAACTAGATGATTTTCTCTCTATGTTTTTCTAAACAGCTCTGGAAAATTCATATCTAATTACTAGCTGCAACTTAGTTTATATATCACCAAGTTTTCAAGTGAAGACAAAGATAAAAATACAATCATAAAATAGTTCTTCACATGTTTCTTCTCCATTTCTCTATCCAATGCAATCTAAGATAATCTGTGAATCTTTGAATACTTCCTTGTTTGCACCAGAATGGAAATGCTGCTTATTCTTGATTCCTCCAAGAGGCTACCACATTCCAATTGTCTCTGTCAACCCATGTGCCTCTGTCAGCTTATGAATTGTCACTATCAACTGCTATGGAACTGAGCATCCGTTGAAGCTTTTATCCGTTGATGGCTTTATCCGTTGATACTTTAGTGACATCCGTTGATGCTTTAACAGTTGAAGCTTTATCCTTTGATGCACTCATCCGTTGATGGATGTTATCCGTTAAAGCTTTAGTGACATCCGTTGATGCTTTAACAGTTGAAGCTTTATCCGTTGATGCACTCATCCGTTGATGGATGTTATCCGTTGAAGCATTAGAGACATCCGTTGAAGCATTAGAGACATCCGTTGAAGCTTTGTTTCTCATCCGTTGAAGACCTTTAATCTATCAGTTGATACTACTTCATTTATACAAAATTACAAGGCATGAAATATTTACAATTAGCCCTCCTATTTGCATATTCACTAGTAGTCAACATGACTTATAATTTCCTACAACTTCTAAGAATTATAACTCAATTACAAAGACTGAAATGTGCTACAATACTAAACTTATTTATAAGTAAAGCTACTCCATCAACGGATAGCCAAAGTGGTCTTATCCGTTGAGACTACAAACACTAGATTTCTACTTAAGTGTTTTGTTTAACTTATCATCAAACTAATACATATATTCCTAACACTAACTTCATTTACGCATTATTATTTTTGGGATTTGTCACAATTTTAAGAATATTTGAAATTTGAAATGAGATCTCACTAGCTTTGTTAAAACTACGATGATATATTAAATCGATTTATTTTCATTTTTCACTATAAAAAACTAACTTTTTAAAAAGAATTCTTTTAGATTAGCAATATTCATTGATCAAGATAATATTGTACAAATATTTGAATTATTTTAATATTTTGAATTATTCAAATAAAAGTTATATCTATACTATATTATAGCATTTGAATCAATGCATTTTATATTATTTAAGAAAAAAACATATATTGTTCAATAATTTGAAGAAATTAACCATTTCAACTGATATTTATACAACTTTATCGAACTGGAAATTTTTAATTTTAGAAGAATAGTATAAAATGTTATCAAATTATTATATGAAGAAATATTATAGTCGTAATGAAGGAAACTTAAAAACGGTTTAAATAACGATATAAATATAATTTTTCTTTCGAATTCTTGAAAAAATCATGAATATCGATAATAAGTCTTAAAAATATATAATTCATTTTTATGTTACAACCATGATTGATACCTGGTTGCGTAAAAAAATAGATATGGATTGTATGTTAGTGATAATGTGAATACCATATACTCCCTTCGTCCCCTCAATTCTTTACATTGGGGGGCGGGGACTCGACACGCACTTTAATGTTCTTATTAAATGTAGTTGAATAATTATTTTTTAATTTTTTTTCTTCTAAATAAAAATATAATGTTCAAACTTTTATACAAAAAAAGAAAATTTTAAAAATAAATTACGGAAGTATACTTTATAGTTGCCTTAAAATGCGTATCAAGCATGTGAAAAAAACTGTAAAGAAATGAGAGGGACGGAGGTAGTATAAATTATAGCAATTTATTTATCACATAATTTTAATTTTTCAATAATTATAAATGCATGTTATTTAAGTAATCATTTATCTTACTAAATGTTAATAATGATTATACATGTACATAAATAAGATATTTAGCATATAAATAATTGAAACCATCATAATTTACTAAGAGATGTAACATACAATAATTTACATGCTAACACACATACATACATATAATTTAATCTTACTTTATTAACAGTAGTGTAAATAAAAAACTAATATTGTTCCCATACATACATACGTTGAATTTCAAAAACTAATATTTTCATTAAAATCAACTTTAATATTAACAATAATGTAAATTTTACATTATTGTATATTATGATTGCAAGTTATTTTGACTTCAGTTATGCATTTTTTATCTTTTTAAATTAAGTAAGTTAATTGTAAGTTAGTAGTGAACTCGGTAATAATATAGAGAAATAAATATAGTTTATTTAAATAAATTTCAAGATTTTGGTCAACTCTGTATTCAACATAAATGTTAATTTGTAGCTTTTCATTTGTTAACATACCAACGGCATTATACAGATTAAGTTTAATCATTTCGTTTTAAACGTACACTTACGACCCTATTTATATTTATTCATTAAATATAAAATAACGGGTAAGAAAAAAGTAATATAATAATAGTTGAGGGGATATTCACTCCTAAAAGTGAGGAAGAACTCGAAGCTTCTAATGTTTTAGAGGGGAACATTGAGCTTGTTTGAGAGAAATTTTATTTCCATTTCTTCAAAATTTGACTCAAGAGCCTATATAAGGATATTGTCGAAGTTGCTCTACAAACATTATAATTGCATGATGCATAAAAAAACTCTAGAAAATGACCCGTGTCTCGCACGGGTTATTATGCTAGTTCTATATATAATAAAAGAACAAGAGGATAATTAGTGAGATTAAAAAGTCTCATTAAAAAGACTAAATTACCCATGTTTTTAATTTTTATATAAAAGATGTGTTTCGTGGAAATCGAACTCGAGATATTTCATTCATCTATACAACTTTATACCAATACACCATAATGTCACATGTGCTTTTTATCATACACATAATATGTAAGTGTGCTAAATGAATATTTTATTTAACTGTAAAGATAGTTACTTGAATTCCGCAAAAAAAAGATAGTTACTTTAATATTCGTACAGTTAATTTTGAAGAATTAAATTCCAGCATACAAAAATTAGCATAAATGAATTATTATCCTATTCATTAATCTTTTTTTAGTTTGAAAATGTATCTCAAATATTTTTAACATATTTTATTATCATAAAAAGTAATTAAAATGTACATATATAATTTTTAAAGAAAATATTGAAAATAGAATCGCTAATATATAAATAATCTATAATGGATATTACATATTTAGATGAGCTCGAATTATAATGAGTCAAACCATTTTATTTTATTCCAATTTGAAATTAGAACTTGGCCCATTCTTCAAAAACTACTCGAAATTTGACTACATGACTCGTCCGAAAAACATCGTCATATTCTCCGTTTAGTAAATTTAAATTACAAGTTTGGCGATAATATTTTACCAATAATGTGAATTTTTTTAATATTTTATGTTAATATAAATTAATGTGTTTGAGGATGTTTATAAGATCAAGTGAATTGATTAATTATATTAAAATTACTAACTTCACTGGTAGCGCATTATTATTTTTGGTACATGTCCAGATTTTAAAAATATTCAAAATTTGATATGAGATCTCACGAGATTTTTTAAAACTACGATGATATATTAAATCGATTTATTTTTTAATTTTCACTTTAAAAAAAAACTAACTTTTAAAAAAATTCTTCTAGATAAATAATATTCATTGATCAAGATAATATTGTACAACTATTTTGAATTATTCAAATAAAAGTTATATTTACACTATATTGTAACATTTGATTCAATGTATTTTATACTATTTAAAGAAAAAATATATATTGTTCAATAATCTGAATAAATTAACCAGTTCAACTGATATTTATAAAACTTTATCAAATTGAAAAATATTTAATTTTAGGAGAATAGTATACAATGTTATCAAATTATTATATGAAGAAATATTGGAGTAGTAATGAAAGGAACTTAAAAACGATTCAAATAACGATATAATTATATTTTTTCCTTCTAATCCTTGAAAAAAAATCATGAATATCAATAACAAGTCTTTATAATATATAACTTATTTTTATGTTACAACCGTGATTGATACTCAGTTGCGTAAAAACTTGAAATAGATTGTTTGTCAGTGATAATATAGTGATAATATGAATACCATATATAAATTATTGCAATTTATTTATTACATATAAATGCATGTTATTTAAGTAATCATTTATCTTACTAGATGTTAATAGTGATTAAAAATGTACATAAATCAGATATTTAGAATATAAATAATTAAAACCATCGTAATTTACTAAGAAATGTAACATACGACAATTTACATGCTGAAACACAGATATAACTTAATATTACGTTGGTAATCGTAGTATAAATAAAAAACTAACATTTTTTCATGCATACATACGTTGAATTTCAAAAACTAATCTTTTTTATTAAAATCGGCTTTTCTATTAACAATAGTGTAAATTGAGAAAAAATCAAAATTTTTGGTTAACTATGTATTCAACATAAATTTTATTTTTTTAACTTTTTATTTGTAAATATACTAACGGTATTCTACAGATTAAGTATAATCATTTAGTTTTAAACATACACTGACTACCCTACTTATATTCATTCATTAAATACAAATTATACAACACAAATAAGAATATATATATATATAGATATTTTTTTTTGCTTAATAGATTATATTTGAAACGTTGTGTAATTTGATATTGTCTTTTATGAAAATAATATACATTAATAAACAATCAACTTGTATTTGATATACGTTAGATATTATACAACATTTACAAATAAGAAAATAATTAAAAATATCATAATTATATGATACATAACAAATATGCTAGTTTATACATGAGAAACTCGTTCTCTTGAGGCAGGTGAATCATAATCTCCCATTCTCATTCTCATTTACTCATATTCATGTACCTTTTATTCACATTCGGGATTCGGATTCCCAATCACTATTCGAATGCCTCCTAATTTTTTTTGATTAGGTCGTTTTCGATTTTAGAACCATTCATGTTTTATATAAACAATTTTACTTTCGATTTTAGCACTTGCAAGGAGAACCTTATTCTTAAGATAAACCAAGAGCAGCAAAATGAGAAATTGAAGCTAAGAGATTGAAAAATCGAAATAAATGGGCAAAATAAGATGGGCCTTTGACTCGTTAAATGTTGGGCTTCACTGAAAGCATACAAGTCCATAGCCAGACGGACATGGATAATCTTAGATGGGCTTAAGACCCATAAAAGCTAACCTAACATGCACCTACTCAACGAAAGAAGGCTTCATTCTAGGGTTAGAGTAAGGGCTCGACTAAGTAATAAATTTAATAAAACAATATTTCTTTCGGTCACAGCATAATGTGACAGTTTATTTAATTTATTTATATTATCAATAAAATAATAAATTTACTGAAATAATTTGTTTACTAGTTCCAAAACTATTACTTTAAAAAAGTTTAACTATATTTAACCCACGAAATATGATTAGATCAATTGTATTTGAAAGAGCCAGGTACACTTAACACTAAATGAACATAAATATAAAAATAAGTAATTAGAAATTACTAGCACGTTTACAAAATGATGACCTCTTTCTGAGCTAAAGATTAAATGCCAATGTTCTCTGTACATGCAATTTTAAGTCAGGATATTTGATCCTTTGCTTAAAGGATGCTGAAATTAAAACAATTACAGATTATAATTAACAATTTAATTCTGAAAGTGAAGTCAAATCTGGCATACAATTGCACGTGGCAACATCCTATTAGCTACATAACAAAAAAACTACCTAGTCAATAACTTTTGTATGTTTTTGACCCCCGAAACAAGTAGCTGCCTTAACCAACCTCCACATCCCATTCTCACCTGACCTCCTCCGTACCGGAACCACCGCTTCACTCCCACCTTCTGCCGGAAAAAAGGTAGTCGGAGCATGGCGACTCTGTCGGTTCCGGAGATCCGACATGATCTCCGTCTGATCCTTAGGAACCTTGGGTGGCAAACCAAACAAAACAAGTAACAATTTGGATTTAACAGGAAGCGTATAAACGGATCCCTTTCGGCACCACAACTTGCTCACTTCTCTTGACAACATTTTTCCTTGACCTAGAAACAATCACACTATTTTTCCCCTACCTCGTTACTCTTCTGTATAATTCTACCAAAAAACATAATGTTTTCGTTACTCGAATACGACGCAGCCTTAATGTTACTAACCCTATTCGAGGTCTTCGTAATATTCCATTCGTCGCTAAAAAACTCAAATAAACTGTCGTGATCTTCATCGGACGATGATTTAGAGTCGCAGCTTCCTTTAAAAGAATCTTCGTGATGATCGATACTCGAATCGTGAGCAGTACTGCTGTTGTACATTGGAAGATCACAAAATGAAATAACATCTTCATTTTCATCATCCATCATAGGGTTTGAACTTTCATAACATTTATCGGTACAATTGGCCATGATATGTGAAAAATATGTAGGTTTAGGTTATAAGTTGTTACTGGAGAGCAGTAAGAAGAGATGAATTTTGGAGATGTGTAAACACATGTATATATATGTTGTGTTCGTGGTTGAAATAACATGTTACGAATTGAGTGATGCAAGCTGCTAGTAAGTTGGGGGCTTCTAGACGTACGTGTTGTGTTAACTACTTACTGTATGGAACTAATTTGTCTTAATTTCTAAAATGTCAGACTGGTCATTTTCTAGAAGAGCTTTAATTTTCTTGTGCAGCCTAACTGTACAAGAGAAGCTTCAGTAAATATTAATAGCTGTTAGCCTGTAACAATTTAAGTAGATGTCGGTTGTAGATAATTGCTTTCCTCCTGTACGAATTTAAGGATATAATTAATAACTTGCATGCTCAGACTTTATATAATAATTAAATTAGATGGGGATCATATTGGATTTGGATATGTGATATGTCACATGCTATATATAGATTGCAGTTTCTAGATTGATATATACAGAAGAGTCACCAGAATGCATGTATTATATAAGTTTCTGGGACGGCTAACTACATGCATGCAAATCTGCGCCTCTACATTCTTTGGCTTGTAGATAATTTTTTTAAATATGCAAGTGAAGCTTCTTATACTTGATCCTGTGATGAGAAAAGGAGATCAGGGCAGGAGATGAAGGCTTGCTAGTATTTGATGTAATTGTTCTTTTAATTTTAGTGAAATTACCAAAAGTACTATTTTTTTTAAGTTTATTTGTAATTTTATGATTTTTTTTGAAAAAAATTGTATAAAATACGGTTTGCAATAAAAAATAATTACATGTGCAACTTTTATGAAAATGTACTAGTTTTTTTTTATTGCAATTGAGGTTGAATCTGGTTGCAGCATGTTGCAAAATCTTATTTTTGTAAAAAAAATTAAAAAAACTTGTTTTGCAAATTAAAAAAGTCCTATTTTTATTTTAAAAAAAAACGTATTTCTGAAAAAGCTCTTTATTTTATTAATTATCAAATTACTTTCTTGTCTCAATATATAAGGTTATAATTAAGTGAACAAGGATATGAACGAACTTAATTCTCAAGAATTTGAAACAACTCAAACAAGAATTCATATCTAATTATTGAGATTTGATTTATACAATAATAAAAAACTAAAATGGGCTCCTTTTTGAAAGATCACTTATAAATTTAACTCGATCGATGAAAATAAGTTAAATTGATGATTGAAATATTTATATATAACCCGTAAAATGATAAAATTGTTATTTTTGTTAAAATAGATCACATGATAAATTTGAATATATTTCAATTCTTTAATTTTTAAATTTGATTTTATTCTACATTTTTACAAGACAAACTAAAAACAGAAGATTTGAAACTATTAAGTCAATTCATCGTTTCATTTGATACTATTTATTTACTTAAAATAATCCTTTATACCACGACTCCAATATGGCGGGATAAGGATGCAAAGGAACATGGTTTGGGATTGTCAAGAACGCGTACAAGGAAAAATTTGGATTCTAAGATTAATTTAACTGCGGTGTTCTAATCAGTTGTAGGGGGACGAGAACTCGAGAGAAGAGCAGCATTCGAGACCGTTACTGAAACGGGGTCATTTAGGTCAATTTTCTTAAAGAATATCCGATGTCTATGACCCATAAAGCAAGATTTCTCATTAAAATTGAAAATCGAAGAAGATCGGTGTAGTCTTTGATATTGAATTAAGTGAAAATTAGAGTAGTAAGAATTAATCGAAGTAAAAATCGGATGTATTATAATATTATTTTATATTTAATATATTATTGTGATTATATTAGTTATTTATCAACAAATATATATTTATTATATCATAATTTATATAATTATCATATTTTAATTAATATAATATTTTTAGTAAATAATTATATATACTCTAATAAAGAAAAATTTATAAGTAATAATTGAATTTCAAAAATCGAATCGATCGGATACGTTATAGAAGATTAATCGAAAATTAATCAATTGAACGGAAGATTTTTAGAATATTGGTTATAAGTATTTACTTTCCTCGTGTACAAATTCAAGAACATTTACTTGCAATATGGTCAGACTTAATTATTATTTCCTCCCTCCCACCGGATTGTTTACATTACTTGGCGGTACGCTTTTCAATACTCGTTTAAAATATACTTTCATAATTTATTTATTTTTAAAAATTCTGAAAAAAAGTTTCATGTTTAAACTTTTATTCAAAAAAAATAAAAAAAAATATTATGAAACTATATTTATTGAAGTCTCGAAATATGTGCAAATAGTGTACGTAAACTATTCGGCGGGACGGAGGGAGCACGTGGTAATTATTAAATTATTAAATAGTGTAGGTAGCTTTGAAGACGGCTAAACACAGAAACGCAAATCTACGACTCAAACCACATTCCTTGGCTAGTAGATGATTTCTTAATATGCAAGTGAAGCTTCTATATATATTTACCTGATCCTGTCATGATGAAAGCAGATCTGGGGTAGCTAGGAGATGATGGCTAGTCTTTGATATAATTAGGCTTATTTTTTTAATTATGATTAATCGTCAAAATCCTGTGCTGTCTTTGCAGGTTTTATATATTCAAGTATTTGTCTAGTGTGTGCCTGTAAGCACAGCACATGCTAAATACTAGAATATATAGATTATGAGTGTTTTGATTGATGTAATTTTTTTTTAAATGTAAGAAAATACACCAATATTAATAAGTGTTGATCAATCAAAATAAGTCAAAATTAAATTTATACTTATTATCTGTACACGAGCACACCAACCAACATGTGAATATTTAAAGTACAGGACGACATGAACTTTTTAGTGTAGTAGAGGATATATATTTTCAATCCAAGTCCAATTGCAAAGAACTAATAAGATAATTAATCTACTCTTAACACTTTCTATTCTCTTAAAATATGTGTCAGACATTCTCTCAGGAACAATAACAATTGGGAGGGACAGTACTCTTAAAATTTTTTATTCATCTTAAAATTCGTGTCAGACACTCTCCCAGAAACGATAACAATTGGGAGAGACGGATGGAGTACATTGGAGACCATTGAGGAAAAAGGGTCAGTTTGATTGTGCAGGATCAACAATACAGTTTCATTCCTCTATTTTCTTATGAAAAACACATGTAATTCTTTCTCATTAATTGGGCATCGTACTTGCATGTAGAATCTCAATAACTCAGTAGACTAACAGACATATTGTACCTGATAAAATTCGAATTCTAGACATTCCGTAATACGAGCGGAATATTAGAGACCTGTTAACGTAGATATGTTTTTGTCAACCAAGGATAGAGTATATCAGTCATGGACGGTGTGATACTGCGGATCATTATATATATTATCTATTTTGATGTTTCTAGATGAAGAAGATTCATCATATCAAGGTTACCAGCATCATATTTCAGCAGTCAATTACTCTCCCCCCTTCGTCAATGTATATATAGCTTCCTCTTTTTTTTATTTCAACTTCGAGATACATTGTTTAGATATGAAAAAAAAACTGTCCCTCCTCTCAATTCTATGCCCATTTTTCTCAAATATTATATAAATATTTATTTTATAAAATTGAATTGTGCTCAAAATTAACTAACTACTCCCCTCGTTCCCATCATTTACATTTCAAACAGAGTGATCGACACATATTTTTTGGTGCATATGAAAAACATTTTCATAATTTTATGATTTTAAATAAAATTAAATATTCAAATCTTTATCCGGGAAAAAAAATTAAAAAGTTAATCAACAATATTTTATATACAGTTTTAAAATCCGTGTCGAACCTCTTTTTTCAGAATATAAAGAAATGAGGTGTAGGGAGGGAATACCAATAATAAAGGAAATGGAAGGAGCATTTTAATCGAAATATAAGGTAAGTTCAAAAAACATAATATACCCTTTCAATATTGCACAAGTTACAGTCTTATGGTACAAAAAATTGTACATCCACTTCATTGATCAATATATACCTAGTACTCCTACTCCTCACTAACAAATCAATAAAAGAACAAAAATTAACAAATCAACATGTTCCTAACACATTCATATCAACGAATATGAAAGTTATTCCTGATCTTATGTTCAATCATGTCATTTCTCACACACCAGAAAATCCCTTGATGATAATTGTTTAGTTTGATATGCTTATATGTCAACAGGACCAGCAGAACCAAAACATGAACCCAACATGCTCTTCTTTCTTTTCTCACTTGCTTTCGGTCTCGGAGAATCCTCAGGCACCACCACCTGATGATCTTCACAGCCACCACCATCAACGTGGACAGGAAAAAAGGTCGAAGGAGCATGGCGGCTCTGTCGATTTTTTATATCAGTCTTGAGCTCTACTGCATCTGTTGGAATTTTCGGTGGCAACCCTAGTAACACAAATAACCATTTCCCTTTTAACGGAGAACTAAATATTGATACTTTTTGTTCCTCGTATTCATGTTCAAGACCACCTTTTGGGCTCTTCTTTGATCTTGAATAGTACAAGGATGTGCTTCTGGATTTTTGAAATATATAATCTTCTGATCTCTTCACGCTACGTTTACCGGGGCTTGTCTTGCTAGAGCTTTTCGAGAGCATGGGATGATGCACAGGACTTGCTTGTGTCATAGAATATCTAATGTTTTCAGGTGACTTGGCTGCAAAACGAGTAGGTTTGGGAACTTTTCTTTGCTGATAATTTGGGCTTGAAAACTCGAACTTATCGTGGACCTTCTCGGATGATCGTGATTGATTATGATCAGAATCGTCGGTTTTTTCGAGAAGATCACTAAGAGAGAGTGTATCTTCTTCATCAGATTCTTCCTGATCGGTTATTTTTTTCATAGGGTTTGAGATTTGTTGATGAGATTCTTTAGTAGTACTGGCCATTTTTGTAACAGGAGCTAAATTTTATGTAGCTTGTTTGGTTGAAAAGTAGTTATGAATCAACTAAAGGTGTTCTAGCAACTCCATTTATATAAATAGTATTACATATGAATATATTAGTGTAAGAGATATATTCAAGCATCAAGAAAGATTCAAAAGAGTTGACACACTGTTGTTTGTACATGTATTAATGAACTTGTAGATGAGTTGATTGCGTCTGTAATGATAAACTATAAGGAAAAATGGAAGAAGTAGTAGCATATGACCAGTTCTATTACCAAACGCACCACAACTCTAGAATGCGTGTTGAAAATGCAGCCCACTCCGTTCTTCCATCAGTTTATTCTTTTATCTGTCTTTTGAATCTGTATCTCTTTTGTTCTGCTGTTCGATCTTTCTAAGAATAAAGGAATTTTTCCGTAAATACACAAGTTGCAGAAAATATTTGTGAAAATACAGATTAACCTCATATGTAACCGTTGTAACTTCGTAGCAGCCCGCGTCCGTATTTTTAAAAGTTCTCAGCTTCCTTGTGTAAGCCCAATCTTGAAAGTTCTACTTCGGCCCAAACATTTGTCCATTATTATCAAAAGCCCACTCTTCCTATTAAATATTCTAGCAACTGAGGTTTCTTGTCAGATAATTATAAATCATAACCGGGCTTGTTACTTATGATTTTCAGATAAATATTCCTATGAAAATGACTTACATTTTACTCTCTTTGAATAATTAGGCTTATATCTGTTTCAAATAGGCATCTATTCTAATACATCTCGAGATGAACCTCAACTTGAAACATTTGATAAAAAGAGATAAAATTCTAGTCGGACTATTTTCTTTGACGTAAGAGGGTATTTTATTAATTAGACGAATCAACTTGCAAAATATTCAAAAATTCAATAGGAACAGTATTTCTATTAAAAACTCGATCTGGAAAATAATAAGACTATCTCGCTATATAGTGAGTAGCCTCATTAGCAGACCGTTTAATAAAAACAACGAAGTTGTTGCTAGTTCCTCCAAGAGGTTGCGACATGTCGCTACAACCCTTCCAAATGGAGATACCATGGCAATTTGGCTTCTGATTGCTTGTATAGCCACTAAGCAATCTGACTCAACCAACACCCCACTCCACTGTTTGTGCTTTAACAGCATTGGTTTGAACAGCTGCCAGCAAAGTTGAGCAAAAGGACAAAAAACCAAAATATGCAAGGTGGTTTCATCTTCATTCTCACAAACTGGACAGGTTGACAGTATTGGAATGTGGCGGTGCTGCAGCTACACTTTAGTCGGTAGACTACCTGACATTACTCTCCATAAAAGATTTAAGATCTTTGGCGGAGTTTTAATTCTCCACATTTTCTTCCACAGACTAATATTATCAGCAGAGCTCCATAACCCTTTTTGAGATTGAATCAATCGGTAGGCGCTTTTAACAGTATACAACCCAGAAGCTTATTTATTCCAATACAGCCTATCCTCATTCGACCCAACCTCCACCGTAGTGTACCTGATACAATCTTGATCACGTGCATTGAATAAGTCTCTTATAATGTCCGTGTCCCAGTTCATGCAATTCGTAGCAAAAAAAGATGAGACCTTGTTATTCGGAAAAGATTCAGAAATCGTTGTGACATAGGGATCAGTTGCATCATTCAACCAAGGTTGCCCAACAATATTTATACTCTCCTCATTCCCTGCTATCCATCTGGTCCCAACACAAATCAGCTCCCTTGCCTCCCACACACTTCTCCAGATAAAGCTTGGATTATTGCCCAACGCCGAATTCAGGAAATTAGTCGAAGGAAAATAATGAGCCTTAAACAGTCTACTAACCAAGCTATTCGGTTTAGTGCGGAAACGCCAACCCTGTTTACCAAGTAAGGCCATGTTGAAGTCACGAAAATTTCGAAAGCCAAGGTCCCTAGTTGATTTATGTTTACATAATTGATCCCAACTCATCCAATGTATCCCCCTAGTGCCATCAGATTTCGAGCTCCACCAGTATTTAGATATAGTTCTCTCTATGTCCTTTTTAATTTCTAATGGCAAGAGATATACGCTCATAGCATAACTGGGAATTATTTGAGGAACCGGTTTAATCAGGACTTCTTTGTCAAGTTTTGAAATAATTTTACCACCCCAAGTTTCCACTCTCCTCTTGACCCGTCCTTCAAAAAATCTAGTACTATTGACTTGTTTCTACCCAATATATTTGGAAGGCCCAAGTATGTACTACGGTCGTCTGCCTCCTGCATTCTCAGCGTATCACATATTAGCATTTTACTGTTGTTTCCCATATTTGTGCTGAAAAATACCGATGATTTTGAGGTATTTATCTTTTGCCCTGATGCATCCTCAAATATTTTCAGCATATTCAACACATTTTGAGTTTCCTCCACATTAGCCTTACAGTATAAATAATTATCATCGGCAAAGAACATATGGGTTATACTCGGAGCATGATTACGAACTTTGATACCAGACATTATTTTTTGAGCCTCATTCTTCCTGATCAGTGCAGACAACCATTCAGCACAGATGATAAACAAGTAAGGGGATAGGGGATCCCCTTGTCTGACTCCTCGAGAAGGGCTAATCGGACCCATTACGTTTTGGCCATGAAAAATCTTGTACGAAACTGTAGTAACGGTTTTCATAACCAGGTGAACCCATCTTGCATGAAAACCCGTCTTCAAAAGAATAGCTCGTAAAAAATCACACTCCACCCGGTTGTAAGTAGAGGTGGCCAGACGGTCAGGCCGGCCAGGCCGTGCCGAATTTCCGGCGAGCCGATTTAATTACCCAGTAACTCGTGAACGACAAGTAGAAGTGAAAGAGCCGAGATGAGCTGTGACGGTTTGATAAAATGATAACCCGGGATCGGCTCGTGAATTAGGCGAGTTTCCCGAGTTAGGCGAGTTACGCGAATACGAGTCGATTAACCGTTCGTTTGACGAATTCAGACGAGTTAGCCGGTTAACTGGTAATTATGTAATGCTTACAGGCTGGAAAGTGAGGCTAGAAACTTGTAAAGTGGAAAGTGGAAACAGATGATATGAATATTGTATAACCATTTTATTTATGTATAACCAAATTGCAACAAGTGGCAAGCAAAGCAATGCTTTTGGTCCACTACTCCACTCAGTTGTTTTTTTTAAATTTTTTATTAGGAATGTACATGTCTGTGAATACCAACTTGGTAATACCAACTGTAAACTGTTGTGAATTGTAATTCAATCAGAAATTGAAAAATTGATAAATATATATTTATATTTATGTAAACTTGTACAACTAGAATCAAAATTAAATATTTAGATAATATTTAGATGGCTACGAATTATGATGAATATTTTTTTAGTTCTAATAAAATTCTGATTCATAATAAAATAACATTTTTATTATGTTCGATTAATAAAAAAAATCAATTTTTAACACATTTTAACATTTTAACATTTCAACATATTTATTTGATCAAATAATCAAAACAAATTTGTTATTTTTAAAAAACAAAGTTTGTTTTGTAAATAAGTGACTAGTTTATTTTTAAAAATATTTTTTTGTATCTTCAATTTTTCTTTTCAATATTGTGTTTTTTTCGAATTTATAAAACTAACATGTTTATAATGAAAAGTGGACAGTACCTCTATAAATTTTATTAATTAAAAAAATGTTACAATTGATTTGAGAGAACTCCTCTCTAAAAAAACTGAACAAACCGTGTTTACATTTTAAATAAAATACAAAATATAACAAATTTTAAAAATACAAGGCAAAAATATGTTATCAACTATTCAAATTCTCTTCTTGTTGTGGATCGTTCGCTGACGTGCCCGATTTCGATGAAGTATCCATCGTCATCCATGTATCCTATTCGCCGTCCGAGTCATCTTTTTTCCTCCCTTGTTGTCTCTTTGCCGCTTGATCCCAATCCTTTTTGTAAACACATATCTTGACCCCATCCGGTGCAAGACTTGATCTCTTCTCGTCCAACACTCTTCTACCGGCTCTAAAAGCATATTTGGAAGCAATCGTGGAGGCGGGAACTACTAAAATATCCCTTGCAATTTTAGCTAATACCGGAAATTGGTTCTCATGATTCTTCCACCACGTTAGTATTGAAAAATCCTCATCCAACTCATAATTATATGAAAAATACTCCATAGTCATGCTAAATGAACTTAAAGGTGAAGATGCATTTTCGGGAATTATACATTTTTGTTTTTTAGTTAGGATACCAAGCAATGTGGGATTACACCTACTAGAATGACTAGTCTTAGGTGGTGCAATATTTTGAGTTCTAAGAGTATATAGATCTATAAGACGGTGTAATAAATCTAAACAATTTTGCACATAAAGCACGTAATTATATGAAACACCTAACACCGAGTAATAATGTTCTAACATATTTTCTAAACCTTCTTTTCTAACACCGGGATCAATAAGACATGCAACACCATAAATATAAGGAAACTCGGTAAAATATTTTATCCACTTTTTTTTCATATTAACAATAATTGCACCAAAACAATTATCTTTTTATATGCTTTTAAAGTAGTAATAATATTAACACACTCAATAATAACAAGATGTACATTTGGCTCGTAAACGTAAGAAAATATCTTGGTTCCACGTGCATAACAATCAAGCAAATCACGTACCCTAATTGCCAGGTCCCATTCATTTTCGGTAATAAGTCTATCCTCCACTTGATTTCTTGGATCGGAGTTATATAACTCGGTGATAACTACCTTATATTTAATTACCTCGCATATTAATTTATAAGTCGAACTCCATCTCGTGGGACAATCAATTCCCCACTTTTTGGGTATTAATCTGTTTTCTCTACACAATTTTTTATATTGTCTCTTTAATGTGTGTGCGATACGTAAATACTTAATTATTTTTCTAATAGGTGCTAAAAATTCGGTTATTTGTTGAATACCCTTTTGAGCCGATAAGTTAATTATGTGTGCGCAACATCTAACATGCAAGAAAACACCATCTAAAGTAGTAGGAATATCTTGCGCAATATAGTAAATAGCTTTATCATTTTCGAAGCATTATCTAAAGAAATAGTAAACACCTTGTGTTGCAAATTAAATTCGTTAATAGTTTCGACTATTCGCGTCTTTATGTTATAATCCGTGTGTGACTCGTCCATAACATCAAAAGCAATTATTCATTTTTATAAAAAATAATCAGAATCAATCCAATGAACGGTAACACAAATAAATGGTTCACCGCAACTCGAACTCCAACAATCACTAGTTAAAGAAACCATGCCATCATAATCACGAAAAAATTTAATTAATTGCGCTCGTTGACTATAATATTGTTTTTGTGTGTGACGTTTAAGCGTGTTCCTAGGAATTCTTTTAAATGTCGGGTTTATTGATTCTTTCATCATGTGCCCTAAATTAGGACTCTCACTGTGAGAAAAAGGTAACTCGTCTAGTGTAACATAAGTAGCAAAAAATTCGATCATTTTATCTCGACTATAGTGGAAAGGACATACCTCCACCGGGAGACGATGTCACAAAACCACCAATTTGTGTTTGTTGCGGTGATTCTCCGTGTGCTTCTCCACTTTCATGACTTTGTTTCGAAATTCCGTGATGTATTTTCAAATGTCGATCTAGTGTACCCGTGTCGACACCTTTAGAGTGAAGAAATGGGGATTGATTTCGGTCACTTTGAATACAAAGTAAACAAAAACATTTAACTTTGTTGGGATCCTCCGGTGTTGCTTGTCTCGAAAAATAATTCCAAACATGCGATGAATGTCTCGAAGAAGTACCGGAACTCCCTGCAAAATTTTAATATAAAAAAATTAGCTAAATATTCGAACATAAAATTAAAAAATTCGAACATAAAAATTCAGTTCTTTTGTTTCAAAATAACACATACCGTCGATTTTTAAAACCAATCAGTCTAAATCAGTCTAAATAAATAAAACTAATATTAAAGAGCATATGACATATCAAATGGGATTTACATGTTATAATTTTTATAATTAGTAATGGACATAATAAAATAGAATAACAATTTTTATAATACATAATTATAAAAATTCGAACATAATTAAACACACCAGTTTCATTTCATACGAGGCATATAATTGTTAACAGAAGAAATGGAGGTTAAAGTAGCTTCAAGAACAGCCTCATAAGAACAAGAAAAACGAATAGCCTGAAAATATGAGCAAATTCAGAATTTTTACCGGCTTCTATATTGGGTCGAGGGGGTCGCATCGTATTTGCTTGAGACGATCCTTGAGATGACCGTGTGCCCCTCCCTTCTTCCATTTGCTTAAAATGCTTGTCTGAAATTGTCTGAAAAACTGTAAGATTCTCCGAAAAACTCGCCAGAAAATAATTAACCTCGCCGAAAAAACTGTATTTGCTTGGTTTGCTTGTTTAACTCGTGAGTATTTCTGAGATGTAAGCTTATCAGTGTGTGAATATTTTCGAAGAATTGAAGTAAGAATTAAACAGAGAGATTGAGAGAGAGATTGAGAGAGAGATCGAGAGTGAAGAGAGATTTATAGGTGGAAGAAATAGGAACGTTGGAAAGAAGCCGTTGCAAATATGTGGTGACTGGTGAGTGGAGTGATGGTGGCAGCCGCAGGTGACCAGTTCTGGAAGGTGCAGTGCAGGTGAACGTTGGAAAGGTGCCATTGAAATTTGAAGAACAGCGAGCGCGTAGCAAGGACTCGCGGGCCGAGCCAGTTAACCGTGGTCCGAGCCGTGTCGGTTCGTGCCTATGAGTTCGGTAAGAATTTAGGCGTGCCGGGCCGGTCCGGATTCGGGCCGATTACAGTTTCCAGTTATTCTATTCGTGTTCGGTTCTTTATATTTACCGGTTCGAGCCGGAATATTGAATAGGCACGTGGCGGGGTGACTTTTACGATTTTCTGGCGAGCCGAATCGCGAACGGGCCGAGCCAAACCGCTCGTTTGGACGGCTGTAGTTGTAAGCCTTACTCATATCTAATTTCAAAGCCATGAAGCCACCTTTACCCCTGCGTTTTCTCTCAAATAGTGCATGACTTCATTGGAGACCATCATGTTGTCCGTAATGAGACGTCCAGGGATAAACGCACTCTGATTCTCGGATATGACTGACTCCAGTAAAGCTTTCATACGATTAGCAAGGACCTTCGTAATGATTTTGACCAAAACATTACAAAGAGAGATAGGTCGAAGCTCTGAAATAACAATTGGGCATTTTTTCTTTGGGATCAACACCACATTAGCTCCCGTTTAAGCTGCTGTTCAAGGACCCTGTTCTGACAAAATCACGAACTAGCAAAGCCACATCGTGACCCACAATTTTCCAGTATTTTTCGAATAAAGCAGGTGTCATGCCATCCGGATCAGGAGACTTGTCCGGGTGTATTTGAAATAGTGCTTGCTTTACTTCTTCGTCTGAGATTTCTTTCAGCAACTCCGTATTTTGCTCTTCTAATATGGAAGTTGGAACACAGTTGACAACTTCTTCCCAATCAACCTGTATTGCACTAAAAATTTCCTGGTATAAATTGGTGATTTACTCAGATAAACCATTATCCCGCTCCTGCCACTCTCCATCTTCATTTTTTAACTTGTGGATACGATTAAATCTTCGTCGAGAATTTGCTGAGGCATGAAAAAATTTACTATTCTGATCACCAGTTTGAAGTCGTAGCTGCTTTGAACGTTGTCGCCAAAATATCTCTCGTTGCTCTGGACTTAAAGATAACTTCTGTTTGGCCTCATTGTACCTTACTACTGAAATCTCATCATCCATACCTCGTAACTGCTTTAAGTCTGCCTTACATTCCTTTATCTGGGCTGCAAAGTTACCAGTGATTTCCTTTCCCCAGACCTGTAATTTTTACCACACAAAGCCACCTTATATTGAATATCAAAATTTGTAGAACCACACCAGGTGTCTTTTACAATCTGCTCACACTATGGGTTCGAGAAGCCATGCATTCTCAAACTTGAATTTTGCGTTGAACGGAGTTCTCTGAGGCTTTTTTGGTACCAGCAAAAGAGGACTATGATTAGATTATGAACCTTCCAAATTATATAGTTTTTCTAACGGGAACAATTCAAGCCAGACCTTTGTTGACAAAGCCCTGTCTAGCCGGACCTCTTGCCACTCTGTCGTACCTCTCCCTCTCTCCCAAGTGTACTGATGCCCCACCAAGTCCATGTCAATAAGGCCTATTTTAGTTAACGTCTCGTTAAAACCCTCGATCAACCATGATACATATAAAGCACCTCCCTTCTTGTCTAACTGAGAACAAAAGTTATTAAGGTCACCAATTACACACCATGGTAGGTTAGAATCCCTTTCTAAGTGTCTTAACAGGTCCCAAGTTTTCCTACGTTGAGTTCGATTTGGTTCACCGTATAAACCTGTTAGACGCCATGGAGTCATCCCATCAACTTTTACCTCAATGTCTATATGATGCTGAGAGAAGCTAAGAAGAGTGCCCTGATCTTCTTCTCTCCATAACAACACCAGGCCACCACTTCTGCCTTGAGGGTCAACCACTATCATACCTTCATACCCTAGCTGTCATCTTATACTTTCTAGTTTATCTTTTCGACCAATTGTTTCACAAAGAAAAATAAACGTGGGCTTTTCACGACTAACAACGTCTTTTAGGAACCGAACATTCCAAGGGAGCCCGACCCCTCGACAGTTTCAACTGAGAGTACTCATAATGCATGGCGGGCCTGCAAAACATGACCCGCCGAAAAGCCATTTTTTTGGTTGTCTGTATGTGGGTGTTGAGTGTCCAGCATAAAATCATCCTCTTCTGTTTCATTCAACTTGGGATTTATTGTTACTGGATCGTCTGTTCTACGCCTCTTTGGATCAGTTAATTGCAGCCCAATAGTTTCTATTTCCACAATTTTATCCTTCCGCTCAACATTTGAATTTTGCATGATATTAGGGATAGTAGATAATGTTGACTTACTGATATTGTTTCCTTGATTCACGCCTAACAAATTTTGGTTACTTGCCCTCTCAACCCTTCCGGATTGCACTACCTCTATCCCTGATCCGTTGGGATTGCTTATCCCATCTGCGCCAATCTCGGAGTTGCCATCTTTGCCTGCATCATCTTTCCCATAATCTTTCGCCGGAAATGCACCACCCTGTTGAAGCCATTTAGATCCAATCATATGATTTTGCCTTCGAGGCTCAGCTTTCATCCACATTCCATATGGTTTTTCTATTGTCTCAAGTGGAGTATCAAAAATACGTTCATAGGAACTTCTCACTTTGATCAATCATTCCACAAATGAAACAAAAAATGGGTATTGCTTCATACTTAAAGTTGACCCAGCACCACTGTTCAGCACTCTTCTTTAGTTTCATTTTACGTTTAAGTGGCTATATCCAATGAAACAGACACACGAACACGTAAATAGTCCAACCATACGCCAACGAAATTATTTGAATCAGATTCTATGAACTTGCCCAAGTAATTGTCCACGTCCTGAACTACTCTTTGAGACATATAGCCTGTCTGCATTTCATGTAATTGCACACACACATCCAAATTGTTGATTTGCACCGTTCTTGGGTTGTCACCTTCCTTCAAGACAGTAGATAATGTTGACTTACTGATATGTTAATGTTGTCGATCCAAAAACATCTTTAGTTCCTCCTACAAAAGTTACAAACTCTGTAATTTCAATGCCGAAATATTAAATACTGCAATCATGATTGTAAAAATCGGTAATCGGTACTTATCGGTTAGGTACCAATTAGGGACTAATCGGCAAATCAGGGATTAATCGGAGGGATTAATTGAAACAAAAATTGGATATATTTAAATATTTTAATAATATTTAATATATTTAACTTATTTATTATGAAATATATAATTGAAAAATAATTTATAAATATTAATTGAATTTCAAAAAATATATCGGCCAAATACTTTTTTAAAAATCGGGGATTTTTAGAACACCGCAATTCATAATGATTTTAAATATAACTAAGATACACTACAATATTCGAACTACATGTCCTCCCTTCAATACGACATGCAAGCAAAGACACCACTCTTGTCATATTATTTACTACTTGCTAGTCAAACCTTGCTCTTCTGCCGTCTCCACTATTCACAACTACATATATCATTTTATCCGCTACGATATCTCCCAAATGCATGTATATATATACTTCATGATAATAGTTCTACCTCCACACCTAGCAATTTTCAATATCAATCCAAATGGAAGCTAACAAAGCAATCGTCCCTGTTAATGACTTCGACTTGCCGACTGAAGGTTCCGATGACGATCTCTCTCTTCGCAATCTCCAAATCACCACTAACTCTAACCCTTCCAGCCCCAGGACTTCCTCTGTTTCGGCTCCCGACATTTTCGAGTTCTTCTCCAGCATTGTCTCCGGCGACGAAGCCTCCCAGGCCAACAAGGATATCATCTTCTGTGGAAAACTAATTCCTTACAATAATGAAACGAAAATTATTTCATCGTCTGCACGCTCATTTAATTATCTGATTGACAATGAGGAAGATCGCTTCTCTCGCGGCAACCGATCAGAGAATCTTCAAGCACGGAGCGAGTACTCAGTTCATAAGGTGAACATCACTTCTCTGACTACAATGTCCCCAAAAGCAAGACGTAGAATGTTCATGTTTGGGCCGGTTAAGTTTAAGCCGGAGATGGAACTCAGTGCTATAAGGGAGAGGCAGAGTCGACGTGCTCCGGCACTGATGTTTCCGATCAAAGAAGAAAAACTTGAGGTAGGGCCTGTGAAGAGTAAGGTCCACTTGACAGATATATTGGCCAAGTCTCTCTGTTACCGTTAACTTGATACAGTTATCTGCCATAGAATTACAACTGTCTGATCTATTTGTATGTATATACCATATACTACCATATAGCGGCACTTCGTAAAAATTAAGTGCATTTTATCATTGCTAGAATTTTCACCATTTCAAGTGAATAAATACTTATTCTGTGTAGACTGTCTCTGAATGAAAATACTCATAAACTGCATTAAACGAGAACAAAAAGGATCACATATAACAATCCAAATAAATATTCAGTAACAGTGCCAACAGGCACAAATTGTGATTACAGTACCAGAAGGAACATTCATTCATTTTTTATATATATAGCTAAAAGCCACCTGTGTCTTCAAACTATATCAGGTATTGCAGTACATGACTAAAATCTTACCCAGCCTCCACAGGTTGTCTAGAATTCAGGGGCTTCTGATACGCCCTTACTATTGCCATTCCATCCTCTCCGTTGTCTTGAACTCGCCACGACCGATTCTTATTTCTTTGCGGCTTCTTGTGTTGTTTATGAGATGGACCTGATGGCTTCTTTTTAGTTAGGGCCTTATTGGAAGCTAGTCCATTATCAATGTCGAATGTACTCAGATCATTCAGTACATGCTCCAGAGTCGGTCCTTTATCAACTTCACCGATCTGATTATGATTGTTCTCATCATCTGATGAATCTTCTTCATGTTCCTCATCCATGGAATCCTCCTGAAGATCTTCCTCGTTTGACATTCCTGGAGGCAATTCATAGTGAGGTAGCTTCCCATCAATGTAATCCTTCAAAATTATCCGAGCAGCTCTGGTTTCATCCGGTAGTCCACTTGAGGCAACATAACCACGAGAGGTGCAATAAGCCCGCAGAAATTCTGATGCCAGAGGGGGTCGATTTTGAGGTTCATATGTCTTTGGTCTTGGCAAAGATATTTTGTAGACATTCTCGATCACATGTCGGGGAACCCGATTTGCTGCAACCTGTATAGCCTCGCGATGCTCAGTCATACGGTCAATTGGCAAAACCCCAGAAGCAATCATCTCATATCTCGAGCTAGTAAAGGAAGGAAACACCAATCCGGGGCAATCACATAACATTAGTTTATCAGGTATAATTATTATTGTTTGGAAATGCTTGGTCTTTCCCGGGGTGTGAGTAACACCTGTCTTCTTCTCGCCCACCAAGGCATTAATTGTTGAGCTTTTCCCGACATTTGGATACCCCACAAATCCCACTGTTACACCTTTAAACTTTCCTTTCTTTTGAAGATCTTCACCATCTGGATCGCTTGACCTCAATTTCTTCATTGCAGCTATCTCCTCTGCTTCAGACTGTAAACGTGCCAATAGCTCCTCACGGCCATATACTCTTGTATCACCATCAACTGATTCATCCTGACCATTTTGCATTTCTGATGAAAAATTGAGTTCTTTCCCATCTACGGCTGCAGAAGCAGCCTTAGCTGACCAAAATACAAAAAGAATCCCGTGTAGGCGGAAGTATTGTGCCCACTTGTCTCTGCAGTTATATAAAGCTACATAAGTTGTACAACATAACAAAGTTGCTCATCAGTATAAAGATCAACATTTAAAATACCTGATGGAAAATGGTAAAAGATCTGCCTTATTAATAAGTAGTAGTGTTCTGTTATCCTCATTAATTTCTTTCGCATATGCCTGCATTTCACCAAGGGTAAGCTTATACTATCGGCTGGCTAAGAAAAACAGTACTGATTTATGTACCAACGAAAATGGTCATTTAACACAGCATAAAATGAATTTCAAGCAAGCTAGATAACTGAACATGGCATAAATCCAGATGACTTCTTTTTACCCCTCCAGAAAGGAGATATATGTAGGAGTATGTACAGCTTCGTCACCGGAAGTTCACAGATAGCTAGTTTTACGACAGGATCTCCGAAGAGTATTACAACAAGTATCCGTATGAAAATCTATTAACATGACACTTTTTTAATTTTCACTTTTATTATATTTCTCTGACAAAAGATACAAAATGCCAGATTAGTAACTTAATTGAGTCTTTATGTTGTAAATTATTGCTATGTTATTTCTAGCAGCAACACCAAGGTTAGAAGATATATCATACCCCTGTAGGAAGCACCTCTCTCCCTCTCCCTCTCCTTCCCCCCCCCCACCCACCCTTCTCTCCCCTTTGCTATAGTTCTCCACTTCTCCCTATATTTCTATCCCTTCCCTGTCTAACCCAGGTTACATGTCGTTAGATATAAATTCTGGTAAATCACCTAGCAGAGCCACGTGATTTCCAGCTTCATTCACTCTAATAGTGCCATAATATTATAAAAACAACATTTCTCAGCTTAGATCACCAAAATTCTTCTCACCCATTCCAGTTTCACCCAGACTTTTTGATATGTCATACTACAATAGCTTTCTATGATATGCCACGGTAGTATTTGGGTTCAACCCAGAAGATGCTCATGTTGAAGTGATTTGTATACTTTATTACTGTAATTCTATTTGAGCGAGTAAACATCACAGGTTTAAACTCCTTTAATTGTGGTTAAAAATTCATCTGAGGCAATTATTCAAGCTCAAGCTATCTTTAAAAACCTATTAATTCATTAATAATTTTAAATTTCCTTGTAGGAAATAATTTCCACAAAAACTAACTTTTTTTCAATTTCAGTATTGTATGGGTTCGATTAATTTAATAATTTACCCCATCCCATGCTAAGTTGTAACTTGTTAGCATCTACAATTATAACTCAGGTTTCAATTTTCAAATATTGAACACCCATTCGGCCTGTTTAGCAATGTACAAGTACTTATTCCATATTTTTTTATTTTCTAATTCTGCTCTATTGAAATGTGTCTTAGTGTATTCCTAACGATAAGAGCAGTTGTAAACATATTATGCATATAATTGGAGTTTTGAACTTGATGAAAGAAAGCCCCACTACAGAATATTTTCATGTAAATAAAGAAAAAAACATGTGCATTATGAACTATCATTAAACACTCCCACGTGATTCTGTACAAAGAAATGGAGCTGTACATAAAAATAATATGTAAGCAAATTACATACTATAATTCAGGTAATACCTCAAGATCGGGGCACCTATAAAAAAGTGGATCTCGTGCATCAACCACCATGACCATCTGCACAGATAGAGAGAGTTAATGTGTGCATTCAAGGAGCATAGTTACTACTCTTATCATCAACTAGCTGCATGGGAGTTCTAAAATTTGTGACTTGCTACTTTACAGGAACAAGTTGAAAATTTAAGTGATATGGTAATCAGTTCCATGAAGGAATTATGTCACTGTATCCGGGAAGGAAAGTTGTTATGCATTCTAAACAATCTCAAGCTAATCAGACTTCAATCTATTTACCCAGATGCAATATTTAGCCTTAAATATTTAGCACCTACCTAACTCTAAACTAAAAAAAAAAGAGAACATCAGGTACCGAAGACTGAAGAGTGCTATGTCATAATTAAATTATCAGCATTAAGAAGCAGCTAAAACTTAAAAAACAAACAAGAAAAGCCAGTTTACTTGAGAAAATTCAGAAGACATTTTCTTCACATATTACAGGTTGAGGCCAAGGCTATAACAAGATGCCAAATTAAAACTATAAGAACCGGGGAAACTATAATTTAACAAAATTTGTGTGCACAATAGTAAAACCTTTTATTTTAAGGCATGTCTTTACCACCAAGTGCAATTTAAACCTCAGACATATCGCAATCGTGTCTATAGCTTTAGACAAATAAATTAACACTATATTAAATTTACAAGTAGGAACCTCTCACCTCCACCCAAGTATATTTTACATAGACTAAAGGTAAGCATATGCTAGTCGACGTACTAAGGCGAGAAGCTCACAAAACATTTATGCTTTAGAACTGTGCAAATTGATCAACTATATCCACCATTATCTCACCAGATCACTGCGTTCAAGTACCCTCCAAAGCTGTCTCCAAATGTCCAAATTTTTCTCAAATGGAGTTAGTACGAGCTTCTCATTCTCCTCAAGTCTGCAGGATGAAAGTAAAGAAATGATATTAATCCGATAGTAAGGACCTACTAATGAAGACATTTATGAGATATCAAAGTATATCTTACTTTTATGACTTGTGGTAAAAAAGATAAATACTGCTTTGTTAATAATTAATGGGGGCAATTTTATGTCCAAATTGATTTTGAAAATACTATGGACTTGATCAACAATAATAATACTGTCCTAAGCACTTGCTTAACTATGAATGGAACAAAAATCTTATAATTCAGATTATAAGCAAACCTTAAACATTACATGAATCTAGAAATAATTTACAAAAAAAAACATGTGCTCATGTCTAAACTTTGTTCTTTAACCAAAAAAAGGATAACTGTAGATTTATTTAGCTTGGGTAATAGATTTATTTATATTTTATAATTTTAGTCAGTTGCAACTCAACTAGATAAATGTGTAATGTATTATATTAAAGATAATTTTACTTTGGAACAGAGGTGGTACAGACTAATAGGAATTAAAAATATGATCAAGTAACAATTCGAAGCAGAAGCACGAGAATAGGTGGTAATGATACACACATGTAGACATATGATAGGAAACTATGACATTATGATCATAGCTACTAAAAGATACATGACATATAACATTCATGCAGCTCACAAGTATATTGCTTTGTGGATGTAAGAAGGTTAATTTAAAGTGTCAGAAATCAGACCTTGCTAGGTCTCGTCGCCAAATTAGAAATGATTGTCTCTCAGCAGTATCAAGCTCTTCAGCAGTCGTTTCTTTATTCCATAGTGGCCTGAAGAGAAGTCATATACCGTATGTAAGTAATAAATAAGACAAACGGGTTAGTCATTGACAGCATAATAATAAAACATATGCCTGCGTGGAACACGAAGACTGCTGGCATGCAATTCCTGTTCTCTTTCCTGTTGCTCCCTCTTCTGGTCAGGAGTCATTTCAATAGTATTAGAGGTCGAGTCCCTGTACCCATCCAGTGATATTCAAAGTCATTGCAGAGAAAAGAAAATACAGACTTGGGATACAATATAATGTCTGAATTAGTCGAGCCTCAAAAAATAAACCCCAGAAGAACATTAAAACTTAAGGAAAATCAAAACAGAGTTCATGCTATTAATTTAGTGCACATTTGCTTGACAACTAAAAGATTTCGGACGAGACTGAATCAAAATATAGAGCACAGGAATGTCATACCCTAATTAATCCTTCATTAACGAAGTAATACTCAGATATGATTTGAAGCAAACAAGAAAAAATACCAAAAAGAGACTGTGTAAGTGTGTTGTGTGCAAATCAAATCATGGGCAGAACAAAACCAAGAAAAGCTAAAAAACATATGCACCAGAGCCACTCCCCATCTACTGTAACATTCAACATCATCCATGTTTCACACTTAAATAAACAGAAACACCAATTCAATTAGCTTACATTTAAAACTCACGAACAACTTCTCAACAAAACACAAACACAAACCTAACATATCAGCCAAAAACATACAAAACCGGAAAAATCAAAACACAATAAAGAAACCATCCCCTACCCTGTCAGTCAAAGCCAAAGGATCCAAAAACATACATAATTGACCAAATCAATATGCAACACTACACACATTCATATATAACACGACAACAGGAACGAACTTCAAACCAACAGACTTAACAGAAAACACTGCATTCTGAAATAATTCACAATAATGACCAAACATATTCCAATAACTGAATCTATTTAACTTTTAGCTACTTAACAAACATATTCTAATAAATTAATCCACAAACTTTAATAACTGAATCCATTCCGTAACTTGACAAACATATTCTAATAACCGAATCCACAAATTCTAACAACTGAATCTGTTTTCTAACTTAACAAACATATTCTAATAACTGAATCCACAAATAACAAACATATTCTAATAACTGAATCCGCAAATAACAAACATATTCTAATAACTGAATCTACTTAACAAACATATTCTAACAACTGAATCCACAAATAACAAACATATTCTAATAACTGAATCCACAAATAACAAACATATTCTAATAACTAAATCCGTTCCATAACTTGACAAACATATTCTAATAACCGAATCCACAAATTCAAACAACTGAATCTGTTACGCAACATAACAAACATATTCTAATAACTGAATCCACAAATTCTAATAACTGAATCTGTTACGCAACATAACAAACATATTCTAATAACCGAATCCATTAAACAACCTATATCAAACACAAACAACGAAACAAAACTCCGCAAACATAAACACAATCAAAAATTGCAATTAGGAGCTTAAATTAACTCATACATATCAATCTTAACATTAAGAGACGCTTTATCCGTATAAAGGAGCTCAGCTTCACCAGCCTGTTCAATAACCGCCTCAATATCAGTAACTTCAGTAACAGATTCCAGAACCTTCTTCTGAAGAGACTTGTAAACTTTGCCCTTATCTTTCGATTGTTGTATCATATTGTTGTGGTGCTTCACCAGCGTCCTTCCTAGCTTTGTTTTCTCGCTCTTCCCCATCTTGTATTGTTAATTGATGTGTTTTGAATTTGATTTTTCGAGATTTATAAATTTTTGATTCAACGGCGGTGAGGGTTTGTGAAAGAGGGGAAAATGTGAAGAGGAGACGAAAATAAATTGTGACTCTGAGTCGGGGACGTGTTCTAACTCGGTAGGGTTTAACCGACCTTTCTAATGCGGTTATATAATATTTTTTTTATTAAAAATAATAATTAAAAGTTAATATTCATATTCATATTTATAAATATTATTAATTTTATTCAAAAAAATATATATATTAATGATGATATACCGTACATTTTTGAAATTCGATACACATAATTATATACTCCCTCCATCCCATTCGATTCTATACGTTTACTATTTGCACGTATTTCGAGACTTTTATAAATTATAGTTTGATAATTTTTTTTTAATTTTTTTTTGAATAAAAGTTTTACTCAGAAAAAAAAAATTAAAAAAATATTGTGGATTTATGTTTTAATTGAGCTTTGAAAAGTGTGCCAAAAAGTAAGTAACATATAGAATTCAATGGCATAGAGGGAGTACTAAATTACATCATTTATTATTTGAGATAACTAATTTATATGATAATTTTTTTTATCTTATAAATATGTTAAGTAAAGACTAGCTTTATATCGATGTGATATACAACTGATTTATATATTTTTTGTAAATGAAAAATTATTTTTTTAAAAAATAGTGTTATTGTTCCATGATATGTTTTTATTATATTAGTAATAATTTTATTTCTGGTAAGGTAAAAGTTATATTAATAGACATTGTCATAAAACTTCAAGCCTCGCTTCTTTAGCTATTATTACATTTTGATTCTAAGCATAATGATATAAAATGAAAGGAACATGAATTTAAATATACATGACATGATTACCATTTCTTTATATAATTTTTTAATATATTTATTATTTATTTAACTAAATTTTAATATAATTATTTTATTCCCAAATTAATTTATGATTTTCGTAGTTATATATTTTTCAAAAAATTATATTTTTTGTACTTATATATTAGCTATTCTTGTATTTTTATATCTGACCTTGATAAACTTAATATAACATATATTTTAAAAATTATTTTATTTCTTCATTGTCTAATTTTTTCACATCTATACTATATAATAATAGATAAAATATTAAAAATTTAGTAATTGATCGGTCGGTACTTGATGATATTACTAAATTACCCTTAATATAAATATTAATAAATAATAATTTTTCTGAAGAGAAACATTAATAATACTTAATTACCGTTATTGTATAATATTAAAGTAATTCAAATAGGAATTGACTTCGTATTCATCCCATGCTACAATTGTTTTTGGACTAAGTTAGTGTTAAAATCAAAATCAAAAATAAGACTAATACTACACAGGACAACAATATACGAAGAACCCTCTTATATATAAAGAATCTTGGAAATCCATTATTTAAAAATTATAAAATATGTAATTTATTTTATTTTTCATCATATATAATTATATATTTTAATTATAAAGTTAAAAATCGAAATTACACAATTTGTTTATTTAAAAAATCATTGAAATTAATGAAAAAGTTTAAATTGGTTCTACAGTAGAATCACAGTAAAATCACACTTATTAAAAATTATTCACTATAGAATCAAATTTAAAATCAAGTAATTTTATCAATTTTTAATTATTAAATTTTTTATTATATTCAAATATAGTTAATATTCTAGATTAGCATTGAATTTTATATTTTTTAAAATAAAATTTTACAATTTATTATGAAATTCTATAATAAAATCAATGGTTCTCCACGGTTCTCCATATTAGATATTTTTCCACGGAGTATAGGTCTTACTATATATTATGAGTATTAGCTTAAAATTTGTGCAATACACGGATTTTCTGTAATATTATATCAATTTTTTAATATAAAATTGAATTGAAATTTTGTCTCCTGAGTCAGAGCATGTCAATTAAATGTGGTTTACCTTGGTCCACGTGGTTTGTAGGCTATTGCATGAGCCCGTAGGGTTTACCAAGTGCGCACCCGAAGGATAGCGGCTGCGGGTTACCTATGATAAAAAAATTAAAAATAAAAAAATAATGTGATATGAACAAGTTTCATATTTTTAAATTTTTAACTCATTTTAAAAAATATATATATAATATTAAAAATAATTTTTAAATCGCACGGGTTCTAAACTATTTAATATAATAAAAGTTATATTTCTTCATACTTATTTTGACATACTTACTCTTTAACAAATAATTAATAAAATATTAAACTAAAAAATAACAATTATTTGAAAATACCGTGCATCACACGAGTTTTAAACTAGTTATAAATAAAGGAGAATATTTTAATCATATCACATAATATGTTTACATAGTTATTTTTCTTATATATATTATACTATTATAAGTGTTATGGATAAAAAACATGTATTTATTTATTGCGTGTATTCAATGTTAGGGTTTGATAAGCTTTCAAGCTTTAATGGTTGTGCTTGTATTTTATGGCTTAAATCTGCCATCACAAGATGCCTACGTACCTTGGCGTATGCCAAGGATCAAGCCAAAACGTAGTTCTTGGTGATGCTTGCCCTCGGGGCTATGGCAGCGAGAGCTCACCAAGGACGTAGTGATTTTTATGTCCTTCAAGGACTAAGCCTAAAACGTCGTTCCAGGTAATGGGCTCGTGGCTTGTAGGATGTCTTCGCGATTTTACGATGCTTAAAGTTGTTTTCCAAAATGTGATTTCATAGTGGTGACGTATGGAGCTCTTGTCCAGAAAAACATCCCCTTAAAGTTGAAGGGGTAAAACCCTTTATATAGACGTTGAGAGTCTAGGAATTAGGGTAGAATTGGGTGACTTGGTGGGCAAGTCTACTTCTTTGATTGGACTTTGGAGTCCTAGAAAGCAAGAATTAGTTTCCTTCTGAATTTAGGTTGCTTGAAGGTTACTTCTTGTAGAAGTAGTTACTTATTTGAATACATTTATTGGGCTGTTTAATTAGCCCCTTTATTAATTACGAAAATAGTAAATAATTAGGGTTTGAGCCTCATTAATTGAGCTTTACCCTTTGACCAAATCATGTATAATTAATGTGACATTAATTCCGCAATTAGGGTTATTTTTATACCCTATCATTTGCCCCCCAACTTCTGGGAAACACATTCGATATTTCGTAGAAGTTAAGTTACCAATAACCCTATCCAGCGAATCGTTTTTAGCGTAAAGTGTGGAGCGACCTACACATTTACAACGATTTACCTTATCTGCGAATTCTTGATATTTTCTGGAATTTTCATAATTGTCTATACTCATTTTCTTACATTATTCCTATTTTTAGAAATGTTCTGGTATTTTTCCCTTAATTTTCGGGGATTATCTCGTACTCACAAGTATTTTTCCAAAATTATTAAGAATTTTTTCGTACCTCCATGTATTTTTCCTGATTTTCCAAATATTTTAGGAATTATTCCGTACCTCCTGGTATTTTCCGTAATTTTCTGCGCTTCCGGGTATTTTTGGTGTTTTTTCCTAATATTTTAGGAATTTTTATATACATTCGGGTATTTTTTGTGATTTTTCCTAATATTTTAGGAATTTTTCTGTACCTCCGGGTATTTTCCGTGATTTTCCTAATATTATAAGAACTTTTCTGTAACTTCGGGTATTTTTCGTGATTTGTCCTAATATTTTAGGAATTTTTCTACACCTCCAGGTAATTTTCCTGATTTTTCCTAATATTTTAGGAATTTTTCTATACCTCTGGGTATTTTTCGTAATTTTTCCTAATATTTTAGGAACTTTTCTGTACCTCCGAGTATTTTTTATAATTTTTCCTAATATTTTAAGAATTTTTATAAATTTACGGGGAATTATTTATAAATTCTCAAATTTCAGGGTTAAATTTGTAAATTATCAAATTTCAGGATCATTTTGTAAAGATAATGCAACTTGGGGTACCAAGTTGCACTTTGCCAACTTAATACCCCTGGTCGAAATACCTTCCCTTTATCCCTGGTCGTGGTAATTTCGACCGGGACACCCACGGCCAGGATTCTGATCGACAAATTTTTTTATTTCACTTTTTTTTTCTAATATAATTATTTAAAAATAATAATATTTATTTTATTCAATATTTTGAATAAATATGATCTCCATGTGGGGAGTGTCCTACCCGGATAATTTTTTTATACGGTCCTTTCGGGTAAAATATTTTTCGATAATGGCCCAAACTGGGTTAAAAAATTTCGAATAAAATTCAACTCAGATAAAAGTTTCCGAATAATAGCCTAAACTGGGTTAAAAAATTTCTCGAATAAAATTCAACTTAATAAAATTTTCCAAATAATAGCCCAAACCGGGTTAAAAAATTTCGAATAAAATTAAACCTAGATAAAAAAATTCGAATAATAGCCCAAACCAGGTTAAAAAAATCTCAAATAAAATTCAACTCGGATAAAATTTTCTGAATAATAGCCCAAACCGGGTTAAAAATCTCAAATAAAATTAAACTCGGATAAAATTTTCCAAATAATAGCCCAAACAAGGTTAAAAAATTTCGAATAAAATTAAACTCGTATAAATTTTTTCGAATAATAGCCCAAATCGGGTTAAAAAATCTCAAATAAAATTCAACCCGGATAAATTTTCTGAATAATAGTCCAAACCGGGTTTAAAAATCTCGAATAAAATTCAACTCCGATAAAATTTTCCGAATAATATCCCAAACAAGGTTAAAAAATTTCGAATAAAATTCAACTCAGATAATATTTATTTATTTTTTTAGAAATCCCCTTTTGACCAGGAGGCTGACCAAATTATGGACTGATTTGTCCTGGTCGTGGGATTTTCGACTAAGACCATTCGGTTAGGATCCAGGTCGAACAATTCACAATTTAGATCAGGAATCATGACCCCCTTGGACCAGGATTCTGACCCCTGGTTGAACGGTTCACAATTTAAATCAGGAATCTTGACCCCTTGGATCTGGATTTTGACCCCTGGTCGAACGATATTTAGATCAGGAATCCCAACCTCTTGGACGAGGATTCTGACCCCTGGTCGAACGATTCACAATTTATATACATTATTGTTGGATGCTTCTGTTCTGTCTACTGTACTCTCACTATGTAGCATTTGTCTCTACTCTCTATACAATTCACATCGTATATATATACACATACTCACTCTCAAATCTTATGGCCTCTGAATCAATATCTTCTATAATATATGTCTCAATCAAATTCAACTCCAAGTAAGTTTTATGCCCTTACTTGTTGTCTGTTAATTTTTTTCATTCCAAGTCTATATATTGCTGATTAATTATTGATAATTATCTTGATAATTAATCAACTTTGTGATTAACATATTTATATAGAAATACAACTAAAACCTCGTCCACATGGATTTTGTGAGCCTTTGAGTACTCATGGTATGAGATGGAAAAACTTAAATCGCTATGTAGACAAAAAGGGTGGAAATCGATATGAAGCAAAATGTGGGTTTTGTTTGGTTACAATCAAAGGAAGGCCTGACCGTCTCCATAATCATGTTCTGCGTTGTGCACAATGGCCAATGTTGGAGAAAACTTTATACATTCTAGAAGCTAGTAAAGATTTAGCAAAAAATGTTCAAACAAAGCGTCCGAGAAAAGAAGTAGGTTTTGTTAATGCTCCTTAACAACAAAGTATTATCGGTTGAATTTCTAAGCCAATGCCTTTGGAAGCGCAAAATGTTATAGATGATTTTCTCTTGGAAGCAATCATATATGGAGGAATTCCTTTCAAATTTGGCGATAATATCTTTTTTAGAAAGTTTGTGAATGCTTAGTGTTCTACGTATAAGGTGCCTTATAGTGAAACTTTAAGAGGACGGGTACTTTTGTCAAAAAAAAAAGGACGGGTACTGACAAATATGTTTTCAAAGCTTCTTGGTAAGAAACTAAACTATTTTCCTACTTTCACAGATTATACTATTTGTTTTGATGGATGGACGAATGTCTCTGGAAATTCTATATATGTTTTCATGGTATTGAAAGAAGAACGTGAGGATGTGCTTGACATAATTGATTTATCAGAATTTAGACATACAACGCTTGAGCTAAGAAATCAATTATTATCTAATTTGATTTTAAATGGTGCTCGAGTAGAGAATGCAATTGCTTGTGTGACAGATAGTCCTTCAAACATGGTAAAATTAAGAAATGATTTGAAGGCCTTACATCCTAATATTTTATCTACTCGATGTTGCTTACATGGGTTTAATTTGCTTGCCAAAGATATTGTCGGATTTCCTGAAATTGCTAGAGTTGTGAAGGTAAATCAAAAACTTGTAAATTACTTTACATCATCACATATTTGGCGAAAGACATTAAAAAATGGCAAGTGGAAAAGAAGATATCGCACTTTCTTAGTACTTTATGTGAAAGTCGTTGGTATTCTTTGGCTAAAGTTTGTTTAGGAGTAGCTACATAAGAAGAGGGTTTTGTCATTGTTTGGAATTAAGCAAATGTAGAGCATCCTAAAATAACAAATTCAGATGTTCGAGATATTATTAAGAGCTGCCATCACTTTTCCGATAATGAAAGCTTAGTAGAAGCTTTAAAGCCTGTGATAGATGTGATTGGAGAACTAGAGAACAGGGCAGCAACTTTAGCAGACGTGTTTGGGAGTTTCACTAGACTTTATCATAATGTTAAAGCCTCTCATTATGTCGTTAGAGGTTTCCAACATATAATAGGAGCAATAGGAAAAAGGGTCCAGGAATTTGAAGATCCTATATATTTTGTTGCTTTATTTTTGCATCCAAGTTGCAAGAAAATGGCTATTTCCCGGAAAATGAAAGGTGATTTGATAATTAAAATGGCAATGGAAATTGCTAAAAATTGGAACTTTTCAAAGCATGAGGTACTACTTCTTACGAGGGAGCTTATTAATTATAAAAATGGAGATGCTCCTTTTGATGACTTAACAGAGACATATAAGAATTCTCCTCGTGTGTTCTGGAATCAATTTTGTGGTGCTTCTCCAATGCTACGAAGATTTGCAATGAAGCTATTCTCAATTGTTCCTCATAGTGGTCCTTGTGAACGTCTTTTCTCTACACTTGGTTTGATTAAAACAAAACCTCAAAATCGTTTAGAGGTGGGTAATCTAAATATGATTGCACAAGTCAAGTGTAGTTTGGAAAGTCAAGTTCCAAGTAAAAGCAATGCAGAAAAACATGATTCAAATATGCCAGATGGACTTTCAATGAGTGACTTCGATTTAGCAGAAGAATGTGATGATCATGTTGGTGGAGAGGATCTACTCAATGAAGAAATTGTTGATGTCCAAGCTGAAGATTTAAGTTCAACTTTTGGAGTAATGGAAGACTTGTTTGATTTTGATGCTTTGAGCATTATAATATACAAGTTAATGCTGCAAATGATGTTGTTCCTGAAGATGCAAACTAGAGTGTTGAAGCACTTTTCAATGAAAATATTTGATAAATTAGTAATGTCGACTAGTATTTTGGTGGTATTGTAATTAATATCTAGTATTTTGGTGGTATTATAATTAGATACACTCTATGTTAATATTATGACTGCATTTCAATTTTTGTTATATTTAATTAGAAATGGCATGCCATTTGGGCATGCCTTTTGGAAAAATTTATGACTATAGGCATGCATTTCAGAAGCCCCATGACAGGTACCCTAATCCTGACCCCTTGGATCAAGATTCCGACCCAAGGTCAAACGATTCATAATTTAGATCAGGAATCGTGACCCCTTGGATCAGGATTCTGACCCCTGGTCGAATGATTCTCAATTTGGATAAGGAATCCTGACCCCTTGGATCAAGATTCTGACCTCTTGGATCAGAAATCCCCAATTACGAGCTACAAGCCTTTCAACGGCCATAACTTTTTGCTAACTTTCCCGATTTGAGCTTATAATATATCAAATCGAAGCTCATTCCGGGCTCTAACTTATAATAGCATTCTCCTTTTGCCACTTGCGATCCTTGGTCCTTTAATCATATAAAATCATGGCTCTACGAGCGTTTGCTTGGACGATACGTGCCTTCTCCTTGCCTTCAACCAGATGGAACGTGGCCTCTATGAGCCCCCTTTCTTTTCCTTTAGTTCGTCTAACTAAGTGTTTTGTCCTATTTGGATGCTCGATTTAATTAAACCCTCGGGTTTAAAGTGTGTCAAGTATAAATACCTCATTTTCTTTAAACGTCTTCAAGCTTGTAGGAGCCTCATCCTAATTCTGTTCTTGACTAGATGTGGTCGTCCGAAACATAGGATTCAGCTTTCCTTTTTGGCCAACTTCAGGTGCATTAATCTCTTAAAGTATTAATGTCCATTTTCAACAAAATCATTATTTTATTTCTTGCGTTATGAGAAACTTATTTCTAATTCTCAGCAACCCCGATTTTGGCTTAATCAAATTTAGAGCATGTATCATGTCTTCTTTCGTTCTTCTTAGACTCAAAGGCCTCAACCCTTAGGATGTAGTAATTTCAAAAGGCATCCCAACCTTATCTTTGTAGGTTAACAAGAATGACGTAACTCCTGCATTTACTTTGTAAGTTACACGATTCACCCCTGATATGGGAAGTAGATAGTCCGCTGAAGCATTTCTCAAATATTCGGTCCTCTTCTTCAGTCCCTCAATGACTATTCATATGGTCATCTCGGCTTGGTTACTCACTTTGGACAAGCATGAAGTAGGAATCACGGTTATTCTTCTCATAATCGTTTGGTTATTTTTTTTTTAAAATCCTTGTTATTGAGCTGATGTTCATCATCCACCACTGGGATTTGCAGAAGTCCATATTCGTGTATCACACTTTCTCACGTAATTTATGTCCCTTGCTTGGTGGTTATCATAGCTATGTGTTTAGCCTCAATCCACCTCATGAATTAACTTATGGTTATTATTAGGAATTGCCTTTGGGCGTTGGTTATGTGCGTGCTACAGGCATCCACCATATTTTCTTCTCATTATCCTTGCAGCCATCACTTCTAACTGATATAATCTAAATAGGATACGTTTTGAGCGACAGCCTTGCCCCCCGAGTGTAGCCCACGGTTCTTCTCACGTACTTTCTTCAAGGCCAACTCGGTGATTCAGGGATTCGGGAATTCAAGTAAGGAATCACGAACTACTCCTTACATAAAGTCTTTACAATCATATTGAAGCTCCAAATCTTTTCCAGCGTTCTTCATGCTCTCATGACATCGTCGCGTCACCGACTAGTTTCAGATTGAGTCACCTAGGCAACAATTCATCACACGTATCGGTGCTATCAATTTTTTTATTAGTTTTTGGGTCTTCGTGACTTAGAAGTAAAACTTCCTGTGTAACTTTTTATTTCCTAGGCAACAGCCGTCATGCTTTCACCCCTCAAGATGTAGCACTTATTAAATTGAGTCATGGCTTCACAATTTTCTCATATTTCATTGTTGTCCCATGCTTTTTTGAATTCTCCGTTATACTTTGGGAAAACATTAACATTGAGTCTCCGCAAAATTTTGAAGTTGTTGACCCTCAGGGTTTCGGCTGAGGCAATTTTGGCCATCAATGCCTCATACTTGTCTTCGTTGTTCGTCATTTGAGAAATCCAATATCAAGACAAATTCTATCATAGATCCATTATGATCTTGCACTACTTATTTTTATTTTTGATGATCCATCAAAATAGAGATCCGAATATCACTTGAGTGTCATGATTTTCCCTAAATTTCAATTTATCTTGCCCTCATGGGGTATCTCTTCCTGCCCCAACTTTTTGGTTATCAATGGGGCATTCAACCATGAAATCGGTCAAATTTTGATTTTAAACACGATTCATGTTTATCCTGAATTCGTCAGGCTCAGTTGTCCATTTAAACAACCTTCCACCAGCCTCAGGGTTGTGCATTCTACCCCCAGCGGCTAGTTTTATAATATTACATACTTGGAAATACAATTTAATTTCCTCACATCGTGGTCATGGCTAATGTGATATTCACAATACTAGAGTTATTCACACAAACCTTCACTATCTTAGTAGGTGGGTTGCTGAAACTCCATGTCTTTTTTCTCAGGGACAAATCTCAATTACGCAATTGAGTTTTCCATGTATAGATCCAATACTTCTTCGGATGTTACGGTCATCTGCTTCTTTAATTCCTCAAAGATTACCTTGCTTTTATCAGTCAATTAAGAGTCCTTTACTTTCTTCGATATCGCGAAGAAGGGAAAACACTTGTCACTAGATTCGGAGATGAACCTTTCCTAAATTACACTCTTTAGTTTCTCTATGTTCTTAATGAAAGATGAAGGTTTCATAACCAGGAATATTATCAATATTGGCCTTAATTCCCCACTCAGAGATGTGGCCCAAAAATTTCCAGATCCTACCTCGAAGGCACACCTTGCAGGATTTAACATCGTCTTGTGGTGCATCAGCACTTTAAATGCTTCTCGGAGGTATTTTATGTATTCTGCCTTGTCTAGGCTCTTAATTCTATTATACGGTAGACTCTCATGATCTTTCAATAGAGATGCTAAAAAAATTTACTTTCTAACCTTTGGTAGGTGGTATATGATTTTTTAAAATAAAAGCAGCAAAAAGATACATAATATTATAAAGTTAATGAGGAATGGTACCTTAGAAATGTTGTCCTTATAATTAGCTTACTGTTTTGTGGTTTCTCGTCTGCCAAGGGCAAAAATTCCCCTTCATTTTCCTCACTATACTTCGGTTACCATCATTATCGAGTTTATATGTAACCAACTCAAGATCAAATTCAAGCTTATCATCTTATTTGGTCTTTCATGCGACAAATGGATAAGAATCATATCTGCTGTTGGTTTTCCTCATTACTCATCGGTCTTTCGGAATTCCATGTCTTCTTTTGGGAGGACCTGCCCCCGAATCAATTGGGCCTTCAATCGTGGCAACATATCATAAAAGGCAAGTTGGAAACCAGCGATTCCCATTTGCCAAGAATATTTCAGAGTTTTATATCATAGTGTGACGATCATCGGGTCTTCATGGAAGAATTTCATCCCTTCTGAATTAGAATCATCAAAGTTAGTGGAAATTTCCATTGTCGCTTCTTATGGTGTACTACCTTTCGGGCACAAGCTTTCATTGAGCTTCTTGAAGTCCCATCGGTCATTAGTCTCCTAAAGATCATTTTGATAACTGGCACTCGGGGATGCGTGCTTCTCTGGAGTATCTTGTTCTCCCCTCTTATTCTTTATAATCTTTCACTCTATTGCTTCCTTCATTATCTTGGTGAACCTGTTCGGTATTCCTCTCTGGACTAGAAACTTAATTTTATTCCTCATATAACGGCAATCGTCGATGTCCTCTTCGTGAAATCTTAAATACAAATTCGTGTTCCCCTTTTCAGGGTTGACGCGCAGTGACTTTAGCCATCGACCATCTTTATCTTTACATAATTACCAAGATTCATCTTCTTGGAGCATTTAAATGTGTTTGGTGAACTTTGATTCTCTTTTATTCTTTCTCGGGGGAGAGTTTCCATCAGGGATATTTATCCTTAACATCACACTTTTGATCTTCCTTTGCTTCTAATCGTTATCTTTATCGCCTCCTGTTGGAGGCTGAATTCTTCTTCATGTTGTTTATTTTTACGTTGACATACTTGTCTTCCCACTCTTGCAACTTGTGTATGCATTTCATATTGGTTTTGGCCAATGATAACTTAAAGTTGACATCCAAGGCTACTTCTCGGGCGATCCTTGAAATTTTATCATTCAAGTACGTGGTGATCAAGGCTTTTCTTTGAATCAGACCAGATCGTACATGGATTTTTTATATCCTCGTCTCATATTCATGGGGGATGCAAAATAGCTTATGCACTCTTGGACCATTGTCGAGTCATGCCCCCCGGGGTTTAAGAAAATGTCATGCACTTTATAAAATCGTGCATCGGCTGTTGTATTAGAGAGTTTGAAAACTTTCCTATGTGGTTATTCGGATTACTGAATCCATCATACGCCCAGATTGGGGTACCTTCAGCTTCCTTGAAATATAGGTATTTGTAGTTTCTCTCATAAAGAGATACGTTGGATCATTCAGGCCTTCAAGGGGCATTAAATCTTTGGGATCAATCCTTAGAATCTCCGTCTTCCTTCTTCATGGAAGGCCGTTCAAACCAACTATACCGGGGAATCTACCCTCGGGGCTCCAGGCTTTCCAAATTTTATAAGTAATCGAGTTTGTTGTTCCCTTTTCAGGTTTCTTTTACTCCACTAAATCACGAGTTTGATGAGATGAAAATTCATTCTTCATCATCCTAAGATTTCGGTCCTTGAGCCCCTCGAGGCTTGGGACATCCTCCTTCAGTTGGTCACTTCTTGGACGTCACCTTCTTGGAGTGGCATACTTATCACTTCAGATTTCATCATCCTCTGTATAAGGACTGAAATAATCACAAATTTGGTCATTGATGGGTTTCAATCCTTAAATATAAGGGGTTTAATAGCCTTTGCATTGTTGATGTTGAATTCTGATTCCTTGGTTATAATATTTGTATCCATATCCCGGATCATCCATGGTTCGGGAAAGGAGAACATTGGTAGAGCTAAGGTCTCACTACCATCGAAAATTGGGGATTTGGCCCTTAAACTTGAAATTTGGGGATCTAAAATCGTCCCTTCGGGTCAAGATCGGGTTTTTACCTAATGCACCTCCGAACTTGTTAAATCTTGTTGATGTGCTCCTTATGAGCTCGAATTCTTTGTCGCAATGGTTTGAGGAATCATCCCTTTATTCCCTTAAGTCTGAGAAAATATTCTGACAACGGGTTATTTGCTTGGTCGTCTCCTTTTTGGCTCGGTCTCCTTACCAGATGGACGATCACTGTCCTAGGTACTGGGACAAAAGAAATCTCATACTCATTTACGAATGGGGCTCAACCCTTGCAAATACCAGAATTCGTACTCCTAATATGGTTGACGCTAAGTTTACTCTAATCAGGTGGGTTAGCGCTCCTCCTAGATGAAAAAATAATTGTTAGCATCTGAAATATGATTGGGGATTCATCCCTCGGTTTTCCCCTCCTTGAGATTGGGTATCGGTCCCTTGAATCAGCTTTCGGGTCACAAGAAATCCCATAAGTATGGGATCGAATTCTTGATTTTGTGATTGAGAGTTCTGGTACTCCAATGATGAAAGCGACAACTCGAGTTGTGGCTGTAGATCTTGATTGCTTCATGATTCCGGATCTTTTTGGGGTTTCCAGATGTGTGCTTTATGAGCACGGATCCTCTTCTTTATAATTTAGGAATTCATCCTTTCACGCTTCAGGGCTAAAAATGCCCTTTGACAACTGGTTCCTCAATCGACTGCACCCTTCTTGGGGAGATCTACTCTTCATATGAATGATCACTATCCTCTATATGTGGATCATAGAATTCGTAACTTCTTTCTTCAATAAGGTTTATCCCTTATAAATACTGATGTTCGTACTCCTCATGTACTCGGTTATGCGTTCCTCCTCGAAATTTTACATCCCGTAAGGTGGGTGATCATTCACCCTCGAGGCAAGCATAATTATGAACATCTGAAATTCAGGTGCTCATTAGTGAGAGTACCATATATAGTGTTAGGTCTTACACACGGTAGAAGGGGGTTGAATATAGTGTTTATCACAATCAAATCGAATATAAGAACACAGAAAGCAGATTTTATTTAATACAATAAACTCTGTTACAATATGGAACTGTCCTCTCTCAGTGATGAACAACTTATCACGAGAGCTGCTAGGGTTATAATGAATAATAACTTCGATTATGATAACATATATAGTGTAAATCCTATGTCTGTGTTTATATACTACACAGTTACAAGATAAATTCTAATTGATATGGAATATAATTTTGCTTCCTAATATATATCAACTAGTTATCTTTTCTTCTAAGTATTCTACTCTTTATAGAATTCCTTCTTCGTGCATATCTCTTCTTGCGTTTGTCTTGATCTTCTTTCCTTTCAATCAACCGCCTTCCTTATCTGAAAGTCTTTTTAAGTTCTGATATTATCTCTTGATAAATATCTCCTGATAACTTAAGTTCTGACAACTTAAGTTCTGATATCTTAAGTTCTGACTTCAGTATAAGTACTGATTTCCAATTAAGTACTGATTTGTCCTGTTAAGTAAGATCTGAAAACTAAACACAAATCATATTAGTCATGACATTATTAAATATATCTAACAATCTCCCCAACTTGTAAATTAGCATAATATACAAGTTTAACAAAAATTTGATGATGTCAAAAACATTAAGTACAAATGCATAAAAATTTGACTAGATAACTACAACTTATAGTCCTTGTAGCTTTACCATCGTCAAGGTCTGATAACAACTTCAGTCTGTATACACATCAGAATTTAAGCAGTTATAGATCTTTGACTTGGCTTCAATTACTGATCTCTTTGATATCAGGAGTTGTTCTGAGATAGTTCTTTAACAAACATCTCTCAGCATATTCAAGTTCATTAACCATCCTCCTTTTAGCATTCTTCAATTCAACCGTATCTTCACCAATCTGAAAGATAGCAGCCCTGAGATCATTTATTCTAGCTTTCCTTATATCCTGATCTAGTCTGATTAAATATGCCTTGTCAGACTCAAGATTGAATTCCACAGCCTTATAACCCAGAAAAGTAGTTATAATCTTAGCAGAGTTAGGCTTCATCTCGACAATATCACCTTTGTAATCTCTGTACTTGGGATAGTATGTGCTGTCAGACTTTACAGAGTAAAGCTTCTCATGTCTTTGAATTTGAGTCTTCAAATAATTTGCAGCACTATTTGTTAATCTGTTCTTCACTTCAAGTAAAAATAGAACATGTTTCAGTTCCTCAAAATACTTCAGTGGTATAGCATTCTACCTAATATGGTATACCCTTCCATCTGTCATAAAATATAACAAGATGTGTTCTTTCAAAAATGTATGGTAAACCATCTGTACAGATTCAAGCTGATTCAAACTTTCAGGAGTTGCTCCAATACCTGGTTCACTTAAAGAAGTTGGATCATTGGTTGTGTTCTGTATTCTTCTTTCATCAACACTACCCAATCCAGATTTATCTCTAGCTTATTTTCCTGTAACAACTCTTGCTTCAAAACCACTTGTTGCAGTCTTCAAAGATTGAGTCTGTTTAGCTTTGGTAAATCCTGGTAGGAGTAACTTTGAAGGTTTAACATGAGCAATGTCAGAGGTTTCCATTTTCTTATCTTCTGATATCAAGCCAACTTGAGCTATGTCAGAGATTGCTTGCTTCATTGTCATATCAGAACTTATTATATCTCGACTCTGAAAAATATGAGCCATGTCAGAGGTTGTTTGAGAAATCTTCCTTTGTATCAGAGTAAGACTAGCATCTTCATCAGATATTTCTTCATCCATGAATGACACATAAACTTTACATGTTCATCAACTTTTTCTTTGCCTTGGACCTTGGATCTATCTCCACTTGTGATTTGGCTTTAGTTGCCTCAGGATTTATCCTTTTTTTTATCACAATGCCTTTAGCCTTAGGAAGTTTCTTTTCAACAACAGAAGCTTTAAATTTGGAGTTGACTTTTTCTAACTTAAGTCTAGCTTCTTCTTCCTTTAGAATCTCAAAGTCCATTCCTGGATTTTCTTTCAGAAATAACTGTCTTAAAATTTCCTCATCAAGTTCCAGATGTTCATCAGAACTTATCCTTTTACCAGTATCAGAACTTACTCTTCTCCCAGTATCAGAACTTGTTCTTTGACTTGTAGTTCCATCTTTGCTTGATGAAAAACCTTTACCTTGACCATGACCTCCACCCATTCCAGAGTTTCCCTGGTCATCTTTTTCATCATCCTTTCCCTTTAGTGTCTTAACAGTTTTGCATTTGGACTTAATTACTTTCTCCCCCTTTTTGGCATCAGCAGGCAAAAGAAGAGAGACAAGCAATTCCACTGAGGATTGGATCTCATTGAGTTGATTTTGATGAGAAGCTTGATTCTTCAAAATGTCATCAATCTGAGCCTGTTGCTTCTCCTGAGTTTTCTCAATGTACTCAATTCTGTCAAAGGTAGGTTTGAAAAACCTTTTCTTGTCCAGCTTGACAAGCATATCTTGCTGATTTAAGGATTCTTGAATCTTGTCTACCTTGTCCTGAGTTACAGATTGTTGACCTTGAAGGTGCCTTGTACTTAGTGCAGTAACTCTGAGCTGTGTCTTGAAATCATCATTGACTAACATCTCATCAGCTTTGGTCTAGTGATTAGCAAGTATGGTTGAAGAAGGAACAAAATCAACTTTGTTCCATTCCTTAGTCCACTCCCATCCTCTAGGAGTTTCACTCCAAGGTACTGGTGCATCTTCTCTAATAAACTTCTTGATTAATTCAGCTTTGTTTGAAGCTTGTTGAGGTGCATGTCCTGATGGACCAGCTGCATCACCATTATCATTAGAAGCAGCTTCACCAGTAAGTTCAGCATTAGCAGCATCAGAACTTATAGAATCAGCATCATCAACATCCTCTGATAAAAGAATAGTATGAGAGGCTATTGAGGCTTCAACATCATCCTCTAAGTGCTGATCTCCAACTAAGTTCTGATCAACAACCAACCCTTGATGCCTACCTAAAATCTGATTTTCATCATCCAGATTCAGAATTGGTGTAGTAGGAATATCTTCATTAAAATCAGCATCTAGAATTGGTGTTGTTGGTGGAGTGATTTGAGTTGGTGGAGCTTCTAAGTACAAAACCTCAAGCACAATCAAGTTATGAATATCAATCTCAACACTTGTACCTGGGTTATCAGTATGTACTTGTTCAATTATAGGTGACACAGAAGGAGTAGGCACTCTGTCTTGAGCAGTTTCTGGTTGTGCTGAAGGAAGTAATTCAATAACAATTGGTTCTGTTGGGATCAGAGATTCCTGACCCCCTTCCTTAGCTGCTTCCTCATCTTCTGATTCTGTCTCAACTGTGTCCATGTGAGCTCTTTGCTTTTTCATTTTCTTCAAAGGTGGAGACACTGTAGGAGCTTTATCATCAGGATTTAGCTTTCTAAGCCTTTTAAGAGGCCTAGAACTCCCAGTTACAGTGTCTTTCTGAGAAGAGATCTTCTCAGCTTCTAATACAACAGGTTCAGACATGGGAACATGTTCCTCATTGTCTGACTCATCTCTCAGAACAAGTTTCCTTCTCTTCTATTGAGTCTGAGGTACTGTCTTAGTCCTCTTGGGTTTGGAAGATGAAGGCTTCACATGATGTGCTGAAGGTTGAGATTGAGATGACTCTGATGGTTTGAAATATGTCCAGATTGAGGGTTGAGTAGGTTGAGGTTGAGAAGTTTGAGGTGTTTGTGTAGATGTGGTATGTTATGATGGTTGTTGTTGTGGCTGGGATATGGGTTGAACATCAGGGTAAACAGATGTGTAGGTTTGAGGATCAGCATTTACCAGTATCTGTTTCACTAACTGAGGTATTTGTAAGGGTCTAACCACTTGTTTCTTAATGTCAACATTTAACAAATCATTAAAAGCCCTTTTTGCAAGCTTAAAGGGTGGAATTAAATCAGTGGTAGGTTGGGGTTCATCAGCACAACAAAAAGTATATATAAGCTGACATAATCTAGCAAAGTATACTATATTCCTATCCTCTGTCATCCTATCCCCTATGAAACCTAGCACAACACTTGCAAAATCAAAGTGAGTTTGATGAATAAGAGCATACCCGATTTGCTGACTCATGATTGGAATAACATCAAAGTTGGAGCATTTATTGGCGAATGCCTTAGTAATGCAATCAAAGAAAAAGCTCCATTCTTTCCTGATATTTGCTCTTTTCAGTTGTCCAAGCTTTCCCAAACTTTTCTCATAACCCAAACTGACCATAAGCTGCTGTAGAACAGGGTCCTCCATTGTTGAGAATGTACAGCCTTCTGGTAAGTGGAGAGCTTTGCGAACTGCCCCAGGAGTAATGACATGTTCAACATCATTTACTTCAAATACGATGCTTGGAGTACCAGTAGCACCACCTTCATCAAAAATCCCAGTTCGCCAAAACGTCAGTACTTGTTGGCTTGAAATGGTTTGAGGTTGGGTCAAAGAATACCCAATCTCACTATTTGCTAAGAAATCTTGCACAAAGTGCAAATCTAATGGAGCTTCAGCCTTGTTCAAGATTGTAGCATAGTTATTTGGTACAAACTTGGCTTCAGCAACAATTAAATCCTTGGGCGCCATCAGAAATAAGTGAGAAATTTGTTTGCTTGAAAGGTGTTTGGTGAAATGTCTGTATAGTGAACCGTCACAAAATGTGAGAGAATAAGAAAAGAGTGAGAGTGAAATAAAAATATGAATAAAAGATTTGAAAATCTTTTATCTCTTTTACTTAGACAACCCACGTTACAGCAGTTAATGAGGAGTGGAACAGACCTTTACACCTGTCAAACATGCAGCAGTTAAGGAAAAAGTTAATGGGCATGGTAAATAAGCAATTATGACTTTGCACGTTCAGTTTTAAAAAAAATGTTCCCACTAAACAGATGATTATTACTGCTTTATCTCACATAAACCAATATTCCGAAAAAAATGTGACCGTTGAGGTAATGACCAAAAATAAACCAAGTAAATAAATACTGCCACGTCACATCAGAACTTGATTATTATCAGAATTTAAAAGTCATCAGAATATGGCTTCTTAACTTGAAAAGTGAATGTTTATTCCTGTTTATTCTTCACACAAATACTGATATGGGTACATCAGAACTTAATCATCAGAACTTCCATCAGAACTTGTCCTCAGAATTTATGCAACTAACACTTAAACAGTTCATCCAAAATAACATTTATCACCACAGTAATTTTCATCATTCATATGGAGTGTATGTGTGTGCATTAAGCTAAATATCAGACGAAGAGTAAAGTCTGATTCACTACAGTACATCTTAGAAATAAGGCATAACTAAGAACTTTGCTTAAAATCTGTCATTATTCTGAAGTCTACTATAGAATGAGTTCATGCATGAGTCCAACTCAACTGTTTTGTGCTCATTTTATGCATCTTTTGAAATTCCTTTTTACAGTGGCTTCTCAGTGTAAGTGAGTCACAACTGCTTATCAGAATTTATACTATTATTAGAGTATTTCTCCAGTAATCAGAGAATGTGAAAAGTCACCAAGAAAACTTTATTTTGCATTTCTAATGCATATCACTTAATACCAGCAATGCACTTGGGTCTTCCCTTCCACATTTTTTACTCTAGATCTCAAAGAAGTACCTGATTTTTATTTCTTTTTCTTTTCTATTGATAAGTGAGGCTTATCAGCACTTAGTACATCCATCAGATTTACTAACATCAGAACTTAACAGATAAGAAGCACTATTCTAGTTTTTGACTTAGTAATAAGATACACAAAGTAAACTTCAACTAAGCTCAATATCAGAATTTGCTTGTGTTAAGAGATTTCCACATAAACAATTACTTCATACATGGGATCTTTAGTATATTAAAGATTACTAGTTCAACATCTAGCACAATTATCCTCATTGGATTGAATAGTCACAGAAACATACATATTACTATCAGAGTTTAAAAATTCACATCAGACAACAACCAGCATTTAAGCAAATTTTCAATTTAGGCACATAATTTACAAAGACAGTAATATCTGTAAATACTGATCATAAAGTCTGATGTATCAGAACATAAACTAAGTAGATTTAGAAAAAGAACTTGAAACCATTCCAAGTTCATTTACCAATCTTGTAAAGGTTGTTTCACATAGTGGTTTTGTGAAGATATCTGCTAGTTGTTGATCTGTTGGAATAAAATGCAATTCCACTGTACCTTCATCCACATGTTCCCTGATGAAGTGGTACCTAATGCTGATGTGCTTTGTTATTGAGTGTTGAACTGGATTACCTGTCATAGCAATAGCATTTTGATTATCACAGTAAATAGGGATTTTAGAATATGTTAACCCATAATCCAGTAACTGATTCTTCATCCAAAGAATCTGTGCACAACAGCTTCCTGCAGCAATGTACTCTGCTTCTGCAGTTGATGTGGAAATTGACTTATGTTTCTTGCTAAACCAAGAAACTAATCTGCCTCCAAGAAATTGGCAGCTTCCACTTGTGCTTTTCTTGTCAATTTTGCATCCTGCAAAATCTGCATCTGAGTAACCTATTAGCTTAAAGTCTGATTCTCTAGGATACCACAATCCCAGATCAGTTGTACCCTTGAGGTATTTGAAAATTCTTTTCACAGCTGTTAAGTAAGGTTCTCTTGGATCTGCTTGAAATCTTGCACAAAGACAGGTAGCATACATGATATCAGCTCTACTTACAGTTAGATAGAGTAGTGAGCCAATCATACCTCTGTAATCAGTAATATCTACTGATGTACCAGTATCCTTATCCAATTTTGTTGCAGTGGCCATAGGAGTGGATGCACTTGAACAATCTTGCATTCCAAATTTCTTCAACAAATTTCTGGTGTACTTAGATTGACAAATAAAAGTTCCTTCTTCATTCTGTTTGACTTGAAGGCCCAGAAAATAGCTAAGTTCTCCCATCATACTCATTTGATATCTTGACTACATTAGCTTGGCAAACTTTTTACAAATTTTGTCATTTGTAGAACCAAAAATGATATCATCAAAATATATCTGCACCAAAAGTAAGTCCTTTCCATATTTGAGATAAAACAGTGTTTTGTCAATGGTCCCTCTGTTAAATCCACTTTCCAGAAGAAACTGAGCTAATGTCTCATACCATGCTCTTGGAGCTTGCTTAAGGCCATAAAGTGCTTTGTCAAGTCTGTAGACATGATTAGGAAATTTTGAATCTACAAAACCTGGAGGTTGTTCAACATATACTTCTTCTTCCAATTCTCCATTAAGAAAAGCACTTTTTACATCCACTTGAAAGACTGTAAACTTTTTGTGAGCAGCATAAGCCAAAAATATCCTTATGGCTTCCAATCTAGCAACTAGTACAAATGTTTCATCATAGTCAATTCCCTCCTCTTGAGAATATCCTTTTGCAACCAGCCTTGCTTTATTCCTTGTAATAATGCCATCACTATCAGTTTTATTTCTGAACACCCACTTTGTACCAACTACAGATCTGTTCTTTGGTTTTGACACTAGGGTTCATACTTTATTTCTTTCAAATTCATTTAACTCTTCCTGCATTGCTTGCACCCAATCAGCATCTTGAAGTGCTTCTTCCATTTTCTTTGGTTCAGTCTGAGAAAGAAAAGAGTGATAGAGACATTCATTTGATGTAGCTGTTCTAGTTCTAACACCTGCATCAGGATTTTCAATAATTAAGTCAGGTGTATATGCTTTAGTCCACTTCCTTGCAGATGGAAGGTTTTCTCTAGAACTGGATGCTCCCCCATGATCCATGCTGTCTTCATCAACCTTTTCTGATGCTTCCCCTGAAATTATGCTCTCTGAGTTGGATCCTTCAAAATTGGAGTTCCCAGAATTATCAGAACTTGGCCTATCAGAACTTGATGAATCAGAACTTGAAGAGCCAGTTATAGGTTCTGATGCTTCTTGAGATGTGGTTGTATCTTCAGTATGCCCCCCTGCACAGGTGCATCTTCCTTTGGCGTAGTCACCACAGTTTCAATAACATCAGAGTTTAATCCATCAGAGTTTGCAGTATCAGGATTTAGACTGTCAGGATTTACAGTATCAGAATTTAAAACTTCATTCTCAAATCTCAGCTGATCATGATAATTGAAATCTTCAAGTCCTGTAATCTTCTTATCATCAAAAGAGACATTGATAGATTCCATGACAATCCTTGTTCTTAAATTGTAGACTCTGAAGGCTTTTGTGAAAAGTGGATATCCAACAAAAATTCCTTCATCAGCTTTTAGATCAAATTTGAATAGTTGTTCAGGACGAGTCTTAAGAAAAAAACACTTGCATCCAAATACATAAAAATACTTCAGATTTGGCTTCTTTTTCTTTACCATGTCATATGGTGTCTTTCCATGCTTGTTAATGAGTGTTGCATTTTGAGTAAAACAAGCAGTATGCACAGCTTCAGCCCAAAAATAGGTTGGTAACTTTGCCTCATCAAACATAGTTCGTGCAGCTTCAATGAGAGTTCTATTCTTTCTTTCAACCACTCCATTTTGCTGTGGAGTTCCAGGAGCAGAGAATTTTGTTTGATTCCTTGGTCTTTGCAGAACTCTTCCATAATCAAATTCTTGAACTCAGTGCCATTATCACTTCTTATGATTTTCACAGAGTCTTTGACCACTTTATCCAGTTGTTTGACATGATCAATCAAGATAGATGCAGTTTCACTTTTTGTGCACAAGAAATACACCCATGTGTATCTGGTGAACTCATCTACTATGACCATAGCATATTTCTTCTTTGCAATAGACATGACATTCACTGGACCAAATAGATCAACATGTAGTAGGTGATAAGGCTCAAGAATTGAAGATCCAGTCTTGCCCTTGAATGAAGATTTTATTTGTTTTGCCTTTTGACAGGAATCACAAAGGCCATCAGGAGCAAATACTGATTTTGGCAAACCTCTCACAAGATCTTTCTTGACTAGTTCATTTATATTGTTGAAATTTAAATGAGAGAGTTTCTTGTGCCAATTCCAGCTTTCTTCAATTGATGCTCTACGTAATAGACAGATTACAGAACCATCAGTACTTATTGAAAGCTTGGCTTCATAAATGTTACCATGCCTGTATCCTTTTAGAACAACTTTTCCTGTAGATTTGCTTACAACTTCACAGTGTTCTTCAAAGAAATCCATATGATAACCTCTGTCACATACTTGACTAACACTCAGCAAATTGTATTTAAGTCCTGAGACTAGAGCTACATTTTCAATGATGACATTCCCCAGATTGATATTGCCATATCCCAAAGTTTTTCCCATGTTGTCATCTCCATAAGAAACACTTGGGCCAGCTTTCTCCACAAAGTCTGATAGCAGGGCTTTATTTCCAGTCATATGTCCTGAACATCCACTGTCCAGAACTAGGATGTTTTTCCTGTTGCCTTGCAATCACAAAGACCACTAATGATTAGTTTTAAGGACCCAGACTTGCTTGGATCCTTTGGCCTTATTAAGTTTGTTAACATTTGCAGCGGATTTAGCATCATAGTTTATGTTAACATTTTTCTTATCAGTATTTACACTATCAAACTTTGCATCAGAACTTACACTAGAAGAAATAACGCTAACTTTCTTTAAAGAAGGTTTTATTTGATAATAATCATAGTACAAACTATGGTATTCCTTACAAGTATATCTAACAAACTGACTCTTAACTCCTGACTTTGAAGGTAAGGAGTTTATGTTTTTATTTTTCCTGCAAAAAGAAGCCAGATGGTTAGAATTTCCACAGTTATAACATTTCTTTCTAGGAGCATTAGGAACAGTCTTATAATCATTACTTTAATTCATACCTTCCTTTCCATTCCTATTTTTCCTAAGGAGCTTTACCTTGTTTATATTCTTAACATCTTTCAGCTTATGCTTAAGTTAATTCTTTGTCATTAAGCCTATGTTAACTTCAGTTGGCTTATCCTGTTTTGGTTTGTCAGAAGTTAAATTCTCTTTAACTTCTGATTTTTCAATATCAGACTTTACAGTTACAAACTTAACAGGATTTACCTTTGGCTTTTTTTAACAACTATAGGCTCAATTTCTATAGTTCCCTTATCATTCTTATCATCTCCATAACCTAAGCCTTCTTTCCAGTTTCCACTACTTAACAAATTCTGAGTTGTTCTGCCAGATTTACTCCAAGTCCTGATAATCTCTTTTTCTTTTTCTAACTCAGTTTTTAAAGATTCATTTATTTTAAGTACTTCATCCCTAACATAACAGGCATCATCTTTATCTTCTGAGTTTGATGGAACATGACTAACTCTTTTTCTAAATAATCATTCCTCCTTTTATAAGCAAGATTTTTAGAAGTTAATCTTTCACATGTTAAAGTTTGATCTCTATAACTAATAAACATGGTTTTAAGATATCTTCTCAACTCAGTAATATCATCAGTATGAAAGGCATAAGTAGTTTGAGGTACCTTTAACTCAGCATTATCAGAACTGCTATCAGCATTTGCCATCAAGGCATAGTTCACCTCACTTTCAGAATCTGAAGTGTCTGTCCAGCTTTTCATCTTGGTGACAAGAGCCTTGCCTTTGTCACTCTTCACTTTCTTGCAATCAGGAGATATGTGGCCTTTCTCACCACAGTTGTAGCACTTGACATTTGAGTAATCTCCTCTGTCAGACTTTCCTCCTTTGCCTTCAGATTTTCTGAAACCCTTCTTATCAGAAGTTGCACCTTTCCTGGAAAATTTCCTTCCCTTTCTGAATTTCCTGTATGCAATCCTTGTGATTCCTTTCACCATAAGAGCACACAGCTTCATCATCTACTCATCAGCATTTATCTCAGATAAGCTTTCAGTTTCTGAGTCATCATCACTATCAGAACTTGATGATTCAGTATCAGACTTTGTGATGAGAGCTTTTCCTTTACCTTTTCTTGAGGCAGCTACTTTGGGGGATTCCTCCTCAACCTTTAAAGCAATTGTCCTTGACTTTCTTCCATTCCTCTTGCTTCTTTGTTTCATCTCAAGTTCATGAGTCTTGAGCATCCCATAAATTTCATCAAGAATTGTTTCTTCAAGATTATAGTTGTCTCTTATAGTGGTGGCCAAATCCCAACTTTCAGGAAGAGCTAACAGGAATTTAAGATTTGAATCTTCAAGATCATATTCCTTGTCAACTAGTGACAAATCATTCAAGAGTTTGACAAATTTGTCATATAAACCAGTCAATGACTCATCAGGTTTTGATTCAAAGTGCTCATACTCTTGAGTGAGTATAGTCTTCCTGTTCTTCTTAATTCAATCAGTTCCCTGGCATCTTGTCTCCAAGGCATCCCATATCTCCTTTGTAGTCTTGCAGTTAATTACCCTATTTGACATGACATTATCAATGGCACTATGCAGCAAGTGTCGTACATTAGCATCCTTAGCAATCGATGAGATATCTTCAGCAGTGTAATCACTCTTCTCCTTTGGAACAGACTTTGATGGTTCACCTGCAACTACAACAGAGAGTTTGGTTGGCTTGTATGGTCCTTCATTGATTCTGTCAAGGTATTCTGGATATGTAGCTTCCAGAAACATAGACATCCTCACCTTCCATATGGGATATTCAGATGGTTTCAGTATGGGAACTCTAATAGTCTCATATCGATTATGGATTTGAGTCTTTGGAGGTTCTTCAGTTTTGGTGGGCTTGGTTGGAGTTTGTTCTTCTTCAGACATGATTGTTTTTTTGGATCTTAAACTGTTTGTGTGTTAACAGATCTGCTCTGATACCACTTTTTAGGTCTTACACACTGTAGAAGGGGGTTGAATACAGTGTTTATCACAATTAAATCGAATATAAGAACACAGAAAACATATTTTAATTAATACAATAAACTTTGTTACAATATGGAATTGTCCTCTCTCAGTGATGAACAACTTATCACGAGAGCTGCTAGGGTTATAATGAATAATAACTTCGATTATGATAACATATATAGTGTAAACCCTATGTCTGTGTTTATATACTACACAGTTACAAGATAAATTCTAATTGATATGGAACATAATTCTGCTTCCTAAAATATATCAACTAGTTATCTTTTCTTCCAAGTATTCTACTCTTCATAGAATTCCTTCTTCATGCATATCTCTTCTTCCGTTTGTCTTGATCTTCTTTCCTTTCAATCAACTGCCTTCCTTATCTGAAAGTCTCCTTAAGTTCTGATATTATCTCCTGATAAATATCTCCTGATAACTTAAGTTCTGACAACTTAAGTTATGATATCTTAAGTTCTAACTTCAGTATAAGTACCGATTTCCAATTAAGTACTGATTTGTCCTGTTAAGTAAGATCTGAAAACTAAACACAAATCATATTAGTCATGACATTATCAAATATATCTAACATAAAGTTTGGGACTTTTCCCTTGATTATTCATCCCCTGGGGTTGGAGACCATTCTTTGGATCAACAGTTGGGTAATGGGGATCTCCATCCCTGAGAGATCAGTTCCTCGGATATTGAGGTTTCACTATGGTGAAATCTCAGTAATAGATATGACGTTGCGTATTGCATCAGGTGGTTTCTCGGTGCTTCTTCATGCTTTCATGGTTGTCGTCTTCTTCCCACATACGGCGCAAAATGCTATGGATAAAAAATATATATTTATTTATTGTGTGTATTCAATGTTAGGGTTTGATAAACTTTAAGCTTTAATGGATGCGCTTGTGTTTCATGGCTTGAATCTGCCCTCACAAGATGCCTACGTACCTTGGCGTATGCCAAGGATCAAGCCAAAATGTAGTTTTTGGTGATGCTTGCCCTCGGGGCTATGGCAGCGAGAGCTCACCAAGGACATAGTGACTTTCATGTCCTTCAAGGACTATGTCTAAAATGTCATTCCAGGTAATGGCCTCGTGGCTTATAGTATGCCTTCGCAGTTTTACGATGCTTAAAGTTATCTTCCAAACAATGGTTTCATAGTGGTGACGTATGGAGCTCTTGTCCAGAAAAACGTCCCCTTGAAGTTGAAGGGGTAAGACCCTTTAGATAGACGTTGAGAGTCTAGCAATTAGGGTAGAATTGGGTGACTTGGTGGGCAAGTCTCCTTCTTTGATTGGACTTTAGAGTCCTAGAAAGCAGATTTTAGTTTCCTTCTGAATTTAGGTTACTTGGAGGCTACTTCTTGTAGAAGTAGTTACTTATTTGAACATATTTATTGGGCTATTTAATTAGCCCCTTTATTAATTATGAAAATAATAAATACTCCCTCCGTCCCAATTTATCTATCATATTTGACTTTTTGTGGTCAAATTGACTTAACTTTGACCGTAAATTAAACATCAATTTTTCATTATTTTGAAAAACCGAAGAATACATATTTAAGTAGATATACGTGTACTTTCTAATGATATAATTTTTATAATTTTTTTCGATTATATACTATATGAAATTTTCAGTCAAAATTGGGTTAATTTGACCGCAAAAAGTCAATTAGGACAGATAAATTGGGACGGAGGGAGTAATTGGGATTTTGGATCTCATTAATTGGGCTTTTCTCTTTGACCAAATCATGTCTAATTAATGCAACATTAATTCCGCAATTAGGGTTATTTTTATACCATATCAATAAGTGAAACATGGTTTCGTTTGGTCGGTTGGTTAACATCTTTCTAGAAAATATGTTAACATTTTCCAAAAAAAAGTTTAAGAATATTTATTCAATTGGAAAAATTAAATCATCTATCTAATATAACTAAAAACTCTATGAATTATTATTCAACTTAATTTCTAACCGCACTCAACTTCTTTTTAAGTAAGGAACAAACACTTCCAAAATTAATTTTATTAATCTATACTATACTATTATAAGTGAAACATGGTTTCGTTCGGTCAGTTGGTTAACACCTTCCTAAAAAATATGTTAACACCTTCCAAAAAAGTTTAAACAAATATTATTTAATTGAAAAAATTAAATCAACTATCTAATATAGCTACAAACTATACAATTTATTATCCAACTTAATTTATAATCGCACTCAACTTCTTTCTTAGTAGGAAACCAGACACTTCCAAAATTAATTTTATTATTTTAAATTATAATATAACAAAGTATTTAATAAAACAAGAAAAAATTAAAAAAATAATAAAAAATAGCAAATCATCCACATACACTAATATTCAAGACTCCCACTTTATTATAGGCTCTGCACGCGCTATATAGCTGTAGAAGAATGACTTTTTAAGATTTTAACTATCTAAATTTTGAATCCTTCAATAATATAATACATACAAAATGATAAGTAAATATTTTAACTTCATTAATCTCAATAATAAAAAATTATTGTTTTTTATAATTTAGTTTTACAAAATAATAAATTATAAATATTATAATCAGTCTCTGCATGACACGGGTTATATGCTAGTCTAAATCTGTATTTTTTATTGTATTACTTGAGTTTGTAAAAATGTTAAATATCAGACTGGAGTATTTTTTTTGTGAACAGTCTCAAACCTAAGAATAAACACTGGAAGAAGATCAACAAGATCATGCCTTACAGAAAATGTAAAAAAGCTTGGAGTTTAATAAATTTGTTTTAGAAAAAAATTTCTAAGTCAAGATATCTATAAGTCACAGATCAAGTCATATAGAGAAGTCATTCGAGAACTCCAGAATGATTTATCGAGAAGTCCAAAATGGCTATAGAGAAGTCTCAGAGATACCGACAAGTCTAATGAAGATATGAAGAGTGGAGATTTCGACAAGTCAAATTATCATTAGAGATCTCAGAGATATCTACAAGTCAAAATGTATATTGAGATCTCTGAGATATTGACAAGTCATTTATGCATAATAAAGATTTCAGAGATATCGATAAGTCAAAATGAAGATACGGAGATTGTATATACCGACAAGTTAATTTCTCATTAGAGATCTAAGAGATATCGACAAGTCAAAACGCATATAGAGATCCCAGAGGTATCGACAAGTCATTTCTACATGCAGATATTTGGAGATCTCGACAAGCCAAGTTCACTTATAGAGAACTCAAAGACCTCGACAAGTTAAAGACACAAATAGAGAACTCGGAGATCTCGATAAGCCATTATACTTATCGAGATGTTAGTTCTCTATACAACTAACTGGAGATTGTAAGGTCCCGTCTGAGGGCTATTTTAAGCTAGAAGGGGGGTTGAATAGCTTAATTACCAATTTAAAAATTGTTGTGGCATTTTAAAAATATTTTATCCCTTTTTAAAACTTTACCGAGTGGTAATGCAGTTTATATGTGTGGAAGATAAAGTGCAAGGAAAGAAAATACCACACGGTGATTATATCCTGGTTCGCGATGGCGCAACCTCTAATAAATTCGCTCACCCCTACTCCAGTCCCCGAGCTCCTCTCCCGGACTAGGGATTTTCCCTTATAATAAACTCGCTCCTTTAATAGGCGGAGAAGCCTTTACACCCTTTACACGTATTTATCTTGGTGCGTAACACAAGGGTCACCACCTCAAAATAAATATATTACCTACACAACTTATCTTAGACAATAACTCCCCGATATTTCTTCAAAGTTGTTGTAGAGCCTTTGTGTGGACTTGGCTTCCTTAGCTTTTGCCAGTCTTGGATCTTAGTGATCCGGTCTTGGGTCTTTCCTCTTCTTCACGGTGCGAAGACTACTAACTCCCCGTTAGTACGTCTAGGACTTGGGTCTTAGAACGAGAATCACCTCACGTCACTTCACCTCACTACAAAACTAACAAGACAATCCACGAAACAAAACAAGTAGGAAAAGATTTGTTTTGAACTAGTATGCTACTGTACTAGCCCATAAGTAGTATAATATCCAAATAAGAATATTAAAACTAATTAGTTATACTTGACTTAAAATACAACAAGATGGTCAAGTATATTTATAATTACTCCTTTATAGATTTAATAAAGTTGTGGAGTAATATGAGAAGTCCCTTTTTATATTAAGCACTTATGCCTTATGACTTCTTTAGTATTCTTCTTCTTTCGATTAAGTATTTATGGATCGAAGAATACTTTAATTACAACCTCGGAGTTGTAATTTTACCTTTAAGTATATTAACTTAAGGTTTTAAGATATACTTGTATATTGACGATTATACGGTCAAAGTATACTCTTTTAACTTCAAGCACGTTTATAAGATTTATGAGTCTTAGCCAAGATCCAATTAAATAAGTACAAGTAATTGGCTTAAGATTGTGCTTTCGAAGTTTGGACGAGTAATTACGAGTATTTTATAGATATCGTAGTATAACCCCACGGAATACTAAAGATGTTAGAAGGGGCTTATACGATCTGACTCGTAATTGTTTATATACACGATATGTGTTAGCCAAGATCCAATTAAATAGCGTAAATTAATTGGCTAACTCGTGGATTTGATTCGTCCTTAACTTTAACGGATGATTACGAAGTAGTTTATATAGAACAAGCTATAATCCCCCGGAACACTAAAGGTGATATAAGAGATTACACTTTTACTTCGTAATATTTTATATGTACGTTATTAGTTAGACAAGATCCAGTTAAAGAGCATTAAGTAATTGTCTAACTCGTACGATCCGTTTTAAGATTTGACAAATTATGAAGTGTTTATATGAGACAAGTAATAATCCCTCGGAACACTAGAAATGATAGAAGGGATTACACTTTTACTTCGTAATTCTTTTATGAGCACGAATGAATGTTAGCCAAGATCTAATTAAAGTGCAAGAAATAATTGGCTAACTCGTACTTGTATCAAATATAATCTCCCCTTGGAGATAAAGTACTTTTCTTTTTAGATCTTCTCGTTGGAATGATTTTTTACGAAGATCAAGTACTTATTCGAATTCTGAGTTCGAATCTAAGTTCTCCCTGAGAACTTCCTTTATAAGAGAGCTTATATTAGAGCTTAAGATGAAGTAGAGAAGTTAGGTACAAAGATTAAATACAAATAACTCAAATAAGAAGCTAAAACTAACCACTTTTGACAAATGGTCGGAAAAGTTTGCCGAAAAAATTCGCCGGAGGTTCGGCCGGATTTTGGCTATTGGCCGAACTTGGGCAGCCCTTCGGGTGGCCGGGAAGTGGTAGTGGATGAGCTCACTTGGTGGGATAAAGCTTGGTTGGGTGAAGCTAAGCTTGGGTTTCAAAAACCTTGTATATATGTAAGTATATAGAAGAGAGAGAAGGTTTTTGAGAAGAAGTGTGTGTATAGAATCTGAAAGAGATGAAGAGAGGCACTTCTTGAAAAAATCCCAGCAAGTATTTGGCTCTTTAGCTTGAAGAAAAAGGGTTGGGGTGGGGGTTTATTTATAGGAGAAGTTGGGTGGAATGAATGGTGAAGATTTGAGAAGGAATGGATGGTGAAGATTTGAGAAGGAATGGATGGTGGATGGAGTGTATCACATGGATTGATGACATGGCAAGTATGTTGTGTTTCTTTGCAAGTGGTAAGGAAGCACAATCTAGTACTCATTCAAATCTCAGCTGATATATATATATATTAAATATATATTTTCCTTTTCTTTTAATCATTCCTTAATTACTTTAATTAATGATTAAGCACCATTAATTATGACCACCCCAAAAACTCTTAAATAAATACCATAAAAAATATTATAATTACTTAAATAATATAAAATGATGTCCTGCAAGTTTTGGTCAACTTTAGTCAATGGTAGCTAGGTCAAACTTGGTCAACTGCGGGACCAACTGCCTCGATTTTTGTGCCCAGACAAAAAATCTCTGAAAGCTATGAAATTTTTACCATACTTAGAAAATAACATTTAAATGATCCATACCAAATTTCAAGTCATTCTAGAATGTGGAAGTATTTTATATAAAATTGGAACTGTTCTGTCAGCCTTTCTTCCGAGTAAAAATACCATTGGTCTTGAATTAGGAGATGAATCTTTTGACTAAAGTTTTGACTTGTATAAATACTTCAAATATATTTCCTAATATATGTGATATATTTGGGTGATAGGAAATGTGTTTGAGTATTTTTTGAATAATTTTCTCCGAGAAATGCTGATTTTACGAAACGGGAGAAAAATACTATAAGTATACATAATTGAGTTGCAGAACTGGATATTAATATTCCAATCATGAATATTAATAATATTTGAATAAAAACTGTTTTGATTATATGTAGAGATATATTTTGGAGCGAAGAGTTTAAATATTTTTGATATAGCACGAGACTTCTAAAGAATATTTCTGATATATTCTTTATTCGAGCTTGTTGCCCATATTCCTGTTGCAACACAGATCTAAGAAATATCATATCTTGATGTTTTTTCTTTGATCATATTGCCTTAGAAATATATTCCATAAAGATATAGTTTGGATAATTTGCAAGAATGAAATATCTCTTTTATCTGTTTAAAAGACATGATTTTGCTAGTTTGACTTTTTGACTTTGATTTGGATCAATTAAATTCATGTCCTAATGGAGAGGATCTACGTGTTCTTAATTTTATGTTTAATCGTACAAATACCAAAATAAATAATATATCGAAGATATCCTTTCAATCTTCCCCTTTTTGGTATTTGCCAAACAAACATAAAATTATCAGTGTGTGCTTCCCCTTGGTGTATGCATGAATTTTTGAAAAATATTTTGCAAATAAAGCATTTAATTACTTAGAGATTGAGTCTATTTCTTGAGATCCTACAAAATACTTTGTTAGATGTATCATACAGTAATAGAATACAGATAGATCATTTGTATAAAAAAATAGCAAGTATAAAAGTTTATAATTTTAGGGGTCCAAATTTCTTTTTGTTGAAATAGATCACACATTCTCTTCCCCTTTTGTTTGGTATATGCCAAAAAGAGTGGATATATAGTTATGAGGAAGCATGACAATTTAATCATAAATCTAGTCAAGTGCATGCAGTTTGAGCATATAAGGAAGAATTCTATATTGCATGCATGGTATTTTTAATCTATGCATGTATGTAGTAAAACAGTTGATATAGTTTGTGTAAATTAGAATAACCGTGTTTAAGCATGCATGATTTGATTTTAAAAGATATGAAGTGAATGGTAAAACCTCTTTTAAATTTGATTTACCACATATGTATTTTTAGAACAGTTTTTATAGAATGTGTGAATTTAGCCATCTAATTGAACTTATATTTGAAAAGTCAGTTTAAGATTGTAGCAAGTTCTTTATTCTTTTGACAACTTGTACTAAGCCGTTTTTATTTTGTTGTACTCTGGAGTATATCTGAATTAGTACAAAAAACAGTCTAAAGGTTTTATATACTGGAGAGCATAATTCAACCACAAATTACAAAGACTGTACAAACCGTGTTCTTGGTACAAAGTCTAACACTAATAAAATCTATTTTGCCCTTTAGTCAATTCTAAGTTTTACAAATTCTAACACTAATACAATCTGTTTTGCCCTTTAGACAATTCTAAGTTGACAAATTCTAACACTAATATAATCTGTCTAATCTAGGTCTATGTAACAGACTACATAGTGTGGAAATCTAAATACATACTAGGGAAGAATCAAATGTCTAAATTGACCAAAAACAATAATACTTAGAAATCCATATTACTAAAACAATAATACTTAGAAATCCAAATTTAGACAAGAGACATAGGGCAGAGCTTACAAATTCCTGCATAAGAAAGATAACAACAGATTTGCAATAAACAACCCATGATATATTATCAAAAGTGTTCTCAATAATCAGTGTGGTTCACTGATTAATTAGAACAAAATCCTGAACCTGTTTTAAGTCATTACAAACCAAAGAAGTGCGTACACTTCTGAAATTCAAAGATCATAAGATTTAAATATTAAAAACCCCAACACAGAATCCTTACAAATTACAACTACATCAGAAAGTAGCAAAACAGGTTCATAACAGCAAGTACCTATACAACATCACATAGCAGACTTCATCAAACAGCGGACTCAACTAGACTTAACCAATCACATTTCCATTAGCATCACAAATATGAACCAAATCAGGAAAGTTATCAATCAGTTGACCTCTAGCACCCACATTAACTTCTTCTAATTCATGAATCATAACAGTGTTTTCATGCATAGGGACTTGAAAAGAAGAGACAATATCATGATCATTCATGCATGGAGTTCCTAGAGTAGATGCAGCCAAATGCTCTAAATATGCAATTCTATGTTTGCAAGAGGCAGTGAGACTCTCTAGTGCTCCTACTTTCTCTTTAATCTCATTATTCTCTTCCTTAACCCTCTTAAGTTCAAGTTTTAGTTCATGAAACATGGTTTTAACAGATTCAAACTTAGACAGAAACACATCTTCCTCTCTAATAAATTGAGGAATAACTGTAGGAGTTGCCTCTTGAGGCTCACAGTGCATCAGGGGCACTTGTGGCCTAATGTGTTCATTAGTAATTTGAGAATCAGCAAGATTAGAAAATACTTCAGGCATGTTAATGTTGCAAAGTGCAAAGAAAGATGAGATTAGCATACCATAAGGCATATAATCTACAAGATGTGCATTGATCATGTTTAGAAGAAAAATGGATTTTGTTTGTGTATAAAAGGTACATGAGTTTCATATCAAAGAAATCAAAGTACTTACTTTGATTTGGTTTTGGCATAACATTTGCCCTAATGATTAGAGCAATATGCTGAAAAGTGCTAGTGAAGTGTTTGAAATGAATACCACAGTTAATGTCACATAAACCATCAGGAATGTCAGATTTACAAAAAGTGCCAAGCATTAGTTCAAATTCAGATTTGTTAAAAACAAATAGAGAGAAGATGTCCTCACAAGGCAACTCACACAGATGCAAAGGTAAATGCAGTGCCCTATTAATGCTTTTGTTATCAACACAAATGACCTTTTTGTTAACAGATGTAGTGTAATGCAATATACCATCTACCCCTTTGATTACATTCATGTTACAGTAGAACTCTCCCATGAGGTATGTGCAATAGTGCTTACCTAAGTTATACATGAGACCATCCCACCTAGCCCTTCTAATGAAGAATTCCACTTCACCCTTCACATCAACACAAGTACCAGGTTGGACATTTTTGATAAGTTCAAGAAACTTTTTGGTGTTTGAAGGGTTTGACAGTTTTGGTGGAGGGGGCTTTGGTGTGTTCATAGAGTTGTTTGTGTTTTGTCTTAGGTTAGCTTTTCTGGTTTATACTTTGGCTTGCAAAGGTTTAGGAGGTCTAGGGTTAGGGGATTTAGGATTTTGATATTTTCTGCTTTGATAGAAAGGGATGGTATGGTTTTTATATCCCTTTCTGTATTGTCTTGGAGGGAGTTGTCTTTTGTGATGGTGTTTGGGCAGAGAGGTTGGAACAGGTTTGAAGGCAGAGGTCTTATGGTGATGAAACTGATTTTTCTCCATATCTTCAAAAAGATATGGGTTTTCAATCAGTGGTCTTGGTTTAGGGTGAAAAGGGTTAGCATTTGGGTTCATGTTGCAAGTGAAGTGGAATTTATGCAACTAGTGTGTGTGTGTGTAAATGCAGCACATAGGATATGCAAGTATATATAACCATTTAACACAGAAGCAAAGAGAAAAGATTTAAAATTTAAGATTTTTTTAAAAAAAATATTGTTCATGAACAGTGAAACACATTTAATGCATGCATGGTTGTGTTATACAAAAATCCAAGTATGTACTAGGATGATGCATATGAGAGAATGATGTAATGCAGCACATTGACACAGATTCATAAATTATTCCAGCAAGCAAATAGAATATGTATTAAAATTTTGTCTTTGTGTCTACTTTAGAAAACAACACAGTACATAAGTACAGATTTTGGAAACTGTGAGACAAAGTTGACAACCTAGCTTACTCTACTACACAGGAACTGTACTTGTACTGCAGAAGCATTTTAGGATGAGCTGTGTGTGAAGTGAATCTTTTAGAAGAACTAATTTTTTAATGCAAATAAGATCTGTTACATTTATTTCTCAAGAAATTATGTTATTAATGAGATGCAACCAAAGGAATGTCATGCACATTAAACACATAACAGAACATATACAATCAGTTTTCATTTAATTCACATAGCATTCAAGGCAATGAAACACTCAGATCATTTTCAACAGATATTACATTTTAAATGTAATAAGTTATAAAAAGTCACCTAATTGTTCTAAGTGGCCATTAATCACAGCAGTGATCCAGATACAGGGATGCTCAAGGCTCCCCTGCCAGGTCTTACTGTGAGGGTCGGTGTGTGAGTGTATTAAATTTTTTTATTATTACACAAACCAGTCTACAATATGAAGGGTTTTTAGCACATAAACGCAACGAAAACATAAATTTAAATCTTAAAAAAAAAATCGAAACCCTCCGCAGGATCCCTGCGAAAAATAATATTTAATTCGTAGTTCAGTATGTTTACCGTAAGAAGCTTTACATTAATGGAAAGATGGAGGTCTTTAATAGCGATCCAAGAACGATGAACGGAAATCCATAGCAGCTGCTCCTCAAGTGTGAAGCACTCCACCGGTATCCACCAAGAGTACAATGTGATGGAGGAGGAAGAGGTTGAGAGAATTAGTTGCCTCCCTCTTGTTCTACTTTAGAATTAGGGTTAATTATTTGGGTTGAGGAAAATAGGGTTTATAATAGTATATTTATAGGCAAAATTTTCAGCTGAAAATTTTCCATAAAATATTATTATTATTAACCTTTTAATTGATTATTCTTATTAACCAATTAACTAATAATTAATACACCTTTTAATCATTAATCTCTTTTCTAAACACTTTAGAAAAATAATTCTCTCACTTGATTTAATTTCCAAAATTAAATTTTTAATTAATCCATAAAATATTATTATTATTAACCCTTTAATTGATTATTCTTATTAACCAATTAACTAATAATTAAAACACCTTTTAATCATCAATCCCTTTTCTAAACACTTTAGAAAAATAATTCTCTCACTTGATTTAATTTTCAAAATTAAATTTTTAATTAATAATATTAAGAATTAATTAAATCTCATTTAATCAATTATTAAATCTGCTAATTAATTATTTATTTCATAAATAAATAATTACCAGCCATTATTAATTAATTCCTCCACCATTAAATCATTCTCTTTTATGGTGTGACCCTGTAGGTTCAATATTAAGCCGGTAGTAGAAATAAATAATAATAAAACTATTTTATCATTATTTATATAAATTCTCTAATTCATTAAATATGATTAATTAATAAATTAATCATATTTATTCTACATCGTGAGGGATACTTCTTAGCATATCGCGACTATCCGGATAATACGAATTCACTGCTTAGAATATCAAGAACCTATTCAGTGAGTAGTTACCGTACAATCAATTCCTTCTACCCTGCAATTTCACGATTAAATACAAGGCATGGAACTTGTGTCAAGCCTATCTTATTTAATCATTTGTTTTCCCATTCACTATGTTTAGTTCTATTTAATGTAAATTAGAAACTCCTTTCTAATTTCATTCACTCTGGCCAGAGATTCCTGAACTAGCATAAGTGGATCAGCATTGAACATTCTCTTCCTTCACTGGAAGGGGTAGATCCTTTATTGATCATACACTATCTTCGTGTATAAATTTCTATACCCAGTAGAGCCCTTATAATTGTCACTGGAGACTAAGAACTAAACCAAAGCATAGTTCAGTGTACACAAGATAACTATGATGACCTCAAATCTAAGGATACTTGTACAACTATCACTATGTGAACAACTGCTGACACGTGAGTGAATGCCATCAGTTGTTCAGCTGTGTGAGTCATGTTCAGTGAACTTATTCTATAATAAGCACCTACATACTAGCTATAGTGTCACCATACAAATGTCTATGAGAACAGACATCCTTCATAATGAAGCAAGCATAGTATGTACCGATCTTTGCGGATTACTAATTACCAGTTAGTAATCCTAGGACCAGGAAATATTTAAGTTTAGAGTTATCATCTTTTAGGTCTCATTATTATGATCTCATCATAATCCATAAAAAGCTTTGCTCTAAACTATGGTATATCTTATTTAAACACTTAAATAGATAAAACCCGTAATAAAACCAAAACAAGTCTTTTATTAATATCAATTAAATCAAAATAGATTACATAAAAGTTATTCCTAAATCATCATACATGATTGGACTTAGGACATATCTCTTTCAATCTCCCACTTGTACTAAAGCCAATCACTCTGGTATCTAATACCCATCTTGTCTTTATGACGATCAAAGTGACTTTGAGAAAGTGGCTTTGTGAGTGGGTCTGCTACGTTGTTATGTGTGTCAACTCTCTTGACGTCTCCTCTTTCAATACAATACAAGAAATGTTACCGCGTTCCCACTAACCTTTTTGTAGACACATGGTTCATCTATGTTTTTGATAAAACCAAACTCTTTGATTGTCTCATCAAAACGGATGTTCCATCTACGAGAAGCTTGCTTTAAACCATATATGGTTCGCAACAGTTTACACACTAGGTGTTCATTTCCCTTGGAAAGAAAACCCTCTGGCTATGTCATATACACTTCCTCTTCAAGTTTCCCATTGAGGAAGGCCGTTTTCACGTCCATTTGCCAGATCTCATAGTCGTAGTAAGCAGCAATCGCAAGCAAAATCCGAATTGATTTTAACAGGGCTACATGCAAAAATGTTTCATCAAAGTCAATCCCCTGCCTTTGTCTGGATCCTTTTGCCACGAGCCTGGCCTTATAGGTCTCCACCTGCCCATCTGCTCCAATCTTTCTTTTGTATACCCACTTGCACCCAATAGGCTTAACACCTTCAGGCGCCTCAACCAGAGTCCATACTTGGTTGGTATACATAGATTCCATTTTGGATTTCATGGCACTATGCCATTTCTCTGAGTCAACACTACTCATAGCCTCATTATAGGTCATAGGGTCGTCATCATCAATGATTGACAACTCATTGTCATTCTCAATGACAAGGCCATAATACCTCTCAGGTTGGCGAGACACTCTCCCTGACCTACGAATGGGCTGTTCCACAGAAGGTTGTTCAGTCTGAACAGGTGTTTCCACTTGATCCGTAGTAGTTTGTGCTTCTTGAACTTCATCAAGTTCAATTTTGCTCCCACTGTTTCCTTCAAGGATAAACTGCTTTTCCAAGAAGGTAGCATGTCTGGAGACAAACACCCGATGATCGGTATAAAAGTAATACCCTAAAGTCTCTTTAGGATATCCCACAAAATTACATTTTACAGATCGAGATTCCAGCTTATCTGGGTCAAGTTTCTTGACATAAGCTGGACATCCCTAAATCTTAACGTGTTAAAGACTCAGTTTTCTTTCTTTCCATATCTCATATAGAGTTTGAGGAACAGATTTGGAAGGCACCTTATTCAGTAAATATGCTGAGGTTTCCAATGCATAACCCCACAGGAATACTGGAAGATTCACATAGCTCATCATGGACCGAACCATGTCTAACAAAGTTCGATTTCTCCTTTCAGATACCCCATTCAACTGTGGAGTATATGGAGGAGTCCACTGGGAGACTATACCATTTTATTTGGGATAAGCTAGAAACTCTCCATTCAAGTATTCACCACCTCGATCTGATTGAAGAGTTATAATACTATGTTTAGTTTGTTTCTCCACTTCATACTTATATTCTTTGAACTTTTCAAAGGCTTCAGACTTGTGTTTCATCAAATACACATATCCGAATCTAGATCGATCATCTATGAAAGCAATAAAGTATGAAAATCCACCCATGTCTTGCGTAGACATTGGTCCATATACATCTGTGTGTACCAATCCTAGCAAATCTACAGCCCTCTCTCCATGTCCACTAAATGGAGATTTGGTCATTTTACCCAATAGACAAGACTCACATGTAGGATATTATTCAAAATCAAAGGGGTCAAGTAACCCTTCCTTATGCAATGTCCGCAGTCTATTTTCACTAATATGACCAAGTCCGTAGTGCCACAAGAAAGTGAGATTTTCATCATCCCTTTTTCTTATATTAGTATGTTCAATTTGTAGTAAATTATGCTCTACGTCACATACATACAGACCATTGTTTAAAATACCACTTCCATAAAGAACGTTATCTCTAAGAATTGAACATTTATTATTCTGAATAACAAACGAAAATCCAGCGAAGTCTAACATGGAATAGAAATAATATTCCTCACAATCGAGGGAACAAAATAACAATTATTTAGAACAATAGTCTTGCCCGTAGGCATATGTAAATGAAATGATCCTACAGCTTCAGCAGTAACTCTTGCTCCATTTCCCATCCGTAGAATCACCTCCTCTTCTTTAAGAGTCCTACTTCTCCTTAGTCCCTGCAACAAATTGCAAATATGAGAATCACAGGCGGTATCTAATACCCAAGTAGAAATTTGACTTAGTGACATATTAACTTCGATCATGAACATACCTGAATCAGAAGCGGTAGTCTCACTACCCTTCTTCTTCTTCAATTCGGCAAGGTAAACCTTGCAGTTCCTCTTCCAGTGCCCCACCTTGTTACAGTGAAAGCAAACAGCTTTGCTCTTGGGGTCTTTAACTTTTGGTGGAACCGGCTTTTTCTCACCTACTTTCTTCTTCTTGGAAGGGTTCTTCTTCCTTTTCTTAGGATTGGAACCTTCACCAATTAGAAGAACAAAACTCTTTTTAGGGGGGAAATTCAATTCCGCAGTCTTCAACATGTTGTGGAGTTCAGGCAGGCTGACATCCAGCTTATTCATGTGAAAGTTCACAACAAACTGCGAGAACGAACTCGGAAGTGATTGCAAGTCCAAGTCTTGGCTCAGCTCCCCATCCATGGCAAAACCAAGTTATCCAAGACGTTCAATCAAATTGATCATCTTAAGTACATGGTCATTCACAGATGATCCCTCAGACATCCTACAACCGAACAGTTCCTTCGATATCTCATCTCGAGCTGTCCTCCCTGCTACATCATACAACTCTTGTAGATGCATAAGGATAGTGTGAGCATCCATATGCTCATGTTGCTTCTGTAGTTCAATGTTCATGGAAGCTAGCATGATGCATTGAGCAACATTTGCATCATCTATCCACTTACGATACATAACATGTTCATCATTATGTACATCGCTAGCAGGTTCAGTAGGCTTAGGTGAGTCAAGCACATATTCCAGCTTCTCAACCCTGAGAACAATTCTCAAGTTTCGAAGCCAGTCATCAAAATTAGGACCAGTCAACTTGTGAGCATCTAGTATACTCCGGAGTGATAGTGCAGAAGACATAACGAATATAGTAAATCTTTAAATGATGAACACATAACAACACTTAACAAATATTCAATTTCAATTCAAGACACTATATGAATCGGGTCTTTATTCATAAGTGGATCCCAATAGTTTATCTAATTTATACAACCCCTAAGTGAAAATTAAGCATTCATAATGCTAGTGGGAATAGGGATCCTACATTTCATCACACAACCTCGGCTGTAGCACGAAACGTCATGTGATGTTCAATAGACAAACAACTCTTATCAATTACATCTTATGTTATTCCCTAATAAAACTTTAGCCTCTTGAATAATTGAGTCACAGATGTAGCACGACAAACTAAATATTCTAAGTCAAGTCTAACCCAACATTTCGTACAATTGAATCAGTCTCCAACGGCCCACGGCTGTAGCACGTAACGACCTTTAGATTCTAATTCAATGTACACATGTCTATGTAATAGACAAGTATTTCTTATTTCGAAATCAAAGTCCTCGGCTGTAGCACGAAACGACAATGATTTAAAAATAAGAACCACTTTCTACCATGTTGGAAGGCTATGATCGACACAAGCCCGTTGTGTCATTGGCCAATTACTACTTGATATTATTTAATTTCAGAGGGATTATATTATGTTACAATCATAATCATATTATAAAGAGATTCTTCCTTTTAAATTAAATATTTCAAATCAATAATCGATAATCAGATGATTCCCAGATCGGGGGGAGCATTGTCAAGAGGCGTCACTTAATCCCCTTTTCTTACAGATAGAAATATGCTTTTGACAGAATATCGGGGGGAGCATTGTCTAGAGGCGTCACTTAATACCCTTTTCTTACAGATAGAAATCTGCTTTTGACAGAATCATCATTTCTTTCAATATTGAAAATTCATATTTAATTACGTGTTTCATAAACACAAAAATTTCATGATTGTATTCATAATATTATTGTTAAGGCAAGAAACGATTCCTATTCTAGATTTTCTAGAGCACGCCTTATATTGATTTAAGTTCACCTACATCTATCATCGCATGGTAAACATAGGCATATATCTCATATATAAAATTAAATAAACAAGTAAATATAAAGTGCAATAAAGTAAATGTGTTTGGTTATGGCCCCATCCTATGTGATCTTTATCAAGCTCATGATAAAGATCAAGGTCAATCTAATATGGTGATGGAAATAAATATAACTACTTATTACATAAGTCTTCTTCTTTGTTTAGACTCTTGTATGCCTCGTCTTCTTCTTTGTATCACCTCCATTGGATAGCCTTCTTGAGTCTTCAATTATATTACATAGATTGAAAGTAAAACTAATCTAACGAACTTACAAGAATAACTCGAGTTACATTCGAGATTTATGATTACAAAGATTGACGACATGCAAGTCGTATTTAAAACCAAAACCAAAACCATTACACTAAGGTCGAAAGGCCATAACCATCCACCATGCTCATACAACACATAAAAGCATGTTAAAACACATAATCTGATCTTAACATATCATATTCTCCATGATCTAATCATAAAAAAAAATATGACAAAAAATAGAAAAATCAAAATCAAATCAGAAAAACAAGAATCACTGTTTACGGGAAGTAAACGACGTCAAACGCCTTACAGACGAGTCGTAGATAGCTTTAGCTATCAGTTTTGTCCAGACGCTCGTTTACCTATGGAATAGGGTATTCATTTGCGTAAATCGGACACCAAACCCAGATTTCAGCAAATCTGCAGCAGCCAATTCAGAATCCGTATCTAATATGATTCTCATAATTAGAACAAACATAAATCATGTATATATCAGTATATATACAGATTACATAATCATCTTATGATTATACAACTCACATGAATATCAAATATTCAAAACCATATATAAATAAGCATATTATATCAACATAAAATCATGGCGAATCATGTACATGCTCATATATCGAAAACAGTTAAACATATAAACGAATTAAAAACTTTTTGCAAGTAGCTCGGATACCATTGAAGTGTTTTTAGCACATAAACGCAACAAAAACGTAAATTTAAATCATAAAAAAAAAATCGAAACCCTCCGCAGGATCCATGCGAAAAATAATATTTAATTCGTAGTTCAGTATGTTTACCTTAAGAAACTTTACGTTAATGGAAAGATGGAGGTCTTTAATAGCGATCCAAGAACGATGAACGAAAATCCCTAGCAGCTGCTCCTCAAGTGTGAAGCACTCCACCGGTATCCACCAAGAGTACAATGTGATGGAGGAGGAAGAGATTGAGAGAATTAGTTGTCTCCCTCTTGTTCTACTTTAGAATTAGGGTTAATTATTTGGGTTGAGGAAAATAGGGTTTATAATAGTATATTTATAGTCAAAATTTTCAGCTGAAAATTTTCCATAAAATATTATTATTATTAACCCTTTAATTGATTATTCTTATTAACCAATTAACTAATAATTAAAACACCTTTTAATCATTAATCCCTTTTCTAAACACTTTAGAAAAATAATTCTCTCACTTGATTTAATTTCCAAAATTAAATTCTTAATTAAGAATATTAAGAATTAATTAAATCTCATTTAATCAATTATTAAATCTGCTAATTAATTATTTATTTCACAAATAAATAATTACCAGCCATTATTAATTAATTCCTCCACCATTTAATCATTCTCTTTTATGGTGTGACCCTGTAGGTTCAATATTAAGCCCTAGTAGAAATAAATAATAATAAAACTATTTTATCATTATTTATATAAATTCTCTAATTCATTAAATATGATTAATTAATAAATTAATCATATTTATTCTACATTGTGAGGGATACTTCTCAGCATATCACGACTATCCGGATAATACGAATTCACTGCTTAGAATACCAAGAACCTATTCAGTGAGTAGTTACCGCACAATCAATTCCTTCTACCCTGCAATGTCACGATTAAATACAAGGCATGGAACTTGTGTCAAGCCTATCTTATTTAATCATTTGCTTTCCCATTCACTATGCTTAGTTCTATTTAATGTAAATTAGAAACTCCTTTCTAATTTCATTCACTCTGGCCAGAGATTCCTGAACTAGCATAAGTGGATCAGCATTGAACATTCTCTTCCTTCACTGGAAGGGGTAGATCCTTTATTGATCATACACTATCTTCATGTACAAATTCCTATACCCAGTAGAGCCCTTATAATTGTCACTGGAGACTAAGAACTAAACCAAAGCATAGTTCAGTGTACACAAGATGACTATGATGACCTCAAGTCTAAGGATACTTGTACAACTATCACTATGTGAACAACTGCTGACACGTGAGTGAACTCCATCAGTTGTTCAGCTGTGTGAGTCATGTTCAGTGAACTTATTCTATAATAAGCACCTATATACTAGCTATAGTGACATCATACAAATGTCTATGAGAACAGACATCCTTCATAATGAAGCAAGCATAGTATGTACCGATCTTTGCGGATTACTAATTACCAGTTAGTAATCCTACGACCAGGAAATATTTAAGTTTAGAGTTATCATCTTTTAGGTCTCATTATTATGATCTTATCATAATCCATAAAAAACTTTGCTCTAAACTATGATATATCTTATTTAAACACTTAAATAGATAAAGCCTGCAATACAACCAAAACAAGTCTTTTATTAATATCAATGAAATCAAAACAGATTACATAAAAGTTATTCCTAAATCATCATACATGATTGGACTTAAGACATATCTCTTTAACAATATACCTTATCCGATTTCTTATAACTGCTTAAGCACAAACAAACACTGAATAGTAAACAGGGTTGCACTATAAGTCCACAGATTATATATATTCAATCAACCATGATGCACAGACTCAGTACACAAGACATTTCTTATCCAGATTCAATGTATTCAGCTTAAGACTGCAATCAGGACATTTTGCCCATTCATTTGATCACACAATTAAGCAGACTTAACCTTTCAATAATCTTAGAGATGGAATACTATTACCTAGTATGATCTCAGATAATTATAATTTAGCATGTAAGTAGCAATAAACAAATAGTCCAAACAACACAGAGTTTTTGATGATATTGCATTTATTTTATCACAGGATTTCATAGCACTTAGAAATGACTGAATGAACACAGATATACACAGTAGAAAGTAGCTCATAGAGGTGATAGCTAAACTGATTTGACAGACATGATATATCTTTATTGAACAGCTCATATTTTGCAAGTAATCAGATTAGTAGCATAAATACAAGTTTATCACACATCCATACTCTGGATTATTTAGACAAGTTACATTTTGCAGAGTTATTGACACATAATTATTCATACATTTAGCATAGAGAAGCATGACAGAGTCTTTATACATAAACTTCATTCAAGATTTATAACTCAGATTTTGCCAAAGTTTACCTTAAACTGTATAAGATTCTTTTACTCTATTAAAATAGTTAATCCATAATAAGTTTGATTAAACCAACAGATTATGATTTAGTATAGGTTTAACAACAACTTTCCAACAGGTTACCACACACAGACTTCACAAAATTATCAATTAAATCAGGCTCTTATTGATTAACCATCATATCTAAATAGCTTCTCAGTGCTTAACAACTAGAGTTCAGACAAGTCATTTTAGCAATTCTCCGTTTGTTAAGCAGATCAAATCTCATAGTTAAAAATCTAGTTATATATTTATAAGTACACACCATCAGTTAGAACAAGGTACCAATATATATAAACAAACCAAGAATTTGACTGTCAAGCATACAATATTCATGAATCTTATTTCAATTAACCATAGCAACAAAAATACAGTCGAATTCAAATCAACCGAGTTTTTAATACACTTATCAATTCCAATTTGACCATTAACATTAATATAAATCAAAGCATCAATCATAATTCTTATCCAGGGTTCATGTTATAAAGACAAGCAGAATTGAGTTATTAAATCAATTCAACACAGATTTTCAGAGACTTAAACAATATAGATTAATGGAATTTAAAGAGAAGGTTTTCAAACTGAACTTATAAACAGTCACATATTCCATATCAACCATATGATTTTGCAATATTCCGAAACTTAATACTTTTAATTCGAGCAAATACAGAATAATATCAAATCACATTGGCATCAAACACATCACAGATTATTCATATCAAACATTAGATACGATTTAATCAAATCACGTTCGACTCAATTTCAGTCGAATGACCTCAACCACAGATTCAATATATTGAGACTGAGATAACCAAGAAAACCTCACCTGAGCCTACAGTCTGGCCTGACTAGTAGGACTTACCTGGTTGACTCAGTCGCGGACTGAGTCAACTTCCAATTCATCCATTTTTCCTCACATACAGCCGTTGTATCGCAATAACCAGTCTTCTCCTGTCACACAACTTGAAATCGAGTTAGGTTTTTGCTGAATCAATTACTCAAATCAAAAATAATTGAGTGTATATATATAAACTATCCGATTTGATGATTCTCGTTCGATTTAAGTATAAATCGTCGATTTTTATCATCGGAAATCGATTTAATTTCACCAACCAATCCACGATTATTAATCGTATACTCTTAACTACGATTATTGTATTATAAGTATAGTATCTGATGAGTTTCATCAAGAATTGAAGATTGAAGAACGAAGAAACTGAATTAGGGTTCTTCAGATGAGAGGCGGAGAGAAGAGGCGAAAGAGAGAGACTCAGAGATTAGGGTTAGACAAGAGCGTGCACTGTTCCAACATTGTACGTTTTTATATTTTAGGAAATGAACGCACACGATTTGTTAGGGTAAAATATGGATGGTTGGGATTTAAAAATGCAATCAGCATTTGGACTTAAATAAAAATTGGGCTTAAAACCAAATTGGGTTGGATTTAAAAAAATATATGGTATGGTTAATTTTTAATTTTGGGCTGGATAATTAAGAGATAATTGTAAATATATCTGGATTATATTTATCCTTTAAAAATTTTGATTATTTTTAAATATATAAATATTAAAGAGAGATAAATATATATATGTACTTAAATAACATATATTTATAGAATCAATTAGATCATATATTTAAGACCAAAATAGATATATATATATATAATTAACTAGAAAATAATAATTAGTAAGTATAAGAAATACTTCTAAATATTTATAAATCTCATGGAATAATAAATATTCACTCGAATAAGATTATTTTCCCGGTTAATCTGGGCTATTTAAGTTATCTTAACCCGATCAATAAATTTCTTTATTGACAAATCTGAGTTTCAGATAAACTTAATAACTTGATCGGGAGAATATCCTTATTGTTGAGACTTCTTTATAATTCTCAATTGTTCTTTATATAAACCATTATTTCATAAATTCCAACATTCCTAAATCCAAGCGGAGTTTAGTGAATCTCTCGGAATTTAATGGTTTTGTGAATATATCAGCGAGATTGATCTCTGTATCAATATGAGTCATTTTTATATCGCCATTATTGACATGATCACGTAAAAAATGATGTCTCACATCTATATGTTTAGATCTAGAGTGTAATACGGGATTCTTGCTAAGATCAATAGCACTTGTATTATCACATAAGATTGAGATCACATCAAATTTTATATTATAGTCAACTAGTGTTTGCTTCATCCACAGTATTTGAGCACAACACTTTGTAGCTGCTATATACTCAGCCTCGGTTGTTGAGATGGATACGGAATTTTGTTTCTTCAAAAATCACGAGACTAAACATCCACCGAGAAACTGACAAGTACCACTAGTACTTTTTCTATCGACTAAATGCCCGGCATAGTCCGAATCAGAAAAACATACTAAGTCAAATGGTATTCCTTTTGGATACCAAAGACCAACATCGGTGGTTCCTTTAAGATATCTCAATATCCTTTTTACCGCGGATAGATGAGATTCTTTAGGTGCTACTTGAAACCTAGCACACTTACAAACACTATATTGAATATCGGGACGACTTGCAGTTATATAAAGCAAGCTACCGATCATTCCTCGATATTTCTTTGTGTCTATGGGAATTCCTTTTGGATCTTCCGTTAATTTATCGGATGTAGACATGGGAGTAGAGATGGGTTTGGCTGTCACACCCCCAACTTAACAAACACAATATATAACTATTACAATATTTAAAAGAAGGTAAATATAACTGAATCCAAGATCTTACAGTTTAGGGTTTGGAACAGCCCAACACTACCATCTATTACAACTGATTTTAATATCGAGTCCTCACACAAAACTATCTCTTATTCTACCTGAGCTCAAACATACGCATCGGCATCACAAGTCTTACGTGCTGTCTGCTTGAATCTAACCATAGCTGCTAGCTGTAATATCAGGGTTAAAGGAAGAGTGAGCCAAATGTTCAACAAGTGCTAAACAATACGGTACAAAACATAAATCGAGATATTAAAGAATGACAATGCGAAGATATAACTAATAATAACAAGAGATGAAATTTTGGGTGATGGCATCATTTGCTTGAATCAAAACATTTTCAAAATCATATCTTAATCAAAAACATTTTATGACGCTACGGATTACAGCCGGTGATCAGCCGCGAAGTAATCCCGAACCTCGCTGGGTTCTAAAACATTAATGGGATCCCTAGGAAACTTTTAAGCCTACAATATCAGTGTGGAAAGGACTTGCGTCTCAGTCCAGATCCACTATTCAAAGAAAACATTAACCCCCCTTTGGGACTGAAAATCCACATTTTAATCATTTCAAAAGCTGATGCCGATTTATAATAAAATCTCTTAAACAATAAACATTTTTTTATTAAGGGATTATAGATCAACTTTGAAATATTTGAAATATGTCACCAACTCTCAGGGCCATGATTCACTAGACTTTATTCTATCGGGGTACTTGTACAGTTATTATTTACAAGGTTTCTGACAAGGAGATTTAGTAGAGTTTTTGGATAGCAAATTACAAGTCATCAAGTTTTCAAGGACAACAACTTTAACCTTCTTGATAAGTATAAACGAGATAACATACTAAGGAGTACAATTCTTAATTAATATCTTAACTTAACTAAAATTAAGGTTTACTAACAAAATATCAATCTGAATGATCAAGAACTTCCAAAAATTCAAGAGTGATCTACATGCATGCATGACTTCGAGTCTTACAAACCAAAACAACATGATTTACAAATAAATTTTCATTATAATTCAACATGCAAGCCTATCATGGATTATATCTAAATGACCACCTAGCATGCAAATGTTTTTACCAAGATTTTACTAAGATTTTCATGTTATCATCACAAAAACACATAAAATGAAACAAGGCAACCAAAACACCATCCATTCGGCTCCTATCAAGTCATGGCCGAATGGATTAGGGTGAAAACAACATTTGCATAAGTGTAACACACTCATGTCTAGCCATTCTTGTAACGCCCCCAAATCCGGGGTCAGAGGATTTGGTCGTCACTATGAAACCTCAATCCAAATCAACTTGTTTAATCAATAAACAAATGCCAGCGGAAGATATTTAACATAAATGACCCCAACTAATCCAAGATCTTTTAAGGTTACAGTTCTAGAAACAAGATATCCAAATTCCACAATAATTTTTTTCACTTTCTTTTAAAACTCTTTTCAATAATTCTCAATATCCAAACTTAACCCGCTAGTATAACTTCGAAATGAAGTATACTAGGCCTAAATAAAATACACAACTATAATGTAATATAATATAAACAACTTTACATAATAAAACTTACACTAGTCCGCAAACCCTGGACCAACCACCTTCGAAAAGCTTCTTCTTTGCTTCCTCGAATTACGCGGCTAAACAACAAGCTAATCCTCACTGGAGGTTAAATTTAAAAACAGGCAAGTATGAGCGGAAGAAATGCTCAGCAAGATCATTATAGTAAATATAGGGTCGTTTGATATAAAATCGACATCTGCATCAGAGCAACACATTTAAAATCATAATTGCTGAATCATAAAACCTTAGTTGAGGAATCCCAGATTTAATTCCTTAATTATATTCAAAACCATTTTGATATTTTTGAGCGAAATGCTTCAGCAATACTTTGAATCTTGACGAGAGCAAAGCTCGTAAAATAGTGTTTACAGAAATATCGTAAACAACAATAACATGAAACAATGATTATGGATTGAATCATAAACTTTATTCAAAACCGAACTCTGGAAATTAATACTTATTTTGCTGTCATATCAAATTAGATATCAATACGAACTTTGATGCTCACAACATTCCATACTGAAGTCAACATCATTCATCTATACTAATACCACCTTTGATATTTAACAACAACGTAAGTATCAGCATAAATCACAATCTGAATCAAAACCGCACTTTACCATTATTCCAAAACAGAAACAGTTGATAAATCATTTATTCTATGAATATCAAAAATGATATGATAATTTAGATTAGGATCATTTTCCGACGGACGTACTATCACATGCTGATCAGCCCGTGTGATAGCACAAGGTCATGATTCATAGAAAGGTGACCCCAAAATCACTAGTACTCAAATAAAAGGCATAACTAGCCTGTGGCAAAAATTGTGTCATAATGTTTCATATGGCACTTAGAAATAGCCCTCCGCTGGACCGTCCGTCCCGGTCACTTACGCAATTATGATCCAATCTTAAAATCTTTTATTGAAATGGGGTCATAATAATCGACACCCGACATAATTTTATTCCCCCAATTCTTGGGTAGGAATATTCGCAACCAAATCACTTTTATCAAAATCCAAAACATTTATAAATCCGATAATTAGATAAGTAAAATCACTTGACTATTCTGAACATAGAATAACAGATGAGTATTTGCATAAACATAATTATTTAATTCAGCGATATGTAAAACATCTATCTATCTTGAACTGAGAATAGGGAAAGCAATACTTGCATGATAAGATTTAAAATAAATATCACTTGAACAATAAATGATGATAGGGATACTTGCCTTTGGGTTTTAGCAGTTAGTCACACTCACAATGACACATCTGTTCTGACATTCGGTCTTAAAATATCACCGTCTTTCTTTTCAACACTTTACTGATATGCTGCTCCTGCGATTGCTAGAAGCCAGCTACCCAATATCATTCCATCTGGTCCTGATCATCTTGAAAGACTCGCATCTATAATTAGAAAATAACCTTTTAATCGTCTAATCGATAATCACTCAACGAATTGCGCGTTAAAACCCTATCGTCTACCCATACGATAGCCCACACATAAATATAACAGACAATCACAAGACTCTTGATCCACATATACACATAATTCATATAACACGTAATCACATAACTCACGTATCACATAATTCATATAACCCAGGACTGGGTACGTTTAAAACTGAAATTGGGTCAAAATACGATTTATCGATCAATAATCGACTTAGAATGACTTTTAAAACAAGTAATCTTTCGAAACAAAATGATTTGGGTCTCAAAAGTATTTTTAATGAAAGCGGAATATTTTTATGAGTCTGTACGCGTTCGTTTCGTATTAAACAGACGCACGGTTGATTTTCTACGAATAAAATACGAATAATTCAATTAATAATAGTATTAATTGAATATTTAATACTCTATAGATATTTTTAAAAGCCCAAAATAATTATTAGGAATTATTTGGCTTAATTATAAATAATTATATTTTCTTTAACCATTTATAAATAAAATTAATTGATTAAATGAATTAATCAATCAATCAAATCCATAAATAATTAACTAAAATAAATTATAAATAATTAAATCAAATTTGAATTTTTTTGAAAATAATAAAAGAAAATAATTTTTGGAATTAAAATAATTCAGTTAACTATTTAAAATAATTAACTAAATTAATTTTTGAATTTAAAAACAATTTTTGGAATTTCAAATGAATTTTGAATTATTTTCTAAAAATAATTTCCAGAAACATGTTTTGGAAAGGGGTCATCTTCTTAGATGGATCAAATATCAGCAAAGCACAAGAACACAGCCGGGAAGCTTGAAGAACTCGCCGGAATTTTCCGGAATCCGGCAAGCTTCAACACCTCCGACGAACCCCCGAATCCCACCAAAACATCACGAAAACTTCTGTTTTTCACACCAAACTCGACCAAAATCATTCCATAAATTGAATGGAAGCAACTACAACATCAAACAATCAAACCCACACAAAAATTGATCAAAACCATCAAGAACAACAAACTTTCCGTCCAAAAATCGATTTACTTCGTTTCTCAACCATAATCGACGTACTATATATCAAAACGATGCTAGAAACACGTACAATCTAATCATATCATCACAATCAACAACCAATTAACGTATAACCCAAAATATTGAAAAATACAAACTAACAAAACCAAAAACTCGACTATAGCCCTCCGGCAATAGAACGAACACAAAAATGGTATGAATCGACTCTAAATAACATGTTAAAGCTAATCCTAACATCAAAAACAACCAAAAACTCCTGAAAATCAAGAACCCAATTCGTACTAAAATGATGAACTACGTTTTTTGAGCATTACTCCACCTGAGTTGATGATTCTGGTATCAAAATAACGGGCTCGAAGAGAGCTTCGATTCGACTACTAGATCGTCAAAAACGGAGCAACGGATCTCCAGATATCGCAAGATTAAGATCAAGAATGGATTGAAACCTCCAAGAACAAGTTCTTGATTTTTGTTTTTAATAAAAATAAAAATGAAATAAAAGAATAAATGGGCTATTTATATTTTCTGAAAAATAAATACCCCAAAATCAATTTAGGGTGTTTTTATTCCCTAATTAAAATAATTAAGTCCCAAAATTATAATTACGGGTAATAATTTTAAAAATAGTAAAATGTAAAATTCGTATCAAAATTCCCCAAAAATTGTGAATATTTCAAAATTGTAGAAATACTGGGTATTTGAAATACGATTGATTTTATAAAAATAAAAACACAAATTTTGTAGGGTTTGACGTCCCGGTGGGGTCCTGGTTCATAAATTTTCGAAAAATAAAAACGATACTTAATTTAACCGAAAAACTCGAACACGTATAAAATACATTCACACACATAAAATGAGATAAAACGAGTAACGCTAATAAACACGTATCCAAATTATGGATTGATTCATATAAATGCATCTTAACCACGTAACGAGTATCTCATTGGATCATATCGGATCCAAAAATAGGTTACTTAGCCGCTAAGTAAATATAAAACGATACAATTTAATACCAGAATTGAATAATTATCAACACCGAGCTTTTTATAAAATACCATATACGAAAATAATGTAACAATATCTCGTCTCTCGAGAATACGGGTATTGTTGATGTATCGAAATGCGTATCGTATCGAAAATATTGCGCCGGGCCGCGCACGGGTCAAACCGTAATTCAGATCGAAAAAGTTAAAACACGAAAAAGGTCCGGAATTACCAGATTAGGTTAGGAAGGAGTTCTCGGAAGAGTTTCGGGTTGTAAAAACGTAAAAACGGTTGAAGTCAGATGATTCCCGGCTTTATAAAATAATTTTGGTAATTATTCAGAAAATAATTAATAATTCATAAATCAATATAAAATCATCTAACAGTCCAAAAATTACCAGAAAAATATCACAATTATCTATATTTTATTCTGGATATATAATAATTCAAATACTCAAATAATATCACATATAAACACCCAAACATCAATTCCAATTACCAGATAATTCACCAAAATTCACATAAAATTCACATAAATAATTCCAAATAGTTATAATAATAATATTTGAAAATATGGGATATTACAATCTACCCCCCTTATAAGGATTCCGTCCTCGGAATCAGCAGAAGAGAGCACTAGGGATCTTATCACAAATTTTCCATTTCCAAATAAACTCAATTTTCCATAATCTCAAATAAATCTTGTATTCCTTGTATAATAAAACTTTTACAGGAGCTTTACTGTGCACCACTGTTCCATTCACACCCTTTGACCAATTCTTCAATATAATCACTTTTTACCGATCGCGAGAAAGAAGAACAGAATGAAAGATAGAGAGAAGAAAATAAAGATAGATAAAGAGAGAAATAAAGAAACAGATTGACTTCGGTATATGCCACTAATATTTTAATCGCATTGCAGTCCACTGTCGTCCTTCGTAATTTCATCACATCACCTTACTTTGACTTGAACAGGATACTCAACTTAACTTGATTGGCATACCTTCGAATATTTGGAATGATAAAATCATAGAATTTCAAAAAAAAGAATTTGATACCATAACGGAACCAAAATCTGAATTTGAGAAAAAGTATTGTTGAAATAAAAGAATAACTGAGAGATCAATATGATCAAATGAACTTGGTATTGCGTGTCCAAATTAAGACACTACTAAAGGTTGTTAACCTTCTTGTATTCACAACACACACAAGTGATGGCGTCCCATCCAACTCCTATCACACAGACATGTATACATTGTGTCCCTTATAGTTAAGGTTGTTCATCTCAGTTAGAATAAAAGAATATCAAGAGAATTCAAAATCAAATGAATAAAACTGAAAAGATTTCAAAGCTGATATGTTTGAAGAAAATGAAATCCAGAGAACAAAATTCTAGCACCAAAATGAGCAGGTGGTGTCACATCACCAAGAAACTATCCATCAATTTAGAAAAGTGGAATTAAATTATCATAACTTGGCAGAGCTATCAAAACCTGAAAAATAGGCTTCATGACAGCCTCTGGCACATTTGAAACACAGATATAATTGAAAATGAGTGTTAGGGAATATATCTTCTAACAATTACTTCTTTTTGAGAGATGTCAAAAGGAATTTTAGAAAGAGAAGGTATTGCCAAAGTCTTAATATTTATCTTCAATTTGAACTCTCCAGTTGAATCGTCACCCACTTCTAGACACTTCTTCACGTTCCAAGGATATCGATAATCTCCATCGTCGTCGAAACGTAGTAGCCTCAGAAAATTTTACCAAAGAAGTTTGCAGCTTCCCGGAGTTCCATCCAGCTCAACACAACCATCTCAAACGAATCTGCCTATCTTAACTTACTCGTTGGTACTATATCCAATAGTCCAACAGGAACTCGATATGAGCTCAAACATCCTCACATAGCTATACACACTCCTACACAATCTCGTTTCTAGTTTACTATAACCTCAGCTCTGATACCAACCTGTAACGCCCCCAAATCCGGGGTCAGAGGATTTGGTCGTCACTATGAAACCTCAATCCAAATCAACCTGTTTAATCAATAAACAAATGCCAGCGGAAGATATTTAACATAAATGACCCCAACTAATCCAAGATCTTTTAAGGTTACAGTTCTAGAAACAAGATATCCAAATTCCACAATATTTTTTTTACTTTCTTTTAAAACTCTTTTCAATAATTCTCAATATCCAAACTTAACCCGCTAGTATAACTTCGAAATAAAGTATACTAGGCCTAAATAAAATACACAACTATAATATAATATAATATAAACAACTTTACATAATAAAACTTACACTAGTCCGCAAACCCTGGACCAACCACCTTCGAAAAGCTTCTTCTTTGCTTCCTCGAATCACGCGGCTAAACAGCAAGCTAATCCTCACTAGAGGTTAAATTTAAAAACAGGCAAGTATGAGCGGAAGAAATGCTCAGCAAGATCATTATAGTAAATATAGGGTCGTTTGATATAAAACCGATATCTGCATCAGAGCAACACATTTAAAATCATAATTGCTGAATTATAAAACCTTAGTTGAGGAATCCCAGATTTAATTCCTTAATTATATTCAAAACCATTTTGATATTTTTGAGCAAAATGCTTCAGCAATACTTTGAATCTTGACGAGAGCAAAGCTCGTAAAATAGTGTTTACGGAAATATCGTAAACAACAATAACATGAAACAATGATTATGGATTGAATCATAAACTTTATTCAAAACTGAACTCTGGAAATTAATACTTATTTTGCTGTCATATCAAATTAGATATCAATACGAACTTTGATGCTCACAACATTCCATACTGAAGTCAACATCATTCATCTATACTAATACCACCTTTGATATTTAACAAGAACGTAAGTATCAGCATAAATCACAATCTGAATCAAAACCGCATTTTACCATTATTCCAAAACAGAAACAGTTGATAAATCATTTATTCTATGAATATCAAAAATGATATGATAATTTAGATTATGATCATTTTCCGACGGACGTACTATCACATGCTGATCAGCCCGTGTGATAGCACAAGGTCATGATTCAAAGAAACGTGACCCCAAAATCACTAGTACTCAAATAAAAGGCATAACTAGCCTGTGGCAAAAATTGTGTCATAATGTTTCATATGGCACTTAGAAATAGCCCTCCGCTGGACCGTCCGTCCCGGTCACTTACGCAATTATGATCCAATCTTAAAACCTTTTATTGAAATGGGGTCATAATAATCGACACCCGACATAATTTTATTCCCCCAATTCTTGGGTAGGAATATTCGCAACCAAATCACTTTTATCAAAATCCAAAACATTTATAAATCTGATAATTGGATAAGTAAAATCACTTGACTATTCTGAACATAGAATAACATATGAGTATTTGTATAAACATAATTATTTAATTCAGCGATATGTAAAACATCTATCTATCTTGAACTGAGAATAGGGAAAGCAATACTTGCATGATAAGATTTAAAATAAATATCACTTGAACAATAAGTGATGATAGGGATACTTGCCTTTGGGTTTTAGCAGTTAGTCACACTCGCAATGAAACATCTGTTCTGACATTCTGTCTTAAAATATCACCGTCTTTCTTTTCAACACTTTACTGATATGCTGCTCCTGCGATTGCTAGAAGCCAGCTACCCAATATCATTCCATCTGGTCCTGATCATCTTGAAAGACTCGCATCTATAATTAGAAAATAACCTTTTAATCGTCTAATCGATAATCACTCAACGAATTGCGCGTTAAAACCCTATCGTCTATCCATACGATAGCCCACACATAAATATAACAGACAATCACAGGACTCTTGATCCACATACACACATAATTCATATAACACGTAATCACATAACTCACGTATCACATAATTCATATAACACAGGACTGGGTACGTTTAAAACTGAAATTGGGTCAAAATACGATTTATCGATCAATAATCGACTTAGAATGACTTTTAAAACAAGTAATCTTTCGAAACAAAATGATTTGGGTCTCAAAAGTATTTTTAATGAAAGCGGAATATTTTTCTGAGTCTGTACGCGTTCGTTTCGTATTAAACAGACGCACGGTTGATTTTCTACGAATAAAATACGAATAATTCAATTAATAATAGTATTAATTGAATATTTAATACTCTATAGATATTTTTAAAAGCCCAAAATAATTATTAGGAATTATTTGGCTTAATTATAAATAATTATATTTTCTTTAACCATTTATAAATAAAATTAATTGATTAAATGAATTAATCAATCAATCAAATCCATAAATAATTAACTAAAATAAATTATAAATAATTAAATCAAATTTGAATTTTTTTGAAAATAATAAAAGAAAATAATTTTTGGAATTAAAATAATTCAGTTAACTATTTAAAATAATTAACTAAATTAATTTTTGAATTTAAAAACAATTTTTGGAATTTCAAATGAATTTTGAATTATTTTCTAAAAATAATTCCCAGAAACATGTTTTGGAAAGGGGTCATCTTCTTAGATGGATCAAATATCAGCAAAGCACAAGAACACAGCCGGGAAGCTTGAAGAACTCGCCGGAATTTTCCGGAATCCGGCAAGCTTCAACACCTCCGACGAACCCCCGAATCCCACCAAAACATCACGAAAACTTCTGTTTTTCACACCAAACTCGACCAAAATCATTCCAGAAATTGAATGGAAGCAACTACAACATCAAACAATCAAACCCACACAAAAATTGATCAAAACCATCAAGAACAACAAACTTTCCGTCCAAAAATCGATTTACTTCGTTTCTCAACCATAATCGACGTACTATATATCAAAACGATGCTAGAAACACGTACAATCTAATCATATCATCACAATCAATAACCAATTAACGTATAACCCAAAATATTGAAAAATACAAACTAACAAAACCAAAAACTCGACTATAGCCCTCCGGCAATAGAACGAACACAAAAATGGTATGAATCGACTCTAAATAACATGTTAAAGCTAATCCTAACATCAAAAACAACCAAAAACTCCTGAAAATCAAGAACCCAATTCGTACTAAAATGATGAACTACGTTTTTTGAGCATTACTCCACCTGAGTTGATGATTCTGGTATCAAAATAACGGGCTCGAAGAGAGCTTCGATTCGACTACTAGATCGTCAAAAACGGAGCAACGGATCTCCAGATATCGCAAGATTAAGATCAAGAATGGATTGAAACCTCCAAGAACAAGTTCTTGATTTTTGTTTTTAATAAAAATAAAAATGAAATAAAAGAATAAATGGGCTATTTATATTTTCTGAAAAATAAATATCCCAAAATCAATTTAGGGTGTTTTTATTCCCTAATTAAAATAATTAAGTCCCAAAATTATAATTACGGGTAATAATTTTAAAAACAGTAAAATGTAAAATTCGTATCAAAATTCCCCAAAAATTGCGAATATTTCAGAATTGTAGAAATACTGGGTATTTGAAATACCATTGATTTTATAAAAATAAAAGCACAAATTTTGTAGGGTTTGACGTCCCGGTGGGGTCCTGGTTCATAAATTTTCGAAAAATAAAAACGATACTTAATTTAACCAAAAAACTCGAACACGTATAAAATACATTCACACACATAAAATGAGATAAAACGAGTAACGCTAATAAACACGTATCCAAATTACGGATTGATTCATATAAATGCATCTTAACCACGTAACGAGTATCTCATTAGATCATATCGGATCCAAAAATAGGTTACTTAGCCGCTAAGTAAATATAAAACGATACAATTTAATACCAGAATTGAATAATTATCAACACCGAGCTTTTTATAAAACACCATATACGAAATTAATGTAACAATATCTCGTCTCTCGAGAATACGGGTATTGTTGATGTATCGAAATGCGTATCGTATCGAAAATATTGCGCCGGGCCGCGCACGGGTCAAACCGTAATCCGGATCGAAAAAGTTAAAACACGAAAAAGGTCCGGAATTACCAGATTAGGTTTGGAAGGAGTTTTCGGAAGAGTTTCGGGTTGTAAAAATGTAAAATCGGTTGAAGTCAGATGATTCCCGGCTTTATAAAATAATTTTGGTAATTATTCAGAAAATAATTAATAATTCATAAATTAATATAAAATCATCTAACAGTCCAAAAATTACAAGAAAAATATCACAATTATCTATATTTTATTCTGGACATATAATAATTCAAATACTCAAATAATATCACATATAAACACCCAAACATCAATTCCAATTACCAGATAATTCACCAAAATTCACATAAATAATTCCAAATAGTTATAATAATAATATTATAAGGGAAATAAATAAACTTTTGCTTTGAAAAATCATATACTACATAAAGTAAATTTATAATGCAGAAATTTTCATTCACACAAACGTACAATCATTTAGTATATTTGCATTCGGCTCTAATATTATACCAAGTCCACAAATAATATTACACAAAATGCCGATCGTAACATCCTCTCCCCCTTAAGGGATTCTGTCCCCAGAATCTAAGAGAACAGATGAGGATACCGGGAACGCATATCAGACTCTAACTCCCAAGTTGATTCTTCAACCTTGGGGTTCCTCCAAAGTACTTTCACTAACTTTACCGACTTATTCCTAAGACTGTTTACTTGCCAGTCGAGTAATTTGACAGGTTGCTCCACAAATGACAGGTCTGCCTGAATTTTTACAGGTTCATATTCTATCACATGGATGGCGTCAGGATTGTACTTCTTAAGCAATGACACATGGAACACATTGTGCACATGTTGATACTGAGGTAGTAAGGCTAACTCGTAGGCCACCTTCCCCACTTGACTCAAAATTTCAAAAGGACCTATATATCTAGGTGCTAACTTCCCTTTCTTGCCAAATCTAGACAACCCTTTTCTTGGTGACACCTTCAACAAAACGGCTTCGCCTACTTGGAATCTAACATCCTTACGCACTGGATCCGCATACTTCCTCTGTCTATCTTGAGCAGCAATCAACCTTTTCTGAATTAACTTGACTGTTTCATGCAACTGTTGTACCAATTCTGAGCCTAGAATCCTTCCTTCTCCTACTTCATCCCAACTTGTCAGTGATCTACATTTTCATCCGTACAAAGCTTCGTATGGTGGCATGCCAATACTGGAGTGATAATTGTTGTTATAAGAGAATTCTACTAATGGCAAGTGGTCGTCCCAACTTCCTGCAAAATCGATTGCACAACTGTGCAAAATGTCTTCGATTGTCTGAATTGTCCTTTCGCTCTGACCATCAGTCTGCGGGTGGTACGCCGTACTCATGTTCAACTTCGTGCCAAGACTTTCTTGAAATTGCTTTCAGAATCTCGAGTTAAATCGGGGATCTCTGTCTGAAACTATCGATACGGGTACTCCATGCCTTAGTACGATTTCACGCACGTACAGATGAACCAACCTGTCCAATGATGACTTCTCATTAATTGGAAGGAAATGCGCCGACTTCGTAAGGCGATCAACTATAACCCAGATAGCGTCATGTCCGGATTTCGTTCGCGGTAGTCCCACTATAAAGTCCATAGCAATATTTTCCCATTTCCATTCTGGAATCTTTAGGGGCTGAATTAATCCGCTTGGTCGTTCATGTTCTGCCTTCACTTTCTGACAAGTATAACACTTTGCAACCCATTCTGCCACGTCTCGCTTCATATTTGGCCGCCAAAAGTTCTGCTTTAAGTCCCGATACATCTTGGTGCTTCCCGGGTGGATTGAAAATATTGAATTGTGGGCTTCTTGTAGGATCTCATTCTTCAATTCAGGTACATGAGGAATCTAAATTCTTGAGGAAAACCTTAGTATACCTTGCTCATCCCTTTGAGTGCCAATCTCTTCTCCAGTTAGCTGATTCTTCTCTTTCTCCATTACTTCTTCCTGACATTTCCTTATCTTTTCCACTAGTGTTGGCTGAAAAGTCATTGCACGACAAACTTCTTCAACTATTCCACTATCACAAAGTTCTAATCCAAATTCCTTAATCTCTTCAGACAATTCCTTTGGTATTGCTATCATATTCAATCTTTCCTTCCTACTTAAAGCATCGGCTACAACGTTCGCCTTTCCAGGATGATAATTTATCGAGCAATCGTAGTCCTTGATCAATTCCAACCATCTTCTTTGCCTCATATTGAGCTCCTTCTGAGTGAAAATGTACTTTAAACTCTTGTGATCCGTGTAGATTTCACACTTTTCCCCGTAGAGGTAATGTCTCCAAATCTTAAGTGCGAACACTATGGCGGCTAGTTCCAAATCATGCGTCGAGTACTTTAATTAATGCGATTTTAACTGTCTTGACGCATACGCGATCACCTTACTGTGTTACATTAGCACACATCCCAATCCTTTATGTGAAGCATCGCTGAAAATCACAAAGTTTCCTTGGTCGTCTGGTAGTACTAACACCGGAGCTGTTATCAATCTCTGTTTCAACTCTTGAAAGTTATCCTCACATTCTGCATTCCATTTGAACTTCTAATTCTTCCTGGTTAACTTAGTCAATGGAGTGGCGATTTTCAAAAAATCCTTGACAAACCTTCTATAATACCCTGCCAATCCTAGAAAACTTTGCACTTCTGTAGGTGTCTTTGGCCTCTCCTAACTCATGATCGCCTCAATCTTTTCCAGATCTACTTTAACTCCTTCATCTCAAATGACATGTCCCAAAAATTGAACTTCCTTTAATCAAAACTCGCATTTAGAAAACTTGGCATACAACTTCTCTTGTTGGAGTATCTCCAATGCTATCCATAGATGTTGCTTATATTCTTCTTTCGATTTTGAATAAATAAGGATGTCATCAATGAATACCACTACGAACTTGTCCAAATACTTTTTAAATACCCGATTCATCAGATCCATAAATGCTGCCGGAGCATTAGTCAATCCAAAAGGCATTACTAAGAATTCATAATGTCCGTATCTGGTCCTGAATGCTGTCTTGGGAATATCTTCTTCCTTGATCTTTAATTGATGGTATCCTGATCTCAAGTCAATCTTTGAAAAGGACTTTGCTCCTTTCAGCTGGTCAAATAGGTCATCTATTCTTGGTAGCGGGTAGCGGTTCTTAATCGTCACCTTATTCAACTCCCGATAATCTATACATAGCTGCATACTTCCATCTTTCTTCTTTACAAACAGAACAGGTGATCCCCATGGTGACGTACTTGGCCGTATCACTCCTTTGTCCAACAATTCTTGTAGCTGGCTCGCCAACTCTTTCATTTATGCTGGTGCCATCCTATATGGGGCCTTTGAAACTGGTTCTGTGCCCGGAGCAAGGTTGATCTCGAACTCGATTTGTCGATCTGGTGGTAAGCCTGATAGTTCGTCTGGAAACACATCTGGGAATTCGTTAACTACGGGAATATCTTCTATGCTGGGGTTGCCCTTTTTTGAATCCACTACATAAGCTAGGAACGTCTCACAACCTTTTCTAAGTAACTTCTTAGCCTAAACGATTGTAAGAAACAGTTGCTCTTGCCTCTGTCCCTTAAATACTACCTTCTCTCCACTCTTCGTCTTCAAATACACTTTCTTAGTCTTACAATTAATATGGGCGTTATTCTTCCCTAACCAATCCATACCTAAAATTATATCAAACTCTCCCAACTTGAAGAGTATCAAGTCGGCTGAAAACTTATACCCCGAAATATCGATCTCACACTTCGGACAGAATTGATTCACAGGAATCTTCTCTTGGTTCGTAATTACCACATTTACTACCTCGCTCATAACCATTTTATCACATTGAATTTTATCAACAAAAGTTTCTGATATGAAGGATCTCGTTGCTCCCGAATCAATCAATACTTTAGCTTTGATATTATTTAGTAAAAGTGTACCTGCTATCACCTCAGAGTTCTGAACAGCGTCCTTCATTTTCAGATCGAATGTCCTTGTTGTTGCTTGCGGAGTTGTTGTAGGTGGTGGAGGTAACGCCAATACCTCGGCTGGCACGTTTGCACTGGTACTTTCCACATTCATCAGAGCTTTAACTGGTCCGTTTGTCTTGCACTCCCTAGCTATGTGTCCAGTCTTTCCACACTTGTAACATGTAACTCCTGGTTTCGGCATCTTACATTCATTTTCCAAATGTCCTTTCTGGTTGCACCTATAGCATGTAATGCTCAGTTTATTACACACTCCGGGGTGCCTTCTTCCACAATGCTTGCATTCCGGTCTCTGAAATCTGTTTTCTCCAGTTTGTCCTTGACTTGCCGGGTTGTTCCCTTTCAATTCTTGTCTTTTTCCCGAATTCCCCTTCTTTTGAAAATTTCCGCCCTTATGGAACCCAATCCTCTTTACATTCTGATCTTGTGAATTTCCGGCTTCGGACTTTTCTCCATAAAATGAAGCCTTTCTTTTCTTGTTATCCCTTTCCTTTCTTGACCGCATCCCATTATTCTCAATCAGAGCAGCTTTCTGTACTACTCCCGCATAGGTATCAAGCTCAAACATAGCCACTCTATCTCTGATCCAAGGCTCCAATCCTTGTTGAAATCTCTTCGCTTTTTCCTCCTCACTGCTGGTATACTTTGTCACAAACCTTGACAATTCTGTGAACTTCTTCTCATACTCTAGTACAGACATATTCCCTTGCTTCAATTCATGAAATTTAAGCTCCATCTGATTCTGCATGTACTTAGGGTAATACTTTTCCAGAAATAGCTTCTTAAATCTCTCCCAAGAAACTTGTTGATTTGCTTCCATAGTTTTTACTGATTCCCACCAATAGATGACTTCGCCCTTCAAGAAGTAAGTAGCATATGGTGTCTTCTGATCGTCCCCCAACTGTACCAACTCAAAAGCCCTTTCCATCTCTTTAATCCATGTGTTAGCTATTATTGGATCAGTGGTATCATGAAATGTAGGTGGATTCACATTCTGAAAAGCCTTAAAAGTGACAACTTGTCGAGGTGGTACTGGTGGATCAGGTGGTTGGTGTGGTTCACGGTTATCTTGGTTTCAAATCATTGTTGAAGAGTTATTTGTTGTTGAGCTATAACGTTGGTTTGCTGTTATAAAGTTTCCAGTAATCGAATAATATTTGGATCTGTGGTAGATGTGGTTGTTGGGTTCTTCTTTTTGGGTGACATGATCCTGAAATAAGAGTTATATCAAAACAGGTTTGAATGATAAAATAATTCGAGGGTATCACATGGCATTCTTATTTACATATGAGGTCAAGTTTCAAATTAAATAGATATGGTGATGCATATAAAGGCGTAAAATAACAGTTGAGAGCAAATGGAACGATAGTGCATAATAATTGAAATCTAGAGGTCTCAATACATCAAGATCAGGATAAGGTCTGATTCTAGGAATAACATGCTTATTTAAAGGAACAACTGGGAATTCTACGAAGTCCGATAATACAACAACATGAAAGGTAGATAATGGAAAGAACTAAGGCTCCATTCCATAGGAACGGGGCTTGGTAGTCTTCTCCTCTCGAAGCATCTTCACAATGCTCTGGAACTCATCCTCTACCATCTGGATGATATACTGGCTGGTGCGGTCTCGGTGCGATGGCATCTCCTCAAGCTTAGTGTTGACATACTGAACCAAGGTCTCAAGTCTCACAGTCATCTGCTCCTTAGGCTTCCCTTCATAGTTTCGGCTGTCCGAATACACGTTCTTCAGTCGGTCTATCAGTCGGTCGTACTTGCCCTGAAGCATGTCAAACTCGCGCCTCAACTCAGCATACACGGAGAAAGCAATACTGTCGTCCGACCTAGAGGATGATGAGGAGTGCGCCCTTTGCTGACAAACCAATAAGAGGAGTATTAATAATAAATTTACTTAACCTACTATCTCGCATATTATCTATAACCTATACATATATCCTATAACCTATTTGGGCTGCCCAGGGACTCTAAACCTGGCTCTGATACCAAAACATGTCACACCCCCAACTTAACAAACACAATATATAACTATTACAATATTTAAAAGAAGGTAAATATAACCGAATCCAAGATCTTACAGTTTAGGGTTTGGAACAGCCCAACATTACCATCTATTATAACTGATTTTAATATCGAGTCCTCACACAAAACTATCTCTTATTCTACCTGAGCTCAAACATACGCATCGGCATCACAAGTCTTACGTGCTGTCTGCTTGAATCTAACCATAGCTGCTAGCTGTAATATCAGGGTTAAAGCAAGGAGTGAGCCAAATGCTCAACAAGTGCTAAACAATACTGTACAAAACATAAATCGAGATATTAAGGAATGACAATGTGAAGATATAACTAATAATAACAAGAGATGAAATTTTGGGTGATGGCATCATTTGCTTGAATCAAAACATTTTCAAAATCATATCTTAATCAAAAACATTTTATGACGCTACGGATTACAGCCGATGATCAGCCGCGAAGTAATCCCGAACCTCGATGGGTTCTAAAACATTAATGGGATCCCTAGGCAACTTTTTAGCCTACAATATCAGTGTGGAAAGGACTTGCGTCTCAGTCCAGATCCACTATTCAAAGAAAACATTTTAATCATTTCAAAAGCTGATGCCGATTTATAATAAAATCTCTTAAACAATAAACATTTTTTTTATTAAGGGATTATAGATCAACTTTGAAATATTGGAAATATGTCACCAACTCTCAGGGCCATGATTCACTAGACTTTATTCTATTTGGGTACTTGTACAGTTATTATTTACAAGGTTTCTGACAAGGAGATTTAGTAGAGTTTTTGGATAATAGGAAAGAGTAATGCCAACTAGGCTTTAAACAAGGGTTTTCGACAAGGTACAGGTACTAGAACATCAAGAAGATAAGCTTCATGTATACTAGGGGTGTTATGGTATGAAGAAAATGATCTTTAGCTTAAGGTATATCAGGATTGTCGAACTTTAGGGTAAGAAAAAGGTTATTAATCAATTAAGAACAACTTTTAAAGAATAACTGGTTTTTAGGTATCAAGGTAAAATTTTTATTAGGGTTCAAGCATCAGGATGAGATGTCAAGATTTTAGGAATCAATAGCATGTTAATCAAGAGGATCAATCAAGTATTATCTTTATTTTATCACGGCATTCCAATTACTTTGATGTACTAGCATGATACGACTTTTGATCTACTTGTAATATGTACTTGAGGGTTCATGGCATTTCTATATAATACGAAGATGGATTTAATAATAACTTGGTTCAAGTATAACAAGATAACTCAGGATGCTCGCATCATATATATAGGAACTAATTATCACACATTTGCAGTATAAACGAAAAACAGGTTGAATCACTTGCCTTGAGAAAGGCTGGACTGGTCTGGAGGTAAGAGCAACTGAAAACTTTAATTGACCTTTATGGCAATTTTACCCTCGTCTCGAGATCCTACACAATTAATAATAACCTCATTATAATATATTCTCACCAACTCAACCTATTTTTTTAACCCGAAATTAAACACAAGTGGCACTTAGGCCTATATGCACGAAATTTATAATCACCTTATAAATATAATAGTACACATAGCCACATATACTCACATATCATATTTTAATACCAAATAATATCACACACACCATATTACAATACTAGGCTTGGATGATCTCGACCCACAACTTAAGTCACTTGATTGCTAAACTAGACAAAGTCTCCAAATTTGGCATCCTAACTCGACGTGCCTTTACTAAACTATCCAAAACCTATTGACCCTCACTTGGGCCTTTTACTCTAATGGCTTTATACTATCTTGCAACCATAGTGGTCAACCTAGGTCTCACTCATAAGTGCTCTAAAACTATGTGATAAGTGAAAGTGCTCACTAAGGTAAATTTCAGAATGACATCTATGGTTTCTTGAGTGCATTAGACACTCTTACACTACAATTATACCTCCAAAACTTCTACACTATACTCTTCTGACCATAAGGCATATCCCAAACTTGATGTGGTTCAAGGACCTAGCTTGGGCCTCCTTGGGCCTAAGCTTAAAGTCCATGGTTCCCCTGTTTTACTGGGCAGAAAATGCCCTGATTTGAACTTAACTTGTGACACATGATTCTGACTCAAATCCTATGTATTATGGCTGGAAAAACTCCTCTGACACTCCCTCTAACTAAGGCTCAACAGAGCCTAATGAGGGCCTACCCATGACATGGTCAAAACTTCATATTTCTAAGTTGCAACAAAACTGTCCCCTGCTGGACAGATTTTGTGATTTCACTCGTGCACCTAACCAAACGACTTACAAACCTCCAACAAACACCTAAAACCTATCATATACTCCTAGTGCTAGCTTCTTGTGGTTTGGGACTCAAAGGGCACAACAATGACATGGTCAAAACTCACTCTAAACCTCAGGGTACCAAACTGATTTTCTACAGAAACTAATACTCTCCTTTTTCCAAGGTTCTTACTTAACAAACCCAACCAACAACAACCAAACTAAGGTGATCTACTGAACTAACTCCCTTACACTCAAAATAGGCTTAGTGGAGATCATCCTTACCTAAGGTGCAACATAGCAAAACAAAAGTAATCACATTACACAAATTACAAGTCATAAGTTTTCAAGGACAACAACTTTAACCTTCTTGATAAGTATAAACAAGATAACATATTAAGGAGTACAATTCTTAATTAATATCTTAACTTAACTAAAATTAAGGTTTACTAACAAAATATCAATCCGAATGATCAAGAACTTCCAAAAATTCAAGAGTGATCTACATGCATGCATGACTTCGAGTCTTACAAACCAAAATAACATGATTTCCAAATAAATTTTCATTATAATTCAATATGCAAGCCTATCATGGATTATATCTAAATTATCACCTAGCATGCAAATGTTTTTACCAAGATTTTACTAAGATTTTCATGTTATCATCACAAAAACACACAAAATGAAACAAGGCAACCAAAACACCATCCATTCGGCTCCTATCAAGTCATGGCCGAATGGATTAGGGTGAAAACAACATTTGCATAAGTGTATCACACTCATGTCTAGCCATTCTCAACCCTATGATACTATAACTCATGGTGAAAGCCTTGAATTCACAAGAATCAAGGATATTCACTTTGAGTTTAACAAAAACACCACCATGCAAGGTCACACATAAGTTTCCTACTCTAAACTCTTGAGATATACAAGAACAACATATAGGGAGTAAGATTACTTGATTATAGGATGATTGTTTGAGTGAAGAAATGAAGAAAAAAAAGGGAATGGGGGCCTCGGTTTTGGAATGGCCGAGAGGGAGGGGGAAAAAGCCGAGGGGGAGGGAGGAGGAGAAGGGGAGGGTGAAGTGATGGGGTGAAAGTGGAGTGGTGATCACTCTTTGATTTGTTTTTATGTCTTTGATTTGACTAAAATTGAGTGGGTTTGGGAAATGACAAGAGTAACCTTCTAGCTAAAGTTAGGTCATTTTGCATGCAAGGTCAAGGAGGTAATTTGGCTAATAAATTATGAGTTAATGGGTTTGGAAATGTCTTCTTTGTCCCTGAAGAGAATAGAAGAGTGGTTTGCATGCATGGGCTTCCATGTAATTTGCTAATTATAACAAATAAAATTTTTAAAGATTTATTTTTATAAAATAAAATACAAGTTTAAAAATTATAAAAATTTTACCATAAAATAACTTGGATTTTTAGTTTATAAAATCACTTTTGAAATTTGTGAACAAAATAACTTTCAAAAGAAAATTTCTCCAAGGTTTAGAATATTCCTTATAAATAAAAAATAAGGGAAATAAATAAACTTTTGCTTTGAAAAATCATATACTACATAAAGCAAATTTATAATACAGAAATTTTCATTCACACAAACGTTCAATCATTTAGTATATTTGCATTCGGCTCTAATATTATACCAAGTCCACAAATAATATTACACAAAATGTCGGTCGTAACATTGGCATTATCCATTTCAAACTTTTTCAACATCTCTTTACAATACTTGGATTGAGAGATATGGATGCCTTCATCGGATTGCCTTATTTGCAATCCTGAAAAGAAGTTTAATTCTCCCATCATACTCATCTCAAATTCTTTACTCATGTTATCAGAGAATTCTTTACATAGCGCATCATTTGTTGACCCAAAGATGATGTCATCTACGTATATTTGTACGAGCAATATATCATCTTTTTCTTGCCTCGTAAATAAGGTTTTATCGGCCGTTCCCATCTTAAATTTATTGTCTAGTAGGAACTTGCTCAACCTTTCGTACCATGGTCTAGGGGCTTGTTTTAAGCCATATAGAGCTTTATATATTTTATAGACATAATCGGGATGTGTTGCATCTTCAAACCCGGTAGGTTGTTTCACATATACTTCCTCTTCCAAAATCCCGTTCAAGAATGCAGATTTCACATCCATTTGATAGACTTTGAAATTTTTATGACAAGCATAAGCCAATAGCATTCGAATTGATTCAATTCTTGCTACAGGTGCATATGTTTCATCAAAGTTTATACCTTCCATTTGGGTATATCCTTGTACAACTAACCTTGCTTTATTTCGAACTACCATTCCATTCTCGTCTAATTTATTTCGAAATACCCATTTTGTGCCAATAATGGAAGTATCATGAGGCTTAGGGACAAGTTCCCATACTTTACTACGAGTAAATTGGAGCAATTCATCTTGCATAGCAGAAATCCAATCCTCGTCTAATAAAGCCTCTTTTGCGGTCTTAGGTTCTATTTGAGATAGAAAACTAAGATGATTCACAACGTTTTGAACTTGTGACCGCGTTTGAACTCCCTTCCTTAAGTCTCCAAGTACATTATCTAATGGATGACTTTTTATAGTGGGAATTGCTTGAGGAAGTTCATCTTCCTTTTCGTCCAATTCTAATGGATATTTATGTACGGGAGTCCCGAGATCCATATTTTTGAATTATCGAATAACCTTTTCAATATCATCTTGTTCAACATTTTCTTGATCAACAAGATCTTTATATTTCGCCGGTGGTTTACTTTCATCAAAAGCTACATTCATAGATTCTTCCACCACAAGCGATTTGAGGTTAAACACTCGATAAGCTTTACTATTGTTCAAGTATCCAAGAAATATACCTTCATTTGATTTAGGATCAAACTTAGTAAGGTACTCTTTTAAATTTAATATGAAGCACTTGCTTCCGAATACTCGAAAATAGCTTAATTTCGGAGTTTTGCCAAAATATAACTCGTAAGGAGTCTTTTGTTTTATAGGTCGTAGCAAAACCCGATTAAGAATATGGCAAGCGGTTGACATAGCCTCGGCCCAAAAATATATTCATTTAGCATTGTGCTAGCCATTTCTTGGAGTGTTCTATTTTTCCGTTCAACTACTCCGTTGGATTGAGGAGTGTATGGAGCGGAAAAATTATGTGTGATGCCATGTTCATCACAAAAGTTGGTGAAACTTGAATTCTCAAATTCTTTACCATGATTAGTCCTTATATAGACTATGGTTTTATTTTTTTGATTTTGAATCCTTTTACATAAGGATGAGAAGGACTCAAAAGCATCACTTTTGGCTTTGAGAAATTCAGTCCATGTGAATCGTGAATAATCATCCACAACTACCAACGTATATGAGCAACCTCCGAGACTTTGTATTGGAACCGGACCAATAAGATCCATATGTAGTAGCTCGAGAGGTCTCGAGGTAGATACCATAAACTTTGCTTTGTGAGAAGCTCGAATTTGTTTACCAACTTCGCAAGCTTCACAAGTATGATCTTTATGATAGTTTAGTTTTGGTATACCTCGGACATGGTCTTTAGTTGATATATTCTTAATCAAATTCATGTTGGCATGTCCTAATCTTCGATGCCATAGCCATGGATCAGCATCTATAGTGATTAGGCATACGTTTACTTGCTTGCTCATGTCACATGTATACACATTTTTATTTCTAGGGCAAGTGAGAACCAAATTTCCAAATTTATCTAATATAGAACAATGAGTAGTGTAGAAAATTACCTTGTAGTCATTGTCGCATAGTTGACTGATGGAGAGAAGATTGTACCTTAACCCGCTGACCAATTGAACGCCGGAAATTTTAACTTTCCCATTTCCGATATCTCTGATGCCGACAATGTTTCCTTTACTACTATCACCAAATGTTACGCTCCCCGCGGTAACCTTTTTAATATTGTTCAAGAGTGACTTATTACCGGTCATATGTCTTGAACATCCACTATAAAGGTACCATATGTCTTGTTTTGCGGCAAGACAGACCTACATACATAATTAGTTAAATTTATAGGTACCACTTTGTCTTGAGGGTCCTGGGGTTAGTACATCATATATAACATTTGATTTATGAAAGAATCTAGGCATGGTATAATTATCATTAGGCATGTAAGTATTTCTAGATGCATAAGGCCTAGTTTGAGGTAGATAATACCTAGAGCTATCATGAAATCTTGATGGAGCATGATAAACATTATATCTATTATTAGCATGGTAATTATCATAAGCATTTCTACTAAGAGGTTGTTGCCTTCTAAATACATTACCATTTACATGATATTGTGTGTTTCTATTTTGAAACATAGTTGGTTGATGAGACCATTGTTGCCTTGGATTTTTATATTCCATATTTTTGTGAGGCACACGTTTATCATCTTTCTTGTATGATTCCTTGCGAATCCATACACGCTTCCCCTTAATTTCACCATTTTTGAATTTGCAATATTGAATGGTATGTCCCATTTTATTACAATAAGAACATTTATAAGATGGTGATTCAGGTGAAGTCTTTATTGGTGATATAAATCTCCGAGTATTTTCTTTAGGAGGAGAATTCTTATTATATCCCAAACCTTCATGATTATATAAGGTTTTTGTATGCACCATTTAATCCAACATCTTATTGCCTTTTGTAAATCTTTGAATGACTTTTTCAAGATTTTCATTTTCTTTCTTTAAGGCATCAATCTTGTTGTTAAGGATTCTTTCTTGATCCTTAACTTGAGCTATGAGTTTATAATTTTCTTCTTTTAACCTTACTGTGACGGCCTCAACCCCGGGGTCAGGAGTTGACGTCACAAAACACAATTACCAAAAATATAAATAACAAAATTATTATTAAAATATACTAACTTGACCCCGAACCAAGATCCGATCCAGGTTCAAGTATAATTCAGGTTCTCATTATTACAAACTCTTTATTCAATATCTAAGACACACTAACTCTATTCAGCAACTCCTCAGACCTCATGGTCGGATACAAACTACCTCAGAGGAGCCAGGTCCAGTAGGGGCGGGAATACGGGTCGGTCTGACTGATCTTCTAGGCATCTGTGAAATATACATAACAGTTTGTAAGGGTGAGCATAATACCTCAGCAGTACCAAATATGAATAACAGATTAAAACAGTAATGTAACAATAACGGGAACAGAGCTGTAATCATAATATTAACATTTCATAATGATAATCAAAGCAACTGGATATCACTAATTAACATGCTTTGTGAAAACAACATAGTAGTGTGCTGCGTAATACCAGAGTCCAATTTTAGCATGCTAATCATTTTATAAAATCGCTGTATCAATCAATCATGCTTTTATATAATTCACAAATCCCAATCAGATACATAGCGGATATGTGAAGACAGCTGATCAGGCTATCAACACCAGACGGCTCTAACTGCCATCCCATTTATCTGTTCCGGAACTCAGAGACTAGCTAGGTCTCTAACCTGCTGGACTAATTGGTTTTATAGTGCGCGCAACCGAATTCGCCTCTTACGCCACCTCAATAGGCCTACTATGGCCTAAATGTATCCCATATCTGACCGTTTTATCCAGTTTTCAAAACACTTGTACCTATCTCATTTTCAAAATCATTTATTTAATCAGCACACATATAAAATCCATTTCGCAAATCATTCCATTCAAGATAAGTACCTTTCGAAGTTACTTTTCCCCAAAACAATTTGAAAACAGTAATTTTATAACTACAGGGGATACATAACTTAAAACGTTTCTGTTCCAATACGAGAATAAACATTTAGCTATTCATATGCACTGAACCATAAAAGAATGGTCAGGGGTACTTGCCTTGCAACGCTTTACAAAACCCTAAGTAGCTTTCACACTGACTTTGATCCTGGAACAACTCGACTGGGATCTACAATTACCAAAATACCCTAATTAGTTATATCGAATGCTTGATATCCTCAAATCCCAATAAACCAAATCCGACAACCCGACTCGTATTATTATTATTATACACATAATCATGTAATCACATCTCTCGAACATAAATAGGGGTAACACGTAACACATAATTATGTACGATTACAAATATATTTTTAGAAAATTTTGGCAGCAACTTCTTTATTTATAAGACTACCTGTCGATTATAATCGACGTCAACAATTCTCAACAATCCATAACATTATTCCGTACAACCCAACACCAATCAAAATTAATTATTTAAATCCAAACATATTTTACATAATTATTTTATTTTATTTATTTATAGAATTTAGGACTCAGAACATCGTCATCACCGTCCACCGTTGACTCACCGAAGTTCATCGTCAACGGCGGCACAATTTATTGGCGCCCGATATATTACGGGTTCCCAAATAAATTATACCGATTATTGTAAAACCAATTCCAACATGAATAATTAATATCACGAATATTAATCAATAATTCCCTGCAGTAAAAGGAATTAAATTAAAATCTGCACAATCCAAACCAACAACACCCAAACGGCCCATCAAGGCCCAACAATAAAACTCAACTGTCAGGCCCAATAATAGGCCCAACAGAACCAACAGAATCGAGCCCAACAGAATCCAACACAGGGAAACAGCACAGCACAGGAACCAACACGACCACAGCACACACGCGCCGTGGCTCGCACTCACACACCGCAAATAACACACATAACTCACACACACGACACACACAACATACACACACAATCAAAACACACACACACAAGCATATACAGATGAACAGAGAAGCAAAACCGAGTGGCCGGAAAAAGAACCCACCGGAAAATGATGACGGCAACCGCACCGAGAAACAATAGGAGAACGAAAAAGAAAAAGGAGGAGGAAGAGGAAGAGTGGAGAGATGAGAGATAATGAGATATGAGAGAAGATAGACTGTAGAGAGATCGAGATAGAGAGACAATGAGCCGAGAACAGGGATGAAGGGGGGGTTTGTTAATTTTTTTTTTATTTACAATTGCTCCTGTTACAACACGTATCACAAAATTAAAGGATACGTGTCAATTCATTTATATATGAAATTGACACGTGTCCAAATATTAACCGGGGATCGAAAATTGCACTTATCGAACATCCGCGACATTTAAAATGATCCCAGAAATTCATAAAAACCATCTTAATATATTATAAATATCCTGAAGAAAATAAAAATGTAACTTTCGAAATTTTAAAATAATCTTTAAAACACACTTTATGCCCGCGTTTTAACAAATAACAAAACAACGCGCGGTTAAAATAACTTCCGAAAATTTCCAAAATAATTTTAAAATTCTCAGAATAATACGAACTTAATAAAATATAAGTTTCATAATTTTTAAAGATTCCCATAATTAAATATGGATTTTAGCATTTAACACACTCAGAAAATCATTTTAAAAAATGAATAATTAACAAAATATTGATTTCTCAATTTTATAAAGTCCTAAAAATAATTATTGAAATTATAAAATTAGAAAACCAATTTTAAAGACAACCCAAGTATTTATGGAATTAAAATTACAATAAAATCACTTTTACAAACAAAATAAAATCATGTAACTCACTAATAAATCATACAATTCAATTCCACATATCAACAAATCATAATTAATTAAGTACAATCAATACTGCTGCCAAAAACCATTATACACCTTCTATTTATTTACTTAAACATTTATTACACTTCCAAATAAAATAAAAATACACGAGTCGTTATATCCTTTCCCCCTTAAAAAGATTCTGCCCCCAGAATCTGACTCAACTAAACAAATGAGGATATTTATCAAGCATGTCTGACTCTAATTCCCAAGTAGACTCTTCTACTTGAGGATTTCTCCACAAAACTTTTACTATAGGAATTGACTTATTCCTAAGGACTCGTTCGTTACGGTCTAGGATTTGAACCGGTTGTTCTATATAGGACAAATCTGGTTGAAACTCAATCGGTTCGTATTCTATGACTTGATTCGAATTAGGAACATAGGGCTTCAACATAGACACGTGGAACACATTATGAATGTGCTGCCACTGTGGTGGTAACGCTATCTCATAAGCGACCTTTCCCACTTTCTTCAAAACCTCAAAGGGTCCTATGAATCTAGGGCTAAGTTTACCCTTCTGACCAAATCGTACTAACCCTTTCCAAGGTGATACCTTTAGTAACACCAGAGCTCCTATCTCTAAGTCCATGTCTTTTCTATGTAAATCCGCATATTTTCTTTGTCTATCTTGAGCTTCTTCCAACCTTTTCCGAATTAACACTATGGCATCCTTAGTCTGCTGAACCAACTCAGGACCTAACACTTTCTTTTCTCCTACCTCATCCCAATACAACGGTGATCTGCACTTACGCCCATACAAAGCTTCATAAGGTGGCATCCCTATACTGGCATGGTAGCTGTTATTGTACGAGAACTCAATCAAGGGTAGGTGCTCATCCCAATTACCCTTAAAATCTAAAACACAGACTCTCAACATATCTTCTATGGTCTGAATCGTCCTCTCACTTTGGCCATCCGTCTGAGGATGATAGGCGATGCTCATATTCAATTTTGTTCCTAAGCACTCTTGGAATTTAGTCCAAAACCTGGAATTAAATCTCGGGTCTCGATCCGACACTATAGAAACAGGAACTCCATGTTTGGTAACTATCTCATCCAAGTATAACTTCACTAGCCTTTCCAACGAATACCTTTCATTAATCGGAAGGAAATGCGCCGACTTAGTCAATCTATCAATGATTACCCAAATAGCATCATGATTCGCTCTCATCTTTGGCAATCCCACTACAAAATCCATAGCAATGTCTTCCCATTTTCATTGAGGAATCTCCAAAGGTTGTAACAATCCACTCGGTCGTTGATGCTCTGCTTTCACCATCTGACACACGTGATATTTACTTACCCAATTGGCAATATCCTTCTTCATTCCCGTCCACCAAAAATTTCTCTTCAAATCCTGGTACATCTTGGTACTACCAGGGTGGATAGAAAACCTAGAGTTATGTGCTTCCGGCAATACTTCGTTCTTCAACTCCGTTACATCAGGAATCCAAACTCTGGACGAAAACCTATATAAACCTTGACTATCTTTTTGAGTACACAACTCATCTCCTGTCAAAGTATCCAACTCTTGTTCCATAACTCCTTCTTGACATCTTCTAATCTTTTCCATCAAGGCCGGTTGGAAAGTAATTTCATATAGTTGCTCTTGACTTCCGTTAGATTCTCGAACTTCAATTTCCATTATTTCCAAGTCTCGTGCCAATTCCTCCGCAACCTTAGCCATATTCATCTTTTCCTTCCTACTTAAGGCATCAGCCACTACATTGGCTTTACCCGGGTGATAATTAATCGAACAATCATAATCCTTAATCAACTCCAACCACCTTCTCTATCTCATGTTCAGATCTTTTTGTGTGAATATATACTTCAGGCTCTTATGATCCGTGTAAATATTGCATTTCTCTCCATACAAGTAGTGACGCCATAACTTTAAAGCAAATATTATAGCCGCCAATTCAAGGTCACGAACCGGATATTTCTGCTCGTGAGGCTTTAGCTGTCTGGAGGCATACGCAATCACTTTGTCATGTTGCATTAACACACATCCCAATCCTTTCAAAGAAGCATCACTATAAATTACAAAGTTTCCCGTCTCATCTGGCAATGCTAGCACTGGAGCCGTCACTAGTCTTCGTTTTAACTCCTGAAAACTCTTTTCACACTTTTCCGTCCAAGCGAACTTCTCATTCTTCCTGGTCAACTTAGTTAGTGGGGATGCAATCTTCGAGAAATCTTTCACAAAACTTCGATAATATCCTGCTAATCCAAGAAAACTTCTTATTTCCGTTGGTGTCTTCGGTTGCTCCCATTTTAATACGGCTTCAATCTTTACCGGGTCTACTTTGATACCTTCTTTACTTATTACGTGACCAAGGAACTGTACTTTCGTCATCCAAAACTCACACTTAGAAAACTTAGCATACAATTGCTTTTCTCTTAACTTTTGAAGGGCAATCTGCAGATGTACTGCGTGATCTTCTGGGTTCTTCGAATATATGAGGATGTCATCAATAAATACAATAACAAATTTATCCAAATACTCTTTATATACCCTATTCATCAAATCCATGAAAGCCGCTGGCATATTTGTCAATCCAAACGACATTACTAGAAACTCGTAATGGCCATACCTTGTTCTGAATACAGTCTTGGGGATATCCTCTGGCTTTATTTTCAATTGATGATTGCCAGATCTTAAGTCAATCTTTGAAAAGTAACATGCTCCCTTAAGCTGATCAAACAAATCATCGATTCGTGGCAAAGGATACTTATTCTTTATCGTCAACTTGTTCAGTTCTCTGTAATCAATGCACAATCTCATACTTCCATCCTTTTTCTTCACAAATAACACTGGAGCACCCCACGGGGAAACACTAGGTCGAATAACTCATTTATCCAATAATTCCTGAAGTTGCTTAGCCAATTCTTTCATTTCCATCGGGGCCATTCGGTATGAAGCCTTAGAAACTGGTTCAGCTCCAGCTATCAAATCAATGGAAAACTCTATCTCATGATCAGGCGGCAATCCTGGTAATTCTTCTGGAAAAACATCAGGAAATTCTCTTACTATAGGGATCTCATCCAAAATGGGGATCTCTTTCTTGGTATCCACTACATGAGCCAAGTACGCTTCACATCCTTGTCTCAGCAATCTTCTTGCTTGCATCACTGAGAGAAACTTCCTATCTTGCCTCTGCCCTTGATAACTGATCCTTCTATTATCTGAGGTGTACATAACAACTCTCTTTTTCTTACAATCAATATTTGCCCTATATCGAGACAACCAATCCATACCTAAAATAACATCAAAGTCTCCCAACTCGAAGGGTATTAAGTCAACAGGAAACATATACCCCGAAATTTCTAGGAAACAACTAGGACAAAATTGCTTTACAGGTACTTTATCTTTATTAGCCACTTCTATAGTTAGAGGTTCGTCTAAGTCTTCTAACATCAATCGCATTTTATTCATACAATTCACAGATATAAAAGATTTGGACACTCCCGAATCAAACAAAACATTAACAGGTACGGAATTAAGAGTAAGCATACCTGCCACCACATCAGAATCATGAACTGGAGACTTCTGGGTCATCTTAAAAGTCCTAGCTCTCGCAATACTGGTTGCTGGTCCTTGGGACACACTCTTTCCAACATTACCTTGAGTCACTGACTTGCAATTCCTAGCTATGTGTCCCACCTTGCCGCAACTAAAACAAGTAACTCCTTGAATCTCAAACTTACACTCCATGGAATAGTGACCTTTCTGTCTACATTTAAAACAATTAACATTCTCTCGACACTGTCCACTGTGCTTTTTCCCACACGTCTTACAATCAACCACTGGCTTACTCATCCTCGTCGGGGCAGAGTTACCTGATGTTGTACCGGGCTTAACTTGGGGAAAGTTCTGCCCTTTAAACTTTTTATTCTTATTTTTGCCAAACCAACGCTGGAACTTTCGACTTGCTATTCCTGATTCTGACAATGCAGGTCCACTTTCATATTTCCTCTTCTTCTCACCCTGCTCCTTTGCAGCTAAATTCTGATCACTCTCTATCACCAAGGCAGCCTGGACTACCGAAGTATAAGTGTTAAGTTGTAAGGCTACAACCCCACTCCTTATTTCTGGCTTCAACCCTTGTTGAAACCGCTTCGCTCGTTGGACTTCTGAACTCACATATTCTGGTGCTATACGGGCCAACTCCGTAAACTTCGCTTCATATTCCGTGACACTCCTATTTCCTTGTTTCAGCTCCAAAAATTCCATCTCCATTTGACTTTGGAGACAGGCTGGAAAGTATTTTTCCAAAAACAATTCTGTAAATCTGGTCCAGGGAACTGGACCTTCTCCTTCTAAGGCTCGTGTAGATTCCCACCAATAATTCGAATCATTCCTCAGAAAATAACTAGCATAATCAGTTTTTAAATCCTCACTCACCTTGGTGAGCGCAAACGCCTTTTCCATTTCCTTTAACCATATCCTGGCAGCGACAAGATCTACTTCTCCTTTAAACTCTGGGGGCTTCACTGCTTGAAAAGACTTAAAACTAACACCTTGAATTGCCCCTCTCATCTTATGCTGCTGTTGAATTTGTAGTTGCTATTGTTGGATTTGCTGTTGTTGTTGCTGTATGAGCTGTTGTTGCTGTTGTTGTTGTTGTTGCAATTGTTGCTGCTGCTGCTGGAATTATTGTTATTGTTGGGCCAGCTGTACAGTCTGCTGACGCAACAAGATCATCAAGTCACTCATGGAAGGATCCCCAGCAGATCCGTTATTGGGCTGAGAATTTCTCTTTGGTGGCATCTCTTGAAACATGATAGTCATATATAAGAAAATGGATTGCTCCGGCAGTTTATATTTATGCATCAGGAGAACATTGCCACTAAGACAATATTCTCATCCCCCATTATAATTGGATCCGTCCTGAGTGAATGATTATAGTCTAAAAATTCCAGCAACAGAAACAACAATAATAATAACAACAATAATAATAGTAACGCACAATATATAAAAACTGAACAATAATATAAAGCAGCTGAACTACAGTAACCAACAGAATTCAACTAGTACAACTGAAAATCCAACTAAAAAGAACCATCCGAATACAAACCAAAATTGGCTGTCATAACAGCCTCGCCTACTACAACCTATCACAACATAATGTACATATACAAGGTAAACAACTGCAGAACTCCTGGAGGTCAACTCTAAGCTCTGCATCCCTCTACTGCAGCTCTGTCTAGCCACTACCACTGCCACCAATGGAACCTAGCTCAAACACTAGCCAGTTCACTAGGTCCTAATACTACACAGCTCTGAACTCTGAACTAATGAAACGATTGACAGATCTAGCCTCTCTACAGCCATCTGGGTCAATGCTCTCACACGGGCTCGCACCTCAGGGGAAGAGGCAGAAATACCCTGAAATGGTGCAATAGGTACCTGGTCCAACTGGGCAGCAAACTCTGGACTCTGATCTCTGATAAAGGAAGTATTCACCGCCCTATGAACATGATAAGAGATCGGTGAAGAAGTACCACTAGGGGCCACAAGAGGTACCGGAGGTCTCATCATGGAAGAACTGGGACCGCAGCCTGGAGGGAAATCCCTTACAGCAGACACAGACCTACGTACCCAACGGGGACGAGGACCAGATCC